>NW_017305547.1:78155-115624 GCF_001594115.1 Trachymyrmex septentrionalis | reverse complement strand
TAAAACAAAAAATTGCATTTTTTCATGACTCTATTTTTCAAACTAAATGGTCAAAACAATATGATTGGAAATGGAACTCAAATATTCAAACTTTAAATACGAAGCGCTTTACAGTTCCGAGTGTTAAGATGTTGAACTAACATTCATTTAAATTGAATTAATTATTCAAAGATAAATTGAGAGCTAATAAATTATCGGATTCACACAATCATTCTGATAATCCCCCCCCAAATTTTCCCAAATCTTAAAAATTGTAATAAACTTATTGCGAAAAATATTACCTCGGCCGGGAGTCGAACCCGAACTCGTCTCGATAGTCTAAAGGCTTAAGACGCTCGCACGGAATGCAAGAGATCCAGGCGACATAATAATAAAATATGCAATTTTTAATTGCTTATATCTCAATATTTAAATAATCAATCTCAATTATAATAAATAAAAATATCCCATTAATTGAAATTTTTTTTCGCTTTAATAGAAACTGATAATAGTCTTGTATACTAAAAATAGATCGTTACACATAAATGTAGCAGACGCATACGCAAGGTGTGTTTTCTTAAAAGTAACAATCTGTTTTTAGTAAAGCGAAAGAAATTTTCAATTAATAGAGTATTTTATTTATTTTATAAAAATAAACAATTTTATTATATAATCTAACCTTAAAGTACAGTTTACAGTTCTGGAATTAATTCTTGGCACTCGGATTGTTCGAAGATTACGTGATCAAACTCGCCATGTGCTAGCTCGCATTTCAGATTTACATTGCCGAACGCATCTAATTATGCGTGGCTTGTGACAAAATTAAATGTTTTGTTACTGACATATTTTCACACTAGAGGTGAAAATAAAATTCTTTTCGATATATTTATATTTTCGATTCTCAGAACAAAATCTTAATCATTTACTTTTGCATCGGGCGTGAAACAAAACGTACAGCGTTTGCTTTTGGTTTTGTTCCTGGGTCGAACTTCTCGAGTTTTTGCATGCCATCCCTGAATTCATCTATTTTCGATTTATACCTATAAGAGGACTTACCTAAAATGATCATTCGCTGGGCACAGCGCACAGGAGACGTCCTGAGGACCAGTGTTCTTTGAACATTGTTCTAAGAACATCCTCGTGGCGTATTCCTGATAAGATATGTTATTAGAGTTCAATCCCGGCTCCTCAATTGTTCGTTTCCTCTTTCTTAATTGCTCATTATCATTCATTATCGCAATGTTATTCGTTTTATGTATTCAGACGACGATATACCAGATAATACGTGATAAAGTAATTCGCAATTATGGGTATCTTAAAATAAATTACAAAATAACTTCTCTATTTCGCGTACTGTTACGAACGGAACCCACGTGGAGATCAAATTCAAGAGTCCGGTCATGAGAAAAGTGGGCTTGAAACACGATGTAGGAAAACTCATAGAAAATTCGACAGATGTGATTTTGGTGCCATCACGACTTGCGGGAAAAGTTGGAAGTACTGACTCACAGATGATTACAGGTTACATGTATGTATTAGGTCAATCGGAAAGTTCCGTCCGTTTTTTTACAAAAAATATAGTTTTATTTAAAAAACAAAATGAAAATATACCTCAATCAAAATATTGTCCATCGTTAGCGATGATTTTTTCCCATCTTTCGGGCAATAAGCGAAAGAATGACTCATCTTTGGAGGCTATCCACTCAGAGACCCATTTTCCGACATCTTCATAAGAATTGAAGTGTTCTGCGTGTGTCATTGGTCGAAACAATAGTCGGAAGGGGCATAGTCTGATGAGTAAACCGCATAAGATAGCACTTCCCAGCGAAGTGTTTCTAACAAGTTTCCTTGACAAGTTTTGTGACGTGAAGCCGAGCGTTGTCATGAAGCAAAATCATTTTATGCTTTCATATTCTGGTCGTTTTCCGTGCAATGCTCGGCTCAAACGGATAATTTGTTCTTAGTAGAGATCCCCTATGACTGACTGACCAGATTTCAACAGCTCGTTATACACTACACTCTTCTGATCCCACCAAATACAGAGCATTGCCTTCTTTCCGGATATTCCGTTTTGGCATCGATATCGATAGTTGGTCTGGATCGCAAATGGTTTTTCGGCATTTGAGGTTATCGAAATAGATTCACTTTTCATCGTCAGTCACAATTCGGTGTAAAAACCCCTTTCTTTGTTGCCTAGCAAGCAGAATTTTGCAGATGGTTTTTCGCCTTTCAATGTCTCTTGGCTTCAATTTATATGAGACCCATTTTCCTTCCTTGTAGACCTTTCCCAAGGCTTTCAAACGATCGGAAATAACAGATTGAGCACAATTTAATGCTTCTGCAAGTTGTTTTTGCGTTTGATATGGGTCTTCATCTACCAATGCCTGTAATTCTTCGTCTTCAAATGCTCTTGGCCGTCCAGAACGCTCTTTGTCCTCCACATCAAAATCACCACTTTTAAAGCGTCGAAACCATTCTCTGCATGTTTTATCGGAAGGAGCATTATCACCATAAACTTTTATAATTATGGGAACTTAACTTCCACTCACTTTTTATTAGAAATGCGCCTTCGTGTGCACAAAATGTGGAAGTCTTATATCTCCTTAAAAGTGCCTTTTACGGGCATTAAACATTGTATAAAAAATTAATAAATAATTAAAATAATCAGAACTCTTCGGAAAGCGGTAGAATATACATTCAGAACTGTATAAAAAGTACCATAAAACTAACAGAACTCTTTAAAACAGCGTTTCATCTTCGTTCTCGTAAAGATTATTTTTTAGGGAAAAAAGTTATTTAAAAATCAAAATAACAATGTTAAGCGTCAGAACTCTGTATAGAACTATGTACATTTTTTTGAATTCTATAAGAAACTGTGGCTGAAATCTTCTTTAGATAAAGTTAAGGTGCATTCACATACAAGCGTCAAGCAGCGGAAGCAGCAACCGATTAACGAGGCGATTTTTTGCAGTTACGAAAAAATATTTTTTATACCATTCGTATCGCCTAGCTGATTAGTTGCCGTTTCCGCTGTTTGACGCTTGCATATAAATGAACCTTTAGCTACCAAATGAGATATGCACACTCAGCTTCGCACACACGACATGCTAATCATTATAGATATTATAGATATTATAATATATGTATAATTGTTCCAATTTTCGTCTTCTAGGAGTTTCGTTTACACTTTTGTTACTTTCCAATTACATCCGATTTACACTCCGATTTTTATTTTCATTAGGGATTTATTATATTTTATTATATGTGATTCTCGACCCCGTAAGAAAAGTCTACATAGAATGAATATTCTACGTAAATTGAGGGACAAGTTTATATAATGAATATCTAATTAAAAGATAAATAAGAAATTTAATGCACGTAAAAATCATTTTTTATAATGTTATTTTGAGTTTAAATAGAATCTTGTGTTATAGTATCATCATAGCTACATGGTAGAATAACTCCTCCCATTACGCATGGTGAGTCAGAAAGTTGTAATAATTAAATAATTTAATTTATAATTAACTTCAAGAGATCGATTTAATAACAATTATTTCAATAAATAAAAATGTAATCTAGTATTTAGATATTAAAATTGTCAAAAAATATTTCAATTTAAGTTCTTTTATGAGAAAATATTAAATATCATTATTGTGTCAAATAATTGGATAAATAATAATCTTATATCTAAGTGTGACAATAAATCTTATTTAGTCAAAGAAGAATAAAGGTTTTGGAAAGAGTAAAAAATGTTGACACACATTTAAAAGATCATTGTCAGAATATATTTCCTGCGCTTTTTTTTCTAACGGCAACAGACTGTTTGCCATTAGCTACAATATCATTTTACTCATACCACTCTCTCTTTCGCATTCATAAATATGAAAACACATGCACGCTGCAAACCGCGAAATAAGGAATATATTTATCTGTACACCATTGACCGCAAGATTTTTTAAATATATTCTCCCACGTATATCTTTGTTCATTATTCGGCCTTAAAATAAATATTGTCGTATTAGTGCTTTCAAGTATTTCGGTGATACAACTAACAGTTGTTTCGGAATTTTCGAGTTCTTTATTAAAATTTCGCAAACGTTACATAATTTGTACAAACATCTGTTATATTAATATTTATATTATTAAGAAGAATGATTGTATAAATTTCTAAAAATAGAAATTTCTAAACCGCATGTTAAAAAACGTTTAAAAAATGCTATAAAAGTTTTCTTCAAAATTTGTACATCTTTTCGGCATTCTTTAGATTATATTCATACTATTTAAATTTAGTTATATGAATATTTTATGTATATTTATATATTAGACTGACAAGAAAAAATTTTTTTTTTAATCTCTTAGCTCAAAAGTTTCATGTCAAAAGAATATTCATAAATTTTTATTTAAAAATATTAAAATTCAGAGTTCGCTAGTGAATGATTTTTAAATCAAAGTTTCGGTTTTCCTTAATACATATTTGATTTAACATAAAAATGACTTAATCCGGATTTTAAATATAGTACTATGTATATGCTTTTTTGGTCGCTGAACACAATACAATAATTCAATTAGGTCTACAATATACATCTTAAGAAACGCAGCCCAATTAAAAAAAATGACCAAATTTCGAGATCAAAGTCGATTTTAGCATGGTTCCAAGCGTTCAAATGGGTCGTTACTCCTTTCAAATTGTAGGTCTGTTTACTCAAAATTCAGAATTTTTCAGACCTTCTACAAGGTCTGAAAAGTTACATTTAACTGGATTATAAAATGTTTTTTAAGAACAGAAAAAATTTTTTTTTAAATCCAAAGTATATTGCTTTGTGGTTTTGATATCCTCAAATCAAATGCCTCAATTTGACAATAAAAAAAGTATTTATTGGAAAAACTCTTTATCATAATAGAAAGTGAGTACACTGAGTAAAATGAGTACATAATACAAAAAAATACGATTTAATTAATTGAAATAAACATATATCAATCAAATTTCAATAAAATCATAATTGGTGATCCAAATAATTCATACCTAATGTATTTATTATAAAAATTTTCGATAATATATAAATTATTTGGATGACCAATTATAATTCCATTAAAATTACATTTCTATTTTTGTCCTTATTTGGTATATGTAATTTATTTCGATTTATTAAATTATATATTTTTTTGTATTATGTACTCATTTCTTTTTCTAATAAAGAGTTTTTTTGTTGTCGAATTGATTAGAGGATGTCAAAACCACTAAACGATATACTTTAGCACTCGTAAGAAAATTTGTCTATCCTTAAAAACTAGTTTTTTATAAACCCATTAAATGAAACTTTTAAAGATCCTATAAGAGGTCCCAGGAAAATTCCAACTGAATCTTGTTCTGAATGAACAGATAATTTCAGGGGACAACAATCCATTGGAACGCTTTGAATCTTGCTTGTCAGTCTAATATATATATGTGTGTGTATATGTGTGTGTGTGTGTGTGTGTGTGCGTGTGTGTGTGTATTAAAAAAAATTAATAAAAAAAATTTAGTTTGAGAAACTTTCTAAATTTCCCTTAAATTTCAAAAATGGAGATTGACTTTACAAACGTTAAATTTATTTCTTCCGAATTAAAATTCAAGCAATCTCAGAATCATATACTTTATATTTAATTACAATTGAGTATTTACTCGTGAAGTATCTTTAGATATATTGGCTGTAAATAAAATATAGTGACTATGAGAAAATAAAAATAAATTCGAAAATTTTAAATCGCTAATAGTTTATGTAAATATCTTCACTGTTTTTGATATGATCAGAAAAGAAGTCAATAAAATATACGCATTTAAAAGCGCGTGAAAAAACATTAATAAAGAGGAGAAAATTTCTTACATTAGAAAGCTTATGGTCATTCTTGATTATTATATGGATTGATTGCACGATAATTGCACTGACAAATTCGCGCAAAAATAGATATAGCGATGATTTCCCAAGTTGTGCAAAAAAAAAACGAGAATTTGTGTTTACCACTGATTTTGCAAAATTTAGAAGAAACGGAAATGCAACAAATTCTTACAGCGATTAAGCTGTTTATTCGCGTATACGAATGTATTATCCGAATCGCGAAGCGTGCGTCCTGTCTTGCTTAATTATTTTCACCTAGCTATTCCTTTGTAGATCACAGTTTCAATCATACTACGCAAGGTACTCCATTAGAAGATGATTAAGAGCGATTTTTCAATAATTGTTTCTATAAAATGTTATTAAGGATTAAAAGTAAAGAATCTATATAAAATGAAATAATCAATAATTTTTTTATTAAATATTTTACACACAAATAAGAAACAACTTCTTAATGCTAAAATTTGGAGTACACTTGCTTGAAAGATAGAATAGAACTTTTCGTCTTATAATTAATTTTCTTTTGACTTACTCAAATTACTTGCCAAATTGAATTACTTATTATACGACAATGTGTCAATCGTTTAAGGCACGCTTACTGAACAATTGATACGTCGCCGTGTAAGGATAAAGAAAAAATTGATTAAAACTAATACTTTCAATATATTATTATCTATTTAATATTTAACAAGAAACAAAGCATTTTATATTAAATTTGTACTTTTAGGTTCGAATTAATGTTCAATATGTATTACGTATAAATAGATTTTAAGAACGAATTTATTTATTTTACACTAATCAAAATAATGCCGCAAAATG
Organism: Trachymyrmex septentrionalis; assembly: GCF_001594115.1. Classification (NCBI taxonomy): domain Eukaryota; kingdom Metazoa; phylum Arthropoda; class Insecta; order Hymenoptera; family Formicidae; genus Trachymyrmex; species Trachymyrmex septentrionalis. The sequence goes on along the minus strand of NW_017305547.1, from coordinate 108,953 downwards.
CCGTTCATTGCTTAAAATAAACGTGCTATTAAAGCACATGTTAACTTGATGCACGATAAATATGTTTTAGAATTTCTTTTATATTAACAATTAAAAATTTTAAAAATAAAACCTAAATTTCGACAATTTTTGATACGATTCCTTTAAGTAATAATCTTAAATTTTTGAGATTATCTGCTGCTTTTTACGGTATAGACATAATTTAAAACCGATAAATTAATTTTCAGACCTATTCATATTTTTTGAACATCATATTTTTTTTAATCTGCGTTACATTTTTTAAAATTTTGCGCTTTATTTATTATAAAATATTAATCAGATAATAATCTATTATAAGATTAATTTGTAGTCTAAATGTGTAGTATTAATTTGTGTTTTTCTTACTTTTTTCCCTATCATGCGCCGATCGGTATGTCTGATATATCGCGGGATATATATTATAGTTTTGATTGATATTGAGCATATATATTACATATATATAAACATGTATATATATAATATTATCGCTTTCGATTTGAGCTATTCTTAATGACTAACTTAAACCTGATGCCAGCAACATTGTCCCGGCACTACCCTCTCGTATCAGTGCTTTGCCCTTTGCGTATAGGACATTGCACAATACGAGTGCTACGAGAGCTAACCCTTTGGCTGCGAAGAGCGCGATACGCCAACGTAAAATTATATCTAGAATCTATGAGTGCGTTCTGAGTTACGCATGAAGTATAATGCATTATTTGTTTATCAAATAAAAAAGAAAGATAAAATAATATCATCATGCACTTCATGCGTTTCATGCGTAACTTGGAACGCACCCTATAACAGCGGAGGGAGAAAACGGATCGGCAGATTATTGCAAGGATCCCAGGATCTAAGAATCCGGGATTCAAGTATGACTTAAAATTTAACACTTAATGCTAGGCCCGTATTCTCGTCGTACATGTAGAATGATTAGACGCACGCAATCGTATATAATCTTTTTTTATATTTATATTGCCACGTCAGATAAAACGGAATTAAATGGCCAAACACATACGATAACAAACGATACAGAAAACTTCCTCCGAAGAAGCAGAAATTCAATGATCCACAAATCTTTAGAGATTTGAAAATTGATAGATCTGCTTTCTCTTCGTTATAATGAAGTATCGGCGTTCCTCATATGTCTTCTTAAAGAAATAATGTCGTTAAATATATATAATTGCAACTGATTTTTTGGAGCATTCTATACGACAGTTCGTTCCTCAAGTAATGTTCAAGCTTCCATATCGTATATAAGATACCCCGTATGTACGAACGTAGTGACACACAACTTCAATAACTTCGTTTTTTCACCACTAAATTTCGTAGTAAACAAGCACTACTGGACAAAAAGTCTTCGAAATCACATTATTAATTCTCATTCAGCGGCACCTTTTTCAGCTTCGTATATAAAATTAATATTTTTGGCAGCGTTAAAATGTAAAGAAAGTGTATAATTAATATCATTTTGTACCTTGAGAGTTCTTTTTTACTGCATTTTCATATTTATTCATTAATCACATATTAATAGATCATTATTATTTATTTACCTTTTTTTTTCTATCTATTATATGATTTAAGAGAAAATTTAGATGCACAACAAAATTTAAATTTAATTGAGATTCTATTTGTTAGAAAAGAGTTGAAAAAATTTATTACACAAATCCTATACTCGGTTCATTTCCTTACTTCCGCTGTTTGAGAGTAAAGTCCTCTTGAATTTCAGGCTCTTGAAATGAATCGCAACTCGGACATTCTCAGTTAGTGTTTGCATAAAATGTCGTTTCCTTTCTATTTGCTTTTCTTTTCTTTGCTTTATCATGGTCACACAAAACTCATGTAATCGAACATCACTACAATTACAGTTATCTTACAGAATTAAAATTCAAAACACAATACCTCCCAATATTAATTACTCGTAATGCTTAACGAACGTTTACAAAATTTACTGGCCGTTCGTCGAGAATAAGAATAGAAGACATTATTGGGAGAAATTAATCAATTATATATAGGAGATATTTTACGTATTCGAATTTACGTATTTCAAGCTTGATATTTCCTGAGATTCTCTCTCTGAAGATATGATTTTGAAACTCTGAAATAGAATTAAAAGTAGAATATATCAGAATAATTGATGCAGTATTTTTGGATACTATGATTGCTGTGGGCTCGATGTCGATCTTTTCTTGAGATGATTTTAATATTACCGTTCTTTCTTCTCAAAATTGTTAGTATAGTCCTGCTTCAAGAGACTGAATTTGAGGGATCTCCCATATCGCGTCGATAATATGTATCTTTCACACTATTCCCTCGCGACTTCTTCTAAGGATACCTGGGATCCGTAAAATGCCGCGTTGATGCAGGATACTGCAGATTGTGATAAGATCTACTGCGTCTGTAATCGCACGGTAACTGATTCGAGTGGCGATACACAACGTAAGGAGGTCCTAAGCAAGGAACGTTGGCCGTTCGCGGACCATTGTCCTCGCCCGAATCTCGCAGTTGCGTTTCGGCGCCGGGATAGTCCGGCGCTGGATGCTGGGGTTCGCCGCTCGCGGACTGAAACTGTGACAGTCCGTACAGGACGCCGATGGATCTCCTCCACATATCGTGACGGATTTGATTCGACTGCTGGTCCTGTTGCTCCTGAGGCTGCTCCTGAGGAGACTTGCACTGGCGCCTCCTGCTCTGCGAAGAACCGCTCTCGGTCGAGTTGCTATCCTCGCTGGTACCCAAACCGGGATCCCTCTCCTCGAACACCGCCATACTTATCGCGGGACTATCCTGGAGTGGCTTGATGTCGCCCGGACCATAATAGACTAGATGAGGAAGCGGGATCACGTAGGACGACTGTTGCTTCTGCTGCTGTTGTTGCAGTTGCAGCTTGCTCGCCTGCAGTTCCTTCTCCTGCGTGCTATTCTTCGTATTTTCCGCTTCATCAGACTCGTTCTCACCGCCGCAGATACCAGGCCCGAAGAGGGACAGCAACACCGGCAGCAAGAACATACCGTGCATGGCGCCAATGAAGATCACGAGGAAGACCATCTTGAAGAATACCAGGAAGATATAGGTACCGGCCAATAGGAGGGCCATTAAGCCGAGTATCGTCGAGGCGGCTCCCTGAACGATCGGCAGACCCAGACTGTATAGGCTTTCCTTGACTCGATCCTCCGCCCGCGGCTGCTTCGATCGCATATAAGCGTAACAGATGTGCGCAGTGAAGTCGACGCTGAAGCCAATGCACATGATCAGATTGATCATAGAGATGCTATCAAGATTAACGTCCCACAGCGCCATATAACCGGCAACTCCTAGCTCGATCGATACGATACAGAAGGCAACCCACAGGCAGCAGAAGATGTTCGGGATAAAGATGAAGCTGATGAGCATCATCACGAGCGCCCCGAATATCATGCACTGAATGCTGGTCGGTCTTACCAGCTCGAATTGATCGAAGAACACGAAGTACGGGTGGAACACGCTCGCATTGAGCGGCGATGCCGCACATATGCCACGTAGTTCCTTCACCATGTCTTTCTCTTGATTGGTACCGCTCACATTCACCGCTTGTATCAGGAACCGGCTCGCCACGATTTTTTCGTTCGTGTCGTCGAACTTAACGTCCAGAGAGAAGGCGCTGTTAGGAAAGAGCCAGAGCTCTTTGAGATTCTTGATGAAGTTGTGCTCGTCTGAGATGCTCGCGTTCAGATAGTCCTGATTGCGTGTTACGTAGCTGATGAAGCTACGGAGCCAGCTCTCGGTGTAAACAGGAGCACTGATGTACTTACTCGCTTCGAGACTGCTCGTCAAGTTCTCTATTTGCTCCTGAATCACTAGATCACTGTAGTCGTATTCACCGGATATTACAACCTAAAAAAAATGACGAAAATGAATTGTAAAATGTATTTTTTAGGAGTGATTTTTTTCATATCAAACTGAAAATCGCAAACAAATCTTCTACAAGGAAAAACTGAATAACTTTTTTGTACATTCAATCTTTATAATCACTGTAATTTTTCGTTCTTTTCCTATTTTGCAATTCATAAAAGTGGTAAAAGTAACAGTAAAATAATATCGCGGAGAATGTATTATACGTCGGTCAGATCTTTTCGGGAATTCCTGCGGTATCCCCGTGAAAGTAATTTCGAGAAAGTGTAGTCCCGCTTCTTCTCGGGCCACGCAAAGCCGCAATGTCACGTTTTGTCGCGATTATGCAATTTGTTTGATCTCAGCACGTTGACATACGTATATTTCGACATGAAACGTTTCGCGAGCGGATCCAATTACGTTGTACGTCGTTATTAAGAGTTCATCGTGACAGTAGTTTCTCAGCGAATGACGTTTCCGCGCAGTCATCGGAACTTGACGGCTCATGATGTCGGGACGTTATTAATATCGCGAGGAAACGCGATAGCGCGAAACCATCTTCGAGAAACGTACTTTCACTACAATGTATCGAACTAACGCGACGGGGGAGAAAAGGTCTCAGTGAAATTCTTAGTCTACGATCATATCTCTCTCTCTCGATGCATTCACAATTTTATTTCATCGGAGAAAGAGATCTCAACGTCGTACAAAGAAGCGCGCTTAAAACGCATTGAAATCGCCCTTCGAAGACGGAGGAAATTATGAAATATTCACTTATCTAGTTGAAACAATCACAGAGGCTACAGGAAACTGTTTCGTGACAAACTGATGTATCTTTCGGAATATATTTTTTTACTATCACGTTTTTAAATATATGTTTAATTTAAGTCAAACAACGCGATTCATGTTAAAACTTAGGATAGAATTTTATTTATACTTTTATCCGCTTATCGTATAATATAATGAAAGCAATGAAAAAACTTAGAAAATATTATATATTGATATACACAAAAAAAAAATGCGAAATAAAATTATGTCGTTACTTAAAGTAAATTTAAACACCTACATTGATATTATTATTATTATTATTATTATTATTTAATTGATTTAATTCGCATTTGTGAAGACAATAAAAACAATAAATAATAAAAACTAGATTAATAATACGTTATATTTGAAAATAATGTTAAAAATACATTTAATATGATTCTAAACATGAATAATAAAATCTCAAAGTTATCGCATTAGTAAAATATCTTCCGGGGTTTCTCGTAATCACTTTATTAGAAATTTTATTAGAAGGTTGAAATGTTAGAAATAAAACAGAGAAAGGGATGTGTGTACGAGTTTAAATGTCGGCGTAAAATTATTTGACGTCACGTGGTTCAAGTAAATAAGTAGGGGTCTCTCCGATTTAGTTAGTCTTTCTTTCTAGTTGATCGGTTTGAAGAATCGTGATGTAACGGACATTGCTTTTCTTCTCTGAGGTTCACACTAGCCAACCGGAGAAAGTTGTTTGCACGATATCGCATCGTGTCGGAGAGCACGTGACATAATTGCGCGTACCGGATTATGCGTGGCAGTTTCAAGCGTAACGCACTCCGTTCTTCCGAACGTGTTTCTTTTTTTGCGCTTATGAGGAAATATCATTCGCGAGTTCGCATGCACGAAAACCGGATATCTCTAAATATATATATATATATATAGACTGAAACTTCAAGAAACAAAAAGTAATGAAAGCTATCGCGGTTATAAAAACACGATTATTTTGCATTAGTCAATAAAACTGTTGATCAATCGAGATGTCAAATTACAAATCTTTTTTATGTATCATATTACAGTATTTAATTTTTTCGCAATTTTTTTGGTATTTAGTATATAGTTTTCAGATATTTAAACAGATAATATTCGATAATGAAATATAACTATATATTAAAAGATTTTGAAAAAATTGCATATATAATAAGCAATTGAAAAATTTGTATTTCGAGCGCCTTGCGAGTTTTATAACTTTCGAAACGAAATTTGCGAATATATCTACCTGTATCCTATAAGGAAATTCTCTGAAATAATAATCCTCGCGGTCGTAAAAGGCGATCGAGTAGGAATCTTCCTTGGAAAGTTTGCGTCGATCGAGGCCCTCCTTAAGATTCGTAAGTCCGTAAAGTGCGCCGACAAGATAGCATATAAAAATGATGATGATAATCGCTTTCACAGGAGTATAATTCAGCGCAGCTGCCAAATAATCGCGGAACCAAGTCATGCATCCGTGCTCGGGATTGTCGATCGGATTGTCAGGATTGTCAGGATCAATCCCGCCAGAACACAACGCTCTGTACAACCACGATCGATGAGCTGAAATAATATATGTCATTTAAAATAATTCAGTTAAAAAAGACATTGTTTGTTGTAGTTCCGCTGATTCTAAAGTACGTTGCATAATATAATATTATAATCCGCGCATAAAGCCGAAGCAATATTAATGTTTTCTTTTTCGGCAGTTTACAGTCGTTGGAGTGACAATGTTTCGAAAAAAGAATACAGAGAAAGCAGACTCTTTCCTTTACATAATACCGTATGATCTAACGAATTAACGGTTTTCGAACGTAACGCATGTCTGTCCGTTGATGTAACATCGATACGTCACGCAGACGTAACGAGATTTCGAACGGTAGTGAATAACAATGACCCACAGCAAGAGAAAACAATTGTAAATTTACAAGAAATTAGCATTTGCGAGTAATTAGAATTAGAAATTAATAAATTGCCGAGAATTACCATCATACCATAAATAATAATGGTTTTGTAAGAAGATTTAAATACAATACGACGTGAAATAGATAAAATTATATTTCTGTAGATGTAACAATTGCAATACTTACTGGATTTAGATAGCGGCTGCACTTTGCAACAGATAACACTGTGCAAATTTCTTTGTTCGCAATAACCACTTAACGCCACACACCCGCTGAAGAACGTTATGTGAAACAGGAAAGTGAAAACCACCGCAAAACCTGTCAATTAATGCGTATTTAATATTAATAATAAAAATTTTACGAATTCAAATATACATATCAGAAAGTTGTGGATAAACTTTCTAAATACTATATTATTTCTTTTTACTATCTTATTACGTTCGTATAATTTATCTTTAATAAAATGTAATATTAACTTTTAAATAATTTACTTAAATAAAAAATTTGATTTATTCGAACATGTTGTACCTGAATAAATGCAAAAAATTTGAACCGAAGGGAAGGGCGACAAGATGCCAATGAAAAAAGATATCATATCCGTCAAGGACGTGATGGTAATGGAAACGGCAGCCTCGCTCAATGTCGCCGCCATTCTTTCGGGTACTGGTTTGGAGATACTCGTCCTTCTCCAAGCTGCTAGCATGACAAAAGTATCGTCGATCCCTATTCCTGTAATTAAAAAGGCATGATTTACACTCAATCGACAATTACAATTTCTTGCAATTTGAGTTATGCAAAGGAAAAATAAACTTTAAACTTATTAAACTTTAAATTTATTAATGTGTGTCTTTAAAGAATAATTGTTTTCTTTAATTTCATCATTCTTTTAAATCTTACAATTTTTTTATAGCACAAATTCTTTACGAATTTCAATTACCAAATTATCAAATTTTATTATCCAATGTGTAATTTCAAGACTTAGATTTTAAACTTATTAAATGTATATTTTTTAAATTTCCTTTTTTATCATTTTTTAAGTTGTACGAATTTTTCTATTGAATTTTTTACAAATTTCTCTCATATTATCCAATATGTAATTCTGAAAGACGTCAAACTGTTTCTTTGCATGCGATAGAACTGTTAATTGTAAGTGCTTTTCCAAGAAAAATAATGTTGTTTAAAGTAATTAATGCATTTTTTAAATACAGTCAATATTTTTTGAAAATTTATCACCGCCGATTCTTCGGTTGGATGTCACGTCTGTCTTCACGTGTCACGTCCAATTTCTCAGAGAACATAAATAATAATAGAAAACGTATTCTTCGTGATAAATCAAAACCGCGGGACAATGTATTTCTCATTTGTATTGAAAGCTTCATTAAAACGATATGTAATTATTTGTGACTAATGAAGATGCTTATCATATGACGCTTCTTCCATCAGAGATATTTAATTTAATTCTATTTTATCTATTTAAAACTTTTTATAATAAAATTATAAATATTTATAATTTATTAAGTATTTTTTTTTAATGATCTCAGTGAGTTTATTAATTTATTCAAATTTTTCAATTTTATCACAAGAAGTAAATTGATCGACTTTCGAAAATTCCAGAAATCGTCTCCACTCTATTTTACTCGAACTTTAATTTTATTAATCAAATTAAATCAGACAATATATGCCTTATTTTGGATGAAAGAGAATAATTGTCATTTTGAGAATTGCGGTCGGTCGATTGGATCGAATAAAGCTATTATTATTGCTAAAGACTAACTTCGCTCGGCGTCGAACGCAGGCAAGCGCGACGTCGAAAGGGAAAAGACAACTTCCGCTTTTCACATAAATCATAGTTCGTTTATTTCGCTCGTATGCACCAGACGGTGCGAGTTAACATGCTTATCAAGAACACGAGTGTTTCTACAGACGCGACGGAAGATTACGGCATAATATTGCAAAAAAGGCGAAGCTTAGGACGTTATTTTCATTACTCAACTTATAGGCCAGGTATCAATTTAAATATCGATTGTAACAAATTTCCGAGGCAATAAAAGTTTACGAAGTAACGATAACCATAGTGAACGAATTACATATATAGTGTTCCAAATTTATAAAAAAAAATCTGATGAATTCGGAATAATTTTATTTTGGTAAAATAAAAAACACATACAATAAAAATTTCTTCCATAAAGGATTAAAAATATTGTTAATTAATAATGAAAGAACTTACAGTCAGATTTCTAAAATATATTGCAACTATATTAAAATATAAAACTGCGTACATTTACATTAATTATTTTATACTGAAAGATTAGCTCGCTTTTTTCATAGAAATATTGAAACAATATCCATCGCAGCTCACCTATCATGAGGAATGGCGCGGCAAGATTAAGACCGATGAAGTCGATCCCCAGATAGATGCACAATCCAAAAGCTGCGACTGTCGCCATGGCGGCAGAGATGTTGCCTAGAAGACCAAGCCAAGGTTTGCTGCGCACCCAATCGGTCATCATGCACGTCACGACTGAGAACAGGGCCATTATGACGAACGTGCTGGTGAAATACGGCACGATCGTCTTCGTGTTGGCCTCGAGCTCCAGTTCGAGGGTCCTCGAGGCGAATCTCGCGATGCTAATATGCTTAAATGCACCTTCATCCTCGGCCTTGCCGACGACATCCAGAAAAGCCTCTTCCCAAGCAGCGCCGCTAATTTGATAAATTGGAAAAGAAATTAATTAATGTTGAAGAATCTTGAAGAATATACTAAAGACTTCTGTCGTGTCCGTAAAACGCGTTAGATATCATGAAAAATTTAGCCGGAAAATTATGTAGATTTTATTGAATCTTGATTTTATTTCCTTTCTAAAATTTAACTTCCTAAGTACTTTACGAAATTAATTTCACTCGATTCACGATTAAAATATATCCGAAACAATGGCTACATCAATATACATGTGCTTTACCATCTTTAACGATAACAATAGGCAATCAATATAATATGGTCACGGATGAATCAGACTCTTATTATTTGCGCGGACGCCGTTGATAGCAGTAGATGATTCAATTGGTGATGTCCGACTGGCGACCATGTGGTGAATTAATGAGATACCACTTACACACACGAGCATGGTTGATTATTATAAACGTTAAAAAATTTTGAATCATAATTTTTATACACTGAAAGAAATTTACTTAGCTTAGCCTTAATATTCCTTTAAATAGCATTAAGTATACATTTAATTATAGTAAATAAAAACTCAATTTTTACTAAATTTTTTACTCAATAAAAAATGACAGTTAAATCAAACTGGTTTTTTTTTGTATCATAAATATATATTTAAGTAAACATTTATTTAGAACTATTGAAACAAATATTTATTCAAATTTAATATTTTTTCCGGTGTAAAAACACATTATGCAGTTCTACGTGACAAAAATGAAAAATATAAAAATTAGATTACGAATTTTTTAAATTTTTATATATTGTATTTTAGTTTTATTTTAATAAGATTTTAGTTTTTCACAATAAAATCATATCGAGATATTGAAATTTATAGAAAATTGCTATCGGTATTATTTTTGAGCGCGACAATATAAAATTCGCGGATTCTACAATATTCGTATGCATAAAGCATATATCTTTGATGAAATTTCGAGCACTCCCATGTCGGTAAACAACGTTACGTTTGAGGTTGCTGTTGTGTGTGATTGAAATAACTGGACCAATTCCATCAGCGAGTTTCGACGTGTTTGCAAACGTGATCGGTGGACTTACATTGCATCCTGTCGTGGACTGTCGACGGTGATGAAGTAGGCGAGCTGCACCGAGGGCGCCGATTCTACGATGAAATCATTATTGACGACGCTTCCGCCGAAGAATACCGGAAACAGATGAGCGTCCCAGGTGACCGGATTGAACATCACCGGAAACGTCAGATTTAGCTCTCGCCTCTCTACTTCCCTGAAAAAGTTTAAGGCTCCATTTGAGAAACTCGACGCGAATTAACGAACGCATTTTTTAAACGCGTTCCACTTCTTCACGCGTTATCGTTTATTTCTTTTCTTTCATTCGTCTCGCGTACTTTATTATGTGATGAAGATTTAGGATGTCGTTGGTGAAACACTGGTCGAGCCATCGTGCACAAATTTGGTCATAGATAAATTCTTCGTCCTCGTACTTCGCCGTGACGTTCCTAACTAACCAGTCGAGCTCCCTCAGCTCCTGCCAAATCGCGCTCTTCAGCATATTAGTCCCGCCATCCTTGGGAATCACGATTACATGACCGAATCGGCCTGCAACAGATTTAATCGATCACTAACCAACCAGGAAGGCAAGCTATTCTTCCGGTGATAGCAAATCAGATTGGCTTCTCTGTTACTTTCCCATAAAAGCGGCGAAGATAAAAAGTTGATAGGAAATCTAATCATAAAAATATTTTGTAGTGTAGACTAAGAAAGTTAAAGAAAGTTTATCTAAAATAAATATTATTTTTAAAAAATAACAATAAACTCTTGAGAGATTTTTAACATTGAAAGTTATGATTGCTTCGAGTACTTTAAAAGAAATGAAAAACGAATATTAAAGAATAAATGGTATCGTAGAATTTTCCTGGAGAATCTTATAGGCATAAGAAATACGTTATCTCTATTTATGCTGACTCTCGATTGGAAGGATTATAGGCTTGTTAGATTCACGGAATTCCTTGCGGGCAAAAAAATCGCAGAATGAATGATTGACGAGACTCTCACCTGGTCGTGTGATACGACCGAGATTGAATTGGTGGCTATAATTGACTTTGAAGTACTGCTCGACTATCGCTCGCTCGGTCTTGCCAGGTCCGTTGACGGGCGAAAACAGGTATTCCGGGTCGATTTCGTAGTGTATCTTCTGGTAACCGGTAAAGCATATGCACGCCAACAGTATCGGCACGATTATAAAGTAACCGGGATGTCTACCGACATGGAGGCCAAGCTTGTAAAACGCGCGATTTAAGAAGCCGTCGACGCACGTCAAATGCCACATCTGAAAGCGAAGGTACGACAAACCGTTAATCATTATTCTATTTAATACATCGCTAGAAAATCAAGGATTAAGACCAAGTTAATAATATTAAATTGTAATCAAGGATTTACAAAGAAGAAAAGATTCTTTTCTTCTTTAAAAGCTAAAGATAGATTATTTTTTAAGTTAAGAAAAAAGAAGCTATAATCATTAATAATAATAAATGCGTTCCGGTTGCTGAGTCGTATATATTATTGGATTCCTGTGGCGTTTTTTACGAGCTCGTGAAACAAAGGATGTATAAAAATTTATGTAAATTTTTCATAATTAGAAGCGAAATTTAAAGATTTAACAGAGTCGGAACAACAGTCGTTTCCTGCAAACGAATTCCTGTCGGTTTGCAATCGATAAATCATTTATTGTATAAAAACTGTAGAAAGCGCTCTTTATTCAGATATAAGAAACGTTCCGATCTGTCCAATTAGTATTTTGCATTTACAACGCGTGTAGGTATATACCGCGAGAAATGCAAAGTAAGTTGCTGGGTGAATTATTGTTTGCAAGATTGAATCTCTCGTCGCGGTTCGTTGAACGCGTAACGCGAAAAATACATCGTAATGTTTTTTCGTCTTCTCTTCGCTTTGTTGTTAGAAAAATTTATTGTTCTCTTAAATCGGCTCGAGTGCGCCCGATAATCACGCTGTTTGCTTATTCAATGCTTCCCGTAGTTGGAACGTGCGGAAAAACTCGTCATTTACGTCATAAAGAGTCATGGTTTGGCTTCTTACGATGTGGTTTTACGAAAATGAGATTTCACTGAAACAAGCCAATAAAATGAGACGTTTTACTTTACAATTAAGACGTCAAAAATATCGTTGGTATTGAATATTTACGAAATTTTTAATGAAGAGAATCAAGTAAAAAATTTAAATGAAAATTAAAATAGAAATTTAAAGATAAACCCAAATATAAAGATACGGGATTGAAGAATTATTTATATTCGAAGATTTCATAGAGTCTATCGTTATTTTATTTCAGATATTTCTAAAGAACTCCGGAAATATCAGAGTTTGAACTTATTTGCGGCCGGTCCGAAATTGAAATATCAATTTCAGTCCCTTGGGTAAGCGATTGAAGCATCGGAGGATTCGTGCGAGGGAAACATTCAGGATTATTGTCATTGAAATCATGTAGAAAAGTGTCGTCAGGCTTGACCTACATTGTTCAATATTACGTGTTTGGCGTGCTGAAAACTTAACAACATTATCATTGACTGCGCTTTATAGAAGCAGATCGTTTACTAAATTACAATGCTTACTGACTTTAATCCGTATTGCTCGGTTTCCTATCTTCTGTATCTTTTCAATCTTATTCTTTTTCATAAAAGTCGATACAAGTAAAAAATTATTATTTTTTAAATAATAAAAAACATCTAAAAGAAGAAAAAATAAACTAAAAGAAGAAAAATTAATATATTTTTGCGAAAAAATGGCACATTTGCAACTCGTTTGCTTATATGGAAAAGTATCACAATTTTTTAAATTTATATTATACCAGGATTGCAATGTTCGAATTTTGAAAATTTATAATATAGTTTTAAAGAATACATTATAATTTAAAATATACATGAAAAAAAAATAAGGTTACAGAAATTTATTAATTAAAATACTTCCAATTAAGAATTAAAAACAAATGTTTTACAGAAAAATTACTGTAATTTTGGGATATGTTAGTTTATCAATTCACTATATCAATTCACAGCGATATATTTTATTAATAACAACTTATGAAATATTTCAATCCCACAGAAAAATAAATATTATATAAATAATTATTTCACGTTTATCTATAACAAATTTTCAATTTATTTTAATTAAACAAGTTTAGCTGATCAATGTCGTGGCGCAACCGATTCTTAATCGATTTTTCGTTGAAACTCGTTGCTATTCACAACATCGTGTTCCATTAGTAATTCAATTCAGTGTTCCGACTGGTTTAATATTCCTATCAATTCATATCATCAATGATAAAATAGAAACGATTATAACAAAATCGCTCTAAGTTAATCACTACGAAATTATATACACAATCGAATTCAAATAACAATAATAGAAATATTCTTTTCGTTAGCTTTGTTATCGAAATATCAAAAGTAAGAAAAAAAGAGAAAAAGAGAAAGAGAGAGAGAACGAGAGAATTCCTCCCATTAGTTAATGAAAGAATATGATTGGATGGTTTTTAATCGAAAGCCCTACGATCGAAACGGGAATCCTACATCTTTTGTTCAGACACAAAGCCTTTTGTCACGGGATGATGGTGCCCTCATAAGGGATTATATGACATGATCGAAGGAGAATGAATCATCTTCGTCAGATTTTCACGCACGTTCGTCTTCTCACCTTGAAGATCCGAGATGGTTTTTAATTTATTTTGCGCATAGAAATAGTGGTAACTTGCGAAATTTAATCATCGTACGTCAATCGATTGCAGACTGGAAAAAGATTTCTTGTGAAAACAAATCGTCGTGTCTAGCCTGACATTTTAAATATTTTAATTGAAGTAGCTCTTTTTTTCTTTTTTTTATAAGTTTTTTATAAGTCTAAACAAAGAAATCTAAATAAAGAGAGTTTTCAGTTGTAAAACCTTGAATTCATTTAAATCATCGGAAGTGGGATCCTTCTAAGACTATTTCGCGAAATTCTCGCATTGATATCGCAAATCTCTTCATAAATTTCCACATAAATCGATTTCTAACGAAATAAGGAGAATCATAAATCTCCACAAGAAAGCTCGGTACCAGCCTGGACCGTAGTTTTGTGACACGAAACGACATCGGCCGCGAGTATAGATATTTGCTGAGACTTTCTAAAACCGCTCGATCCTGCCCATGGATTTTCCTTCGCGTACATTAGCCGATTAAAAAAAGGTATCGCCGGTAGGCAGAAGTTCGGAGGCCAGTGCCACTGGTGTACAGGTGTGTTTCGCGCGGAGAAAGTCACGTTGCAGCTATTGGGTAATCCCGACCTGCCGCACACTGTCCTTTCTGTCCGTTTAGAGATGATTAAATAACGTCGCGTAACAATTACTTTTGCTATGCCGTCTCAGGTTCACCACCAGTTGTATCTGCATGACGCTGACCTCATCAGCGGTTGCAGAATGGAAAAGAGGTTCTCGGTCTCTACATGTATTTAAATGTTTAACGTCGATTTTCTTAAATGGGTGACGAAAGAAATCTATACGTCTTGTATACTATTTACATATTACATCTCTTTGTCAGACGCTCCGAAGCAATTGTTGTAATTTTATCGATGTGAGTAACTTTGACCTGATCTAAATAAACAGCTGCGATAGCCGCGATAATGGAATTTATTTAGACTGATAGAAAAGTCATTGTCTTAAATGATGGATGTGTAATTCAAATCAGAGAGTTTGTTTGAATGACTAAAAATTGAGTGATGACGAAAACATGGAAAAGTGTGATCCATTAGATAAACATAATTTTTTCTTCTTTCAAATATATATATATATATATATATATTAAATCATATTAAATGATAACGAGAGAATAAGGGAACAAAATATAATGGACTTTGTTTCACAACATTTTGTTAATACTGGTTTTAATCGCACTGGTCTGGTATAGCTGTGTCATATTTACTGTTATCAATATCATCGTGTCTTCATTATAAACGAGAAGGACTCTGTAGCGGAAGATCAAAGTACGCTGTTACGACAGATTATTATCTTTGGGTCACTAGAACACTCTCCGCTCTTTTAATATTTTTCTTGTAGCGATTATGAACGAAGAAAATCACTCGTTTCTAACTAATAATATTACGGATCATATACTGAATAATTTCCGTATACGAGATATTTGCAGAATGTAAAACCTGCCGAGGTGCTTGTGTTAGATATGAGGAATTTATGGAAAAAAAAGAAGGAAGGCGGAATAGTCTGGAAACTGGAATTTACAAACCGCATTCATATCGTACTTTTTAGAACAGGATTGCTACAGATCTGGAAAACCGGGAAAAGTCCGGGAAATTGAAATTGGTCATGGAAAATCGGGAAAAATCAAGGGAAAATGTAAAAAAAATCTGGAATTTCGAAATTTGCTCACAATTTTCTTAAACTGTTCCTATTCCAAATAATTGTTAGAATTTTTTAAAAATATCATATCTGATGTTTATAGTCAAATACGTTCAAAACTTGCGCACTTTATACGATTTTAATAAAATAATTAAAATTTATATTTTATCCAGTATTTTTATTTAATCCCTCTTTTTCGTCATAACTGCATTCTTTTTTTCCAAAACTAATTAATTTTTTGCTGGCTTGAATTTGCATCCAAAATTTTACTATGCTACTAAGCTTTTTTTGCGTTATCTTTAATAATATAGACTATAGCTTTCCTACATTCCTTGAGTCTAAAAGTTAAAATTTAGTCATGGAAAATTTTCCATTTTTATCTGGAAAACCTGGAAAAGGGAATTTTGAAATTCATTTTCTGTGGAACCCTGTAGAACCAAAAAAATATGAAGGGGATTGTGATAACTCTTTTTAAAAGATTTGAATTAAGTTTTAAACATTTGCTAAAGTAAAACGGTCATAGACTTATAATAGTGAACTACGAAATAAGAAAATATATTCTACAATACAAATTGATGAAGAAATTTGCACGATCAAGATGCTTATTATCGAGACGTCAAGCATTTTGATCCTTCGAAGAAAGTAACATCTGGAATACACGCAAAAAAATGCTTTGAAGATTATAATATCACAACGTAGATAAAAACGAACGAAATTAAAAATTTTATTATTATATATCGTGTTTAAGAACGATGATCTAAAGCAAAAACGTGACATGTCAAACAAATCCGTAATATAATTCATCTATATAATGATAATTAAGATTAAATTAATAGATATTAAGCTTGTCAAGATCCTGAAAAGCTAATATGTTTTATTACAAGTTTTTTCTTTTACTTTTAGAAAAAATATTTGTAGAACTTTCGGTATAAATTATCGAGGTTTAAAACGATTAAATGTTTAATAATCCTGAGGTTCCAAATGGCAGTTAAAGATATAAAACACGTGTTATAACGATTCGCTCGCAGAATTCTGATTGTTTAATTTCGCCGAGCGCGTCCTCGGGGTTTCCTGATTCGTAAAATATCGCACGTAATAACTTTCATCGAAAGACAAACCGAACGGACATATTGACATTATTAATTTACTGGGGCGACGTTAAATGATTGCTGAGAGAAAATTATTTTAACGATAAAAGTATAAAACACAGTAAAATAAATCGTATTTATTATTAATCATGTCATTTTCCAACATTTATTAGTCGTAAATATGACAGGAGTAATATTCATTGATAATCATTGTTACTGCTTGAGTTTCGTAATCAGCTTCGCGCTTAATAAAAACGACTTTCCACTTGTACTGCCTTCTAATATTACTATAATAATAGCCGATGGACTCAGTGGGAATGAAATTACACGAATAAAAACTCGCGGCAACATAGGGAAAGTATATTCAAGCGTAAGAATGATTACTTCCTGGAGACTAGCTCGAGTTAGTGAAGTATGCTCAAGTGACTGAAAGTGAGTCGATGAACGAGTTTTTAATTTAAGATACGATTCATCCTTTATTCGCTCTCTCGCTGCAATATTGATTTTGAGCCGCCTGATGTTTGTTACAATTGACGTGACCATGGTTGCACCTGTCCTTCTTTTGCCACGAATATTATTACTATTGTCAAAATATGAATCGCAGACAGCTGAGAGGAAAATTGAATGTCAATCAAAAGCCTTTAACGACGTTAAAGTACACACTCTGGCCATTGTGCGATTGAAATATTACGCGATCGTTACGTCATTATTCGTTACCATTTATTTAAACCACTTTATATCGTTTACGTCCACCTCGTTAGTCACTTGCGATTTATTTGGAACAATTTCGTGTTTGAAAGTAACATCTAGGATTTGCGCAAGTGTCGTGCAATTAGCGACGCGTACCGAGACTGAGCGCGCATATTTAATACGCGACACTCATTATCGTGTCGCAATTTTTTTTCCGCGACCTTAATAGATATGATTCTGCGTGATTTTCGCCAAGAGAGAAGAATTTATTGATTATCACTGAATCCAATGCCCGTGACTGGTGAACGTACAATATTATGATTAACATTGCAATTTGCATGGCTTGAAAAATCATTATACTATATAATAACTAATGGTAAATAACGCTGTTATTCACCGGCAACATTCTCGTTTGTCGCAATCACGGTGTCAATTAGCAACCAACGGCTTCCCTTGTCCTTTCATAAAATGCCTTTCACGTATACTTACGCACTCGCGGCGTAACCAACTGCACGCAGGTGTGTAAATGCCTACGCACGTGCTCAAGAACAGACGTGCGGCGCACGCCCGATTCTTCTTTGCCGTTAACGATAAGCAAGTGCAGCGTGTCGATGTGAAAGTATGCCGTGACTAAGGAGAGATTTTTCCATTTCGCATTATTTACAAGCGTGTGGCGCTTTCGTTCTTTTCGCGGCACCTCGACACGCGGCCCTTTCTAAACATATCTTTCTAACCCTTCCAAACACTCTCCCGATCATGTTTCTTTCTCTTCTCTTTCCTTTCTTCTTGCGAAGTGCAAAGAGCCCCTCCTCTCGTCAAAACGTGTCTTTATCCTCACAAAGATTTATATTTGTCTTGTGCGGACGGAATATTCACTGGATGAATGTGATATTACGGAATAGTGAATAGTGAATTTTTCGTCTTTTATCACACATGGTTACACAATTTTGTTGAAATATTTCAAAATTTCAACAAAATTGTGTAACTACGTGATAAATATGGATATGTGAAAGTAATTTTGTTAGAGTATCAAAATAATTACGTAGGACGCTCAAGCATAATGAGCAAAGCTGCAAAAAGTATGGACGTTCTAGCAACCAGCTTGAACGTCCTACATTACTTTTTGTCCCACACACAATCAGATTATTTTTAAATATCTAACTAAATTTTTTTATATTCTAAAAAATATTGGTGTGGATTTAACATCATGCGGTGTCGATGTTAATCAGACCGTTTACTATATAGGTGATATCAAGCGTATATATTTTCTATTGTTTGTTAATATTAATACCAACATGATGTGGATTAATACCATAAATGATTGTTTTAAATCCAGACCATAATGATGTTGATATGAACAGAGGTTGTAAATACTTTATGATAATGTTAATATTAAAAACAATAAGAATCTTACTGGATCAAAAATTCAACAATAAGAAATAGAAGTGATGGCCTGAACTACTATATAATATGTACGTGTACATATATATATACCATATTTGTAGTCTAAAAACTTTTTTTACGCTCGTATGGAATACAAAAGATTCGAGTTCGACTCCCGGCCGCGAGGTAATATTTTTCGCAATAAATTTATTTCGCGTTTTTCAGCATATTTATTAATATCTAATTAATACAAATTAACATCTATAATGCTAACATTCTAATATGATGACTGTGTATCATGTTATTAAAATTGCTTGTCGATTTAATTCGTGATATTATTATAGTAGTATAATTGTGTTTATAAGTCCGAAAAATCAATTCGGCGCGCAGTTCAATGACTCCAATGTGATATATATGCATGTACATATATAGTATATATAATATATATAGTAATTCAGATTGAATTATTTAAGCATCAAAGATCTAGCTTTAATCGTTATGACCATCACTTCTATTTCTTATTGCTTAATATTAAAACCTCTAGTGATTGATATCAATCATAGTGCAATATAGATTTAAAACCTGTAGTATTAAATCTACATCATATGTTGGCGTTAATATCTACGAGTACATCAACACAGTGAGAATTATATAGACGTCATATGGAGTTAAATCCACACCAATATTTTCAGAGTGCCTCGGCAAAATTGTTTTTAACGTGTAATTTCACTGCGATATTGCGACTTTGCGGAAATCGCACGGTCTTTAAAGTAGAATGATTAAATTTTTAATGTATAAGATTCTCGCAAAGGAAGATCTTTCTCTCATTAAAATGTCACATATTTAGATTTCCTGTTTTCCTAAAACTGTTGAAAACGCTAGATCCTCCCCAAAGTCTCAATATAGACAGATTGCTTCCGAGCGTTTCCGAGATCATGAAATATCTCTGTCCGCCCACAATGATAGCAGTCTCATAAAAAAAAGATTACGTGATCTCCCTCATTTCCAGTAGTTGAACTCTCAAGCAGTTTTCTCGTAGCGAACGACTTCATTTCGTTCGATATCCCGGATATATATATTACGCAAAATGAAAGTGAGAGCGACACACGGAGATTTACGCACGGGAAAAATAGCCGGCATGCAATAGCCGGCGCTAGTCGAGATGCAGCTTCGGTAATAAAATTACGAAAGTAACATACTTGGGGAAGCGAGTGCCCCGAATAGGAGAGACCCGCGGTAACTCGTTCACCCGACAAGTCCGTCTTTTTCTTTCGAAGGCGAACCGATGCAATCGCGGCGTCGCAATCACGGCACCGCAATTACAGTGACAATAATACGATTTTTTGTTCCACGACGTGAACTATCTCGTATACTACACAGTTACTTGTCGGGAATTGATTTTAATTTTAAATGAGGTAAAAAAAATTATATAAAAGCTGTATAATATTTATAAGCGCGTACGTGAAAGCATGAATTGTGTCCAAGGCTATATGAAGTATCTCGCGACGTGCGATTGTAATTTTAATGATAGATTCTATGAATAACTTGGAATTGATTTTAATGTGTGAATATCTTGTCGCATCAGTAACTCGTGAATTACTCGTATAAGAGATCGTACACCTCTTCGATCAACGATCATAAATCGTATTTGAAAGCTACATATACCTATTTAACTTGTGACATCTTATGTTTGAAAGAAGCTTAAATTATTTTTATTCGTTTATGCGAAAATTGATAAAAAAATAAGCAATTTTGCTAATTTTATTTTCTAAAATCTAAAAATTTTTATAGTTAAAATTTGTTTACGATTATTTAATATAAATTAAATTTGAATAATATCTCGACATTTTCTTACATACATATGTGGTTAATAATATTTAAAATATAATTAAAAATTTTTAATTTAAGAAAAAATATATAAGAAAGATAAATTTCGAAGATTTTAGTTTTTCAGGAAATAATCTTTTTAAGTGTAAATAATTGTACTCATTAAAGAAATCTTTCTATGGTAATTAGATATATTATATAAATAAATAAATATATCGTATAAATATACATATATATGTACATATATCAAAACTATCATATACAGCGTGTCCCAAAATTTTTTACCAAGCGCTCTTGTGTAGATAGAGCGGATTCGATTAAATTGAAAAGTCCTCTATCATTTTGCAATTTTCGCAAAAATTAATAAGATATTAATTACTAAAAATCGCTGAGTATTGGTTTTTAATAATTTTTTATTCTAAATATTATCAATTTTACAAAAAATAGAGAGAACCAGAGAAAAAATTATTTACTTTCTTCTCATAAAATTCTGATATATAATTATATGATATATAATTATATGATATTGTAGATAATTTATTAAATAGATATTAAATAAGATATTAAATAAGAAATTAAATAATTTTTTCAGAATTTTTTAATACGTATTTTTTCATGTTGGTAAAAATAATTGCCAATAAGAAAATGCAGTACTAAAAAGTTGATAAAAAATTCTGAACAAATTCTTAGAGTTCTATGAGAGAAAAATAAATAATGTTTCAAAAAGAAACAATTTTTGTCTCTTGTAGTTTTACTGTAAAGTTGATAGATTTGAGAAAAAAATGATTGAAGACCAATATTCGGTAATTTTTAGTAATTAATATCTTATTAACTATTGCGAATATTGCAAAATGATAGACTTTCGACTCAGTTTAGTCCGCTCTATCTACACAAAAGCACTTGGCAAAAAGTTTCGAGACACCTTGTATATGTAGATATAGAGAAAAAGAGATTTTTTTATTTTTAGGAAGCTTTCATTTTTTTAGTAAATTATGCGGTGTGCCGCAAAGGGTCTGAGTGTATCACGAAAATTTTAGAAAAGATAAAAGGCGTGAAAAAATTCAGAAATAAGTAAAAAAATAAGTGGGACATACGAAATAAATATTTAAAAAATTGTAAAAATTATCTAAATTATATTGTGTTTTTACTTTCTTAATCTTAATCAAAGTAATATTATTATTGTAATAAAATCACTTTTAAAACAAAAATAAAAATTGTAGAACTTTGCTTTTTATTTTTAAATGTGTCAGCAATATCTGATAAAAGATTCATGCTAAACATCGAAGCGTGTATATCGAATATTTGAGAAATTTGGTTTGTTATTTAATATGCCGTGAATTAAAAAAAGTTGTAAAGTGTTCTTAAATATATAATATATTTGTAATCGAATCATTGTATTGTAGCCACATCATGAAGGATTCATTAACACTCTTTTATACTTTTTCCATACTTTAATATATCAATTTATTGCTATTTTCTTCATCATGTATATTTCTGAAAGAAATTTATAGATATGTGACGGATAGATTTCTTTTGTTACATGCGCTGATACTGAACCATGTATTGTTGCGATATTGAGGATTGGAAAGTCGCGATAAGACGATCCCATTCTCGTCTATACTTTCGAGGAACAATCAATTTCCCAAGTTGGTCAAAGAATGCATTGTAGATCGAAGAAATTCAGAATGTAGCAAAGCTATGAATCTCCATAAAATGAATTTCCATAAAAGCGATTAAATGTTGTCTAGTTGTGCTAAAGGATATCTTATATCGCTCGGAACATTTACGTAGTTGCAAACGGATGCAATAACTACATGAAATTCACGTCACATCTGCAAATATATGTACACGTTCGAAGTTCTCGCAACGTTTCTAGTCGCCTTCTTATAGTGATAGGGTCGTGCACTACAATGCTACAGCTGATTCTTTCCTCTTTTGTATTTTTTGTTTCCAAAGCAAAGTGAACTATTGCAAAATCGCGCCGGGTCGTTCATCGTTCCAAGCGATCATTACAGAAAGGGAACCGGGACAAGGTTGCGTTTCTTAAAATGACGTACATAAATCGAGCTTTTATAACGCGCGTATGTCGTGCATATTTATTAAACGTGTTATCGCACATGTGCTAGCGAACCGGAACACACCTTTGCACTATTGCACACCTTTCTATTCCTCCGACATCATCGACTTTTTTCAAGCGTTACTGATCGAAGATGTAAAGCAACGTAAATCCAGAAACGATTTTGAATTGAATAAAAATGCCTTGAGAAATTAAAAATACGCATTCACGTTTTAATTATTAATACACATCAAGTTTATAGAAAGTTATAGAAAAATAGTTATAGTAAAAAATTTATGCTAATATGATTGCGAGAGAAAAATGTCCAAGCATTGCGAAGCAAATGTTACTTATGACGTTTTCTTTGATATTTATTAGTTAAAAAATTTGATTGTGATGATGAAATATATGTTTCTGTGAAATACCTTATTAATTGTAAAAAAAATAAAATAGATGGTTTACTTGCTAGGAATAAAATTTTATTTAGCCGTATTTAAGTAAAGGTTTATTTCAGTAAAATAAATATATTTCTTACGAATAAATGTTTAAGTAACTATTTCTCAGTGTAATATAATTTATAATACACACACAATTTAGATTATATTTAAAATTTATATTGAAAATTTATATTTTAAATGACAGTATAAATATAAAAATAATTAATTCTCAACTTGTTAGTATATGGATTATTATTATTATCATTCAGATTAATGGTTTAATTGTGGAGATAATATTTACTATTAATCGAAGTATAACTTAATTGTACCTGAAAATACGATAGTAATATAAGATAAATCTTTAATCGACTCCCGGACATAAAAAGAAATTCTTCAGAAGGCACTCGCTTCTCCCTAAGAAAAAGTTGACGCTTCGGTTGCTTCACGTATGCAAGCGTGAATTATGTTGCTCTCTACATCGCGATAAACTTTATTACCGTGACATAAATCTGTAATGAGCAGCATACAATCATTATGAATCTGAAATCAAAACATGCGACTGATAACCTAGAGTTGAAAACAAAAGCAAAGTTCAAGTGAACATCTAGCAGTACTTTGAATTTCTTAGAAAGTAATTTTTCTTAAAAGTGAAAGTTATTTGAAAGAGTGCATAAATTAGTATTTATAAGATTGATTTATTCGCAGAGGCAATAAATTCGCAAAGACAATAATTCTGAAGAAATAAATATTTCGTCAAATATAAATCATAAAAAAGAAACCGACCGAGTTAATGTAACTAAATGTAACCTTATGTAACTAAAAAATTTATCAATCATAAATCTGCCAGGATTTGTAAAAAAATTATTGATGTAATATTTGAGTGTCAACGAGTATTTACAATTTACGCAATTTAAGAGTACAGTTATATCAAGAAGTAACATAACTAATAAAGTAGCATAACCAGAATAACAAGAATTAAGTAACATAAGTAAATGACATAATAAGAAATAATATAAACATAAATAGGTATTTATAATGCGTTCTTATTTCAAAATTGTCTTAAGTAATGTCTTAAGCTAATTATGTTAATACAGCTCTGTGACATTTTAAGACTATACTTAAGACAGTCTTAAGTACGGTCTTCATGACATCTTAAGACTGTACTCAAGACTGTTATGTTAGAATTGATTATGAATACCGGCCACAATAGTCCCACTATAAATAATTAGTCGATTAACGTCGATTAATGTCGATTAATGTCGATAGCACAATCAATCAACGTCGACTCGACCATCCATTTCTGATTGATTTGTAAACTGTTTGATAAATAGATTGAATAAAACACACGCGGAGATTACACGATCAAAATTAACTTTTAACGCGGTGAAATTCATGAGGGAGGAAACGAGAGAGGGGGAGCGATTATATTTTACGGGAGAAAAATTTGCGCGAATCAAGAGCTCCGCGGCTATGTGCCGGATGAAATCATACGTCGAGTTTACAATTTGACTCATCGATTTGAATCATTATTATCGGAAGGAACAATGAGACATTTTCATGTTGGGAACGACGGCTCGCGAACGGAGAACGGTGATAGGCAGCGTAACACGCCTCTCGATTGCTCGCTCGATTTCTTCCGTCGAAAATGAAACGGTTACCGTCGACGGCGCGGGCACAGCTCCGATGCCGATCGTGAATAGTCGCGTGCTTTCAAACCGGAAGAGATATCCCATGAGTTAATTTATCGGTTACGGAGAACCGGCCGTCGGCGACGTCGCGCAAATGGGCCTCGGAGGAACGATACCGGACGGTCGAGGGAAGGCCCTCTCTCTTTCCGCGCGCGCGACACCCCCCTCTCGCACTCTATTTTCTCTAATTTAAATAAATTGTACAAGTGTCCCCGCGTTGTGGTCCATTCGACTGGTTCCTCGAAAAATATCTGCCATACCTTTGTCCCGCTATAGA
The DNA here is from genome assembly GCF_001594115.1 of Trachymyrmex septentrionalis. NCBI lineage: Eukaryota > Metazoa > Arthropoda > Insecta > Hymenoptera > Formicidae > Trachymyrmex > Trachymyrmex septentrionalis. The sequence goes on along the minus strand of NW_017305547.1, from coordinate 83,838 downwards.
AAGGCAAACAGATCGTTTCATAAGAAGGAACAGTTTTGCTGAAGTATTTAAAAATTTAGCTAGCTATATAACCTATATATGTAGAAGTAATAAAATTTTGTCAAAATAATTATGTAGAGTGCTTAACAAAAAAGCATTGATAACAATAATGCAAAAAATGTTTTAACATTTTAACAAGCTGCGTAATTATTTTAATGGTCCAAGTGAAATTATTTTCAATGTATCTACCTATAAATTTTTTTAGATATCTTACAGTTAAAAATACTAAGTTTTAATAAATATTTATTTTTAATAATTCTAAGTAAATATATATTTATTTGACATAAAATCCATTAATTTGATTTAATTATTTTTTTTTTTTAATTGAGTTAAATACTTATTTACCGTGAGTAAATTTATTTAGTAATACTATTCAAAGAAATGTGTATTAAGATTTAGTAAATTTTTTTTTTTCAGTGCAGCAAAACCGTTCTTTCCGTGTTTCCTGCACGTGTAACCAGCGTAATTTATATGCACGCGCGCTCGCTCTAATTCGCGGTGAGTTTCGCGAGGAGATAGTAACGCGAAACATTAATTTCGCACCATTCGCGTTCAGCGATCGATCGAGGCGCGTAGAATTCGTTCGCGATGTTGTGGCAATAATGCTTGATAAAGGAAAAGAAAGATTATCTTCAGATGATAATCGTAACAATCGAACGGCAGACGCGTGTGGAATAAATTCGCAATAAATTCAGAGTGACTGACAGATGGTGAAGGATGCGACTGCATCTTCACCCTGTCGCGCTTGCTGCGATGTAGTAGCACTGTGAAATTGCTAGCTGACGTTTTGATCGATTGCGACAACATTTCATGTATAGCCAATATCTTTTTTATAAAATATTGCACGCGATGTAGAAATATCTGTATTTTCTAATAACTTTCGTGCTATTTTATTGGCTTTGATTTTTTATATATTTACTTTGATAAAAATCGCTTGACAGCACCAGAAATGTTTATCCAGGTTCCTTTATCGCGCGGATTTTTCAATTTTAATCAATCACTTTATATCGCCTTTCGCAAATTTTAAAAGAAATCGATTAGAAATCAATTTTATTTGAATTCAACAATTCGGTATTCTGCAAAAAATTCTTGTATAATCAATATATTTTTTAAATAAAATATCGCAATGTACAAATATCTGTATTTCTTAATAATTCTCGTTTTATTAGTTTTGGCTTTACATATTTATTTTTTTGTACTTTGATCAAAATCGTCGGACAAAACCGGGGATGTTTATCCAGGTTTCGCGCAAAATTTGATTATTCGATTTTAATCAATTATTTTATATCGCCTTTCGAAAATGTTAGAAATCGATCTTATCTAAATTCAACACTTCGGTGTTCAGAAAATCCTTGTGTAGTCAATATTTTTTGAAATAAAATATTGCGCGCGATGTACAAATATCTGTGTTTCCTAATAACTTTCGTGCTATTTTATTGGCTTTGGCTTTATATATTTACTTTAGTCAAAATCGTCTGACAATACCAGGAATGTTTATCCAAGCTCCGCACAAAATTTTTCGATTTCAATCGATCATTTTATGTCGCACTTTGCAAATGTTGGAAGTTGATCTTATCTGAATTCAACAATTTGGTGTGAAAAACAAATCTTGTTTTTGATACGCTTCGAGCTTTACAGTAATTTGAAAATAAACTTGATAAGCTGAACCAGAAATTAAAAAACAACGGACGTTTTGCAACAACATTTTACAGGGCTTTCTTTTCAAAATGATTTTCTCGGTGCGACGAAAATGATCAATGGAGGAGGCCTTTGCGAATATCAGCAGCGTCCCCTCGCTACGGATTTGTCGATTAGTAATATGCAATTCCCACCGACCCTCCGAGGTCAACAATTTGTTACGGGGACGGGGATGTTCAAGGAATACATCAACAGCGCGGTTGATTGACCCGCTGTTGGAGAGCGATACTTTTTACAACCGAGAATCTGAAATCTTTGCTCTGCCACGTGAAGTTGCGTGAATTGTGTCCGGAATAAAATGTAAATATCATTGGCAGATTACGCATTTAAGTAAAAAAGAAAAGAAAGAGAAAAGTAACGTTCTTTTTTTGCCGACATTTGGATATCACGTTCAAAGTTGACATGCTTACTGCTGCAGCTGATAAGTAATTATCGCGTCACAGTTACACGAAAAGAACGATTTTGCTCTACGTGATGATAATTTTTCAAACTTTTGGCATTCTAGCAACCAGTGAGCATCTTATGTAATTTGATATTCCAACATTATTTATAACTTATTTATATTTTTAACTTTATATCTGACGCTAAAATTTTAGATACTTCAGCAAAGTCGTTTTTTTTTTTCGTGTATTACATCTGTAACCGATCATATTACAAACTTGTAATGCACGATATATATGACGCAACATAGTTTTTGTCGATAAGCTGTTTTCTCAAGTTTCACGATTATCTCGAGATTTAAAATATAACAACATGATAAAAAGAAACATGTCAAAGTACATGGATACAATTTATTTTATTTTGACTTGATATTGCGATTTATTTTGATGAGTCCGTTAGGTAGAAAAATTCTTTTATCTCATAAAAATTTCCTTGTAGATCCTTGACACGTTTTAAATTTTACGCAACCTGCACGATATTGTCACTTCCAAAAAATTCCGCAGCTCCACAAAATAACCGATTCCCATTATGGCCGCCGTCATTTTATTATTTAGAGACGGTACAATGGCCTCTAATAAGATAATAAGTTCTGAGACAATGAGTTAACACGAATGAGTCGACGGCGGCGGGGTTTATAACGCCGTAAATGATGACTAAGGCTTGCACTAAACTACGCGGGCATAACATAATCGTAATAACAAAAGCACTTCCTGTTTACACACACAGTAAGCAGCACTTTTCTGCGAGAGAGATTTTAATAAGAAAATACAATGCGAAGATTAGCTTATTAATTAATTTCTCCAAATGTGAAAATATATATTCCATAAAAGCTTTAGAGATCGTTTTCCCTTTTTGTCAAAATCTCAATCTTGTTATTATAGATTCACAGTGCAATGGAAAGAACGACTTTGCTGAAGTATTAAAAAATTTAGCAAGATGTACAGATTTGAAAATAATTTTGTTGGACTATTAAAGTAATTATGAAAGATTCTCAATTGCTACACTGAAAACAAAAGCCTAGTAATAGTTGCTAAATATTGAGTAAAATAATTTCAATATAATGTTTCGTAATATCCATAAATAATTTTACTTTTCTAAATGTTCAGTAATTATTACGAAACGGTTGGTTATATTATTATTATTATTTTCGATAATATTTACTAAATATTTGTATAGAAAAGTAAAATTATTTTTGGTTATACATTAACATTTTATTAAAATTACTTCGTTTAGTAGCTATTAATCAGATTTTTTTTATAATCCGGTAAAAAATTTTTCAAGCATGAATATGTGTAAATATGTATAAACATATATAAATATTCATAAACATGTATAATCATATATGAAATATATCCATACATGATTATATGCCCCTCTTTCTTTTGTAAAATTACTGTTTAGTGTAAGAGAAATAATAATAGTAACGTGAAAACATTAAAAATAATCGAAAAGGTAATTTTTCACATTTGTTTTAGAAAAAAAGGGTACCTTTCATATTTGTTTAAGAAAAATTAAGTTTGAAAAAAATGCAAAAAAATTAGTTATATATAATTATATATAAAATTATGCATAATTGTATATGAATAATTGTAATTTTTTTTACATTTTTCCAAACTTGTTTTTTCCTAAAACGAGCGATGCGAAAATGATCTTTTTAATTATTTTTTATGTTTTCACATTACTAAGCTATTATTGTTTCTATTACACTAAAAAGTAATTTTTCAAAAGAGGGAGAGGGGTGTATGAATATGTACGGACATATTTCATATATGATTATACATGTTTATAAATATTTATGTATGTTTATGCATATTTATACGTATTCATGCAAAAATTGAAAAATTTTTTACCGGGACTATCAAAACTTTTTACAGCTCAACTTTTTATTACTCTCATTACTTGAATTCCCTAACGTAATTATTTTAAACCAACAACTATCTACTTAAATTTTTAGATATTTTAACAAAATCGTTCTTGTCGTGCAGTTTCGTAAACTTTGGAGAGAAAAGTCAACTCGACCATAGCCAATTCTATTGCAAGAGCTAAGCGTTTTTATACCGATCGCTGTAACCGTATCCGCGTGTTAACTTGTAATAGTTTGTAACGAATGTTACGGACGGCTTGATAGACGATTACGACTCGTTTAAGCGTCACTACTTACCGAATAATACGGATTGTGTAATTAATTCTAGCTCGTTAATTGCCTCGTGGCAAGTCCGTTTTCCTTGTCTTCACTTTCTATAATTATTTCTATTCTGCTTTCTCTCCTCAAAAGCGTGAACACGTAAACTTATATCGCTCTTAGATTCCAAAAGGACGTTAAGTATAAGGAAGAGTATCATTACGTCCAAATCAGTATAACGTTTAATTAAAGTGTTAATTAAAGTATTAATTAACTATTTTTATTGTTAATTTGTTTTCGTCTTTTGCTTCTCTCAATTACATCTGATCTATTGTACCTTAACATCGCGCACACTAAGAAATTTAAAAAAATATATAGAAATCTGTAAAAATACAAAGTTATTGACGCAAACATATTTTTTACCACGTTCCATTGAAAGTTAGGCAAAGAACGTAAATAAAAATGAAAAAAAAAAAGATTCTAACGGAAAGTGCAGAGAAAGCAGAAGAGCGCTACGGATTCACTCGCATCTTCAGTTACGAGTGCGCAAAAAATCTGGATCAATTCCCGCTTGAAATCATCAGGATCGATCGCCGACAATTACCTTGCTCCTCAGCCGGATGCGTGTTAAACCCTTCACAAACTCTCCACAATAAATTTTGTCACCATCAACTGGATCTTCCGGCGGTATCCGAGCCGATATCGATCCCTCTCTCTCTCTCTCTCTCTCTCTCTCTCTCTCTCTCTCTCTCTCTCGCGCCTCTCCCTTCTTCTCCTCGCCTCCTTTTCTTCTTCTCTTCCTCGCGGTGGCACTTCGTCGCGTGTACCTCTTCGGTCAAACAGACGGATAGGAATCGGCGGGAAAATTACGTTTTTTTTTCACCTGCACGTCCTCGTCCGCCCGCGTGTCATGATCGATGATCGAGAATTCGTTTGCCGAGGCGAGCGTGAAGGCAAGCGCGCGGGCCGAACGTCGTCGCCGGGAAGCGGGATACGGACTGACTGCTCGCCGCTCGGCGAGTTGCCTCGCTCGAGATTCGAGATTCCGCTCCGTACCTGCTTACGCTCTCGCCCTCGTGCCTGCCGCGCGCGTCCGCTCCGTTCCGTTCCTCCGCTCGAAGCTCGTGGGCTCGCGCGAGAGCGATCTACGGGATCTACGCCGAGGGAGAAGCGTCACGAAGAGGAAGTTCGCCCGCGTTGAATTTCGAGAAGCTACACACCTCACCTGAATCTCGAGGAAATTCCTTCGTTTATCAGAGAAAATCCGCCCGGCGAGATTTGAAAGCTCTTTGCGAGCCGTTTGAAAATCCCTCCTTTTTTTTTACTGCGTTAAAAAGTCTTAACGCATATTTCTTTTTGAATAGTAAATAAATGTTTACTCAA
>NW_017305547.1:74684-77795 GCF_001594115.1 Trachymyrmex septentrionalis | reverse complement strand
AAAAAAAAAAAAAAAAAAAAAAAAAAAAAGATAGTTAAATTAACGATTCTTGTACATTAAATTAATGGTTTTATATTTATTGTCTAAATATAGTTAAATCAAATTAATGATTTTGGTATCACAAGTTACGTTTATATTTAGTAAATATTTACTTAGATCTGAAAACAATTTTGTTGGACCATCAAAATGACTGCACAGAAATCTCAAGATGAACGATCTGCAAAAATTAGTTATTTTTAAATACTTCAGCAAAACCAGTTATTCCGTAAAAAAACGTTTTATCATTTTTACTTGCCACATTTGAATAATACGTAAAATTTGCAAAGATTTCGTCACGCATTTGCGAATAATATTTTATTCGTCAGATTAGAATAATTTTACAAAGTATTTATAAAACATTGAAGGTACGACAACAAATTATATTGAAACATTAAAAAAAACAGTAAAAATAATAAAAATATTAAAATGATTAAATTTATTAAGCCCAATCTCGAAATCAGGTGATAATCAAAGTGTTACTTCGCAAGCGGAACGTTTAATTTTAATAATCCTTTCTCTCAACTATTTTTACATTTAATTTCCAAACGTTACACAATATATTAATTATCTAACGGTTCCGGTCTATTAACCAGTGCCGTTAGAAGATAGAAACACATGAAGAAGGTATGCGAGAGGCGGACGGCAGCCTGTAGACCGTCCTGTACAATCTCGGAGATGAACTGATCTTCGCTCGGCGATGCGACTCAAACGCATGGAGCGTGGCACATCCGTGGTAAACGGAAGTAATGAATGCGGCCGCGCGCTTATCTAGTTTGACACTTCCTTGCCGGAGCGGTCGCGTCGTATAATAAACGACTGCCGTTTTCGCGAAACGTCAGCGGAGGCGGCGCATCAAACGAAATCTCGCTTTCATTGATTTACGTAATAGTTTGTAACCGATTCCGTTCTTTGTTCGCGTTGTGCGAGACGGGCAACTGACCGCGGTGTTCCCGTATATTGCCCGATATCTTCGGGGGAAACGGCATTCCGGCCGCGAATTACGACGTTCGCACGACTTCTCCTGCGTTTTAGCCGAGATAACAGAAATCTAATACTGGCCAATTTATTATTGAAAGATAGTAATTAATTACTTACTTTAAGTATTAAAAGCATTGTATTTTGTATCAGTACCTTAGCACTCCAAATAAGCAATTAATTACTGTCTTTCGGTATTGGCAAGTAATAGATTTCTGTAAGAAAAAAGCGAAGAAATTTCACGCGAAATAAATTTGAATTTGAGGACGAAAAAATCACGCCTAGAAATTAGAATGAAATCTTTTGAAGGAAAGAGGAAGCGAGATGAAAGAGAAGTTCATTAAAAAATCCACTTTCTTATCATTAAGTGTAATTAATATTTCATGGCATATTCCGGTTTATAAAAATATTACACGTAATAAATATTTATATATCCTTTCTCCTTCCTAAAAAAATAGGTTGCCTTGATACACGCTTTCTGTCAACCGATAAGAATTATAACAAGCACATTCATAAGTTTATATTGTCAGTGTATATTTTTACAAACCTTGAAAGCGGTTCCTTTCACAGAAATTTCATTTAAGCTGCCATTATTCGCGAGTAACAACGTCTTGACGTTTAATTAATTTTAACAACGTTAAAATTTCCCGGCGATCGGCCGTAAATAAATTATTGTTAAACCTCATTCAGATTTTTTTCCCTCTCTTTTTCCCGTCATTATCAAATGTATATTTTTATGCGCACACTGTTTGATACGCTGTGGTCAAACATTTTGCAGTATTAAGTAACTCGATCCGTAGCTGTCTCGATTTGCTTATCGGTACGTTCTTTATCACGAGTTCTGTTTTTCTTTTTCACCACCGTACCGTTAGCTGAACGTCCTGAACATCCGTGATACCTTCTATGATGCGCAGTTTTATTTTTCAGCGTGGCTTGAAAGCGAGCGAACTGGTCCATACCGTACCGCGCACGTTATTGAGCTTTGCTGGGCATTTATTAAGAGGAACAAAGGAAAATTGATAAATCGTAAATATCATGCATTATCACCCCAAGAATGTCAAGACATTCGGGCTGACCTTCCACCCGGGAGTGTGATAAAAGTCTCCGTCCACCGCAACGCATTTACTGCACTCTACGACCTAGCGTTTCCTTTTACGTCACGTTTTCGCGCTTGATCGACTTGATCGTTTTCGCGATAACAAATATATTTGCGGACATATTTCACGATACTCTGGGGAAATTCTTCGAAAACTTATTCAACGTTACGGACCAATGTGATTTTGTTCGGCAAGTCGTGTATCTTTTTCATTACCGTCTGGGCGGTCGATTTCATTTGTCACGGAATCTATTAAATGGAAATTTAATTTAAATTTGAAATTGTAAAAGTGTTAGTTTTAGAAATCAATTTATATATTTTTGTGCTACAGAAACTGCACGATTAGTGTTCTTGATATAGAATAAAATCTTTAAAATGAACTTGTTAAATTCATTTAGTAACAACAAATTAAATTTATTTTTATTAAATTCATAATGTTAAATTATATCTAATTTGAGTTATTTCTAATCATTTCTTTAAATTGCTTCTACTTAATTGTATCATTAATTTAACTAAAAACAATGAAGTTTATCAATTGAATTAAAAAAAATGTATTAAATTTAGCTCATTATTTATCTATACGTTAATATCGACGCTGTTTATTTTGAAACTAATCACAAAAATGATTGATTTATAGCTTGACACACATGGAAGTTAACAATAACAAAATATTATTTAATTCAAGAAATATGTTATAGAATTGTATATTCGTTTGATATCTAACTGTGTGATGATATATATTAAAAGATAAACAATTTTTATTTATTTACATGGATCTTTGCTACAATTTTTCTTTTGTAGAAAGAAAATGCCATGATATGTCGAAAATATTTATTCTTGTTCTCCATATTTAAAACAATGTCAAATGCTTGAAATTCAATTAATTTTAACATACTTATTTTTAATACGCATTAAAACGTAATCTTTCACAAAATATTTGCTATAAATATGAATAAACGTTTACTAGTGATATTATTTGATGTTAACCGTTCCATATCCCA
>NW_017305547.1:64632-74584 GCF_001594115.1 Trachymyrmex septentrionalis | reverse complement strand
TTATATATATATATATATATATATATATATATATATACACAAACAAAACTATTTCTATATTATATTTAAAATGGAATATTAATTAAAGATTAGTGTAATTACTGAGGACAAGTTACTGAAAACAAATAGACAGAATGAAATAATTGTAAACGACATTATATTCAAAAAAATGGACTAATTGCGAAATGATTTAAATTTGAAATATTAAATGGAATGCTGACACTTACATAATTGCACCCTTGAGAGATTTAATTTCGCCCAATCTAATTTATAGTTTCTCCAAACGCATTCGCTTTCGTCATTCGTCCGCTTGAATTTCACTAAGAACGTATGTTCGTCAATTACAACCAAGATTGTGGATTTAAGATACTACTTGATCATGTTTCAGATAGAATCTTTAAGCTGGTAGTCTTGCAATAATTCGCCTTAAGTTAAAAATGACGATTTTATCTGGTCCACATTTCTTCCAAAAAGAACTGCCTGAATTTATCTCTTATATAATCCTTTTCTTGCGAAAAGAAGAAGAAAGCAATTTCAGTTTTAAATACATTGGAGAATACACTATCACATGAATATTAAGTTCAAAAAGAAGAAAACTAAATATAAAAATAAATTTTATTGTACTTTTTCGGATTTCAGAATGCTCTTTCATTATTTTTTTTTTCTAGAAACTAATTATTGAAATTAAAAATGATGAATTAAATTTTTAACAATTTCACGTACGAAAAATTATTGAAACTAAATACCCACTTATCTGTCGTATTACAAAAATATAGCAAATAATCGGTCAAATAGAAATAAACTTTTGATCCGAGCTTTTCTTCGATTCTTTGATCAATTTGAAATGAATTTTCTTCATTCTATGTCGATGAAAACTTTTGTTCAATCTATATCAGAACAAACAATTTCTACTATAATATATTCAACGCAGCATAGTTATTCAATATTCAAATACATTCTGATATTACAATTTAACATAATGTTATAATTCACAGTATATAATAATAATCCTCATTGTTCTCTCGATAATTACTGTGAAACGCTTGTTTAATTTCCTACAGTTAGATGTAATTTGTGAAATAATTGCATTGTTGAAAAAATGCGCTAAAAGTAAGAAATTGTTGAAAAAGTAATATCTCACGCAGATAGATACATCACGAATTCTTGCATGCCGCGCATCTCGTTACAAGGGTGCTCGTTATCATTACCGCAATGACATTCCATGACGATGGTAATGATCTTGCCGAGGCTGCGAGATCGGGCACGCTGGCAGGCGACGATGATAACTACGACGAGACACAGAGTGGGATCGCCAATCAAACACGCTCAATCGGTGGATCCTTGAGGATGCATTCTAGGCTACATGCAGGCTTGCAAAAAGACTTTGCTCCCGCGACTGCCGATGCGGAACATTTGCGCAACGAGATCGCGGAGGAATTCTGAAGTCTACTCACGAATTTCGAAGCGAATTGCGAAGCGATCGACGCGACGCGACGCCATATCATGACGACAATGGTGACGGCTGTACGTCTAGAAATGTCGCACAATGTCCTGGTGTTTGCAGCCAGCTACAAATTTATTCTTCACGACGATGCGCGTTACATCACTATACCGGATGCTCTCTCGCTCGCCCGACATTAGACGCCGAGAGATTTAAATTAATTGTAAGAGAAATGATAGTCGCAATGCCAAGGCGGTGATAGTCGCAAGGTGATTTAATGTGAACGCTTAAAGGACTCTAATGAGCTGAATTACAAGTAATATATATATATACAGTCGCGATTTTTTAATCCTCACGAACTGCGCATTTTTATCTCGTTGAAATTGTCGTCATTAATTCTACAAAATACTAATATCACGAAAGACTGAATTTCTTGACTTTATATAAGTAATAGTAATTCGAGTTCGATAATTAAACACTTGATTTGCCTGATTTTGATATTGTATTACTTTATGAGTTTTATTTAACTTTCCAGTATAATAATACTTATTTTTAAAATCGTGCAAAGTAACAGATTCGTATTATTTCGAAAAGAACAATATTATATTGGCAAGCGTTCGTAAATATCATTGCGTAATTATAAATTAGAGATAGAAAGTATTTTTCCCGAATTTATAAATCTGATATATAATATCCTCAGATATTGGTACCAAGCAGAAACACAGATTCTACAGGTAACACAATAACGTCAAAATCACATTAAAATAAATCTTGATTAATTGAAAAGTGACTAATAATTATTTTCAGGCTTATTTTGGCGCTATTTTAACGTCATTAATGATTTTTTATTCTGCTGGGTAGTGTTTTTTATTTCTCAACAAAATAAATGCACGTGATAAAATTATTGTTGCCCTACTCAAGAAAGAAATACAGTCGACGCGTTTTCTAATCGGTTCACCGAGCACATTTGTCCTATCTCTTCTCTCACTCTAGCAAGAGATATTACTTTCGGACGAAGGAGAAGAGGAGAGGAATTTCTTATTAACAAAGAATATCGCTCGTCTGGGGACCGTTTAAGTTCGCAATGCCGCGGGGGCGTTCAATTACCAATGACAGTTGCGTGCCCGGCGCGGTGCGTCGCGGCGATGGTAGACGGGCGCGATTACTCGCGTGTAACTCGGCCTGTGTCGATGTAACGTCGCATCAACTGCCCCGATATGAGAACCCCGAGACTAACCGTCAACTGCGGGACAATCTAGCCATCAGTCTTAAACGGAATATATTTACGGGGCCGAGCCGAGAGAGCCCGGCGCGGCGCAGCGAAGCCGCTTGGATGACATCACGACATCCGCTTTCCTCGGCTCGATCCCGGGGCTCGTCCTCGGCGCTAGGCCTTGCTTTTCACGCTCGTATTTATTTTATGTTAATCCGAATATATTGTCGAAAACCTCCAAAAGCATAATTAAGGCAAGGTCGAATCGTCGACCGTGAATTGATGGCATTGGGGAATCCAGAAATTGATCAAGTAAGAGTCATTGGCGTGCTGTAAACAAAATGTTTATTTAAGGACAAATGTGAATGAAAAGATAGAGTATTAAATTATTACATTGATAAAGTATTATTTAAGTGTATATAATTTATAAAAAAATATTTTATTTAAAATTACTATATATTAACGCAGAAAAGAATAATAGAATCTATATTTTTTTTTATCTAAGAGAGAAAATATATCTATATTTTGTATATCTATTTTTTATATCTAAATAATTTTTATATCTTGCTTAAATTGAAAACTATTTTTGAAATATTAAAATTGCGATTAAGCGTTTCAGAAATATTAAAAATATTATGTAATATTTTGCTATCAATAATATTAGAAATTAATATTTGCTATAAATATTAGAAATATTTTTTTAAAAAAGAAGACACCAAGGAGGGAAGATCATGGTTGCCAATGATCATCGGAAATTCTGTATTTAATTGTAATGAAGAGTGATCGAGATACAACTGGATATCTCTTAAATATACCTCTTAAAGGTCGGTTAATTTCGAAAACCGAGGCAACCGAATTAACCGGCTTAGTGCTGATTGCACGCTTGATACGATTTTAGCTCGCTATTGCGTACGCAAAGGAAACTAAGCGGTCTGTGTCTATACGTTGTTGAAATTAATGCAATCCTTTTAATGAAATAACAAAGATTCGACAAGCATCTGCTACGGACAGCTTATAATTTTATAAAAACTGATATCGTTATCGTTGAAGTGATTTTATTTTTCCTTGATTTATCTTGTGTATTGACGATGCTGATGCAATCTTTGATCTTTTAATTAATCGGTCTTCTGAAACTCTCATAAGAATGGGAAAAACAAAAGAAATAAAAAAAATGTTCGCAAAATACAGTCGTCAAAATATAGTTGTCAAAAATATTTTTAGCATTAAAATTAACCATACGATTACATGTATAATTGCAATACTGAGGGAAAAATAAATTAAAATAAACACACGAAACACCGTCAAAAGAATTATTTTAGCATCAAAATACGATTACGCGACAACTTGAGCGTCGCAGGAAAAATAAACACACGTTAAAATAGACATACAAGAGATATCTATGTGAGAGATATCTGGATTGTGTTTAGCTGTAAAAGTCGGTCAGCTGGAAGAATAATCCGTCAGTCATCTTGACATCTCTCGCGTCTCTCAGGTCGGATGATAATTGTCAAGAGAAAGCTCATTATTATGTCCGGGGAATCTATTTTTAATATTACGCGACGCGACAAGACGAGCGAATCTCTCTCATTCTCGACGGAGAACGTATAACCGACCGGCTGCGACCGTGAGACCCCGCATTCGATAACCGCGCCGGATAAGGGAAGGTCGATAAACGTCGCGGGTGAGCCACCCTGTAGACCGACCAGCCCGTCGTGGAGAACTCTAGTCGGCTCCTCAGGGTGGAGGGCGCACGGTGGGGTGGCGCCTGCGCCTGGAACAACCACCCTCTCGCAAATCTACCCCTGTTATCGCCATGTCAGGACCGGCAGTTCTATCTCGGGCATACGCGCCGCAGGGAAGTCGGCGATTCTCCCCGTCCTCCTCGTCCTCGTTATCGTCGTCGCCGATTGTCCGATCGGGCGCAATCTCTTGTCGCAGGACCATCGACGAATATGCGGAAAGTGTGGTCGACGGGCGTCTGAAGATGCAGCCTCGATCGGCCCCTTCGTGCGGGACGGAAATCAAGTCGCGTTCTCGTCCTCGCGCCGCTCCACGTTATCGTCGTCGTCGTCGTCGTGACGTCGGGACGCCGTTACCGCTCGCTGGTCTGCGAATCGGTCCCTTGGGACCAGAAACCGCCGAGGGATGCTCGCGGAAATGGTCCGGCTCTCCTATCAGCACAGGGCGTTCTATTGCTACGTGATTCTGAGCGTGTGGATCTTCCTGCTGGTCGCTGGTAAAAACGCAAACAACGTGCTATCCCGCGCCGGATACGTGCGGAAATGGTCCCGCTAAATGTTCGAGATCGACCATGCCGTAAAAATTGTCGTAAAAATTTCGTATCGTACTGTTCCCAGATCTCGACACTGCGGTAGACACGCGCGAGATGATTCGCATATATCTGTCCGCGATAAACGAGAGATTACGCGTTGCATCTTACATCGCAAAAAGAATCTATCGAACTCGCGTCGAGATTGATCGTGTTTCGAAAACAGGAAGAGAGAACATTTCTTGGCGCCGTACCTTACATTTGTTTCTCGGATTTTTCACGTTCGTCGAATTCTCTCTGGGGTGCTTAAATATTTCGATCCTACGGTTTTTATTTTTAAATATAGGACATGCATACGTGAGTATGAGTTGTCGCGCAGCTACTTGAACGTTTCTCCGCGTTATCACTTCGGCTTTAATAATAGAACTGTAATAATAGACACTTTAGTTTTTCAATAGTGGATGATGTAGCCTGGACGTTATCAGGCGCGATCAAGGTGACGATTATTTCACTTTCTTTTTGTCGCAAAATAAAGGAAGTGTCAATCATCAGTCGTTGACACACGTTGCTAAACCGACGACCTGAAAAGAAAATAAACTCATCGGAATCTATTCAATAATCCACTCGAACTTTTCTGTTGACGTTATATTTTTCATCGAAATATAAGTCGAGAATAAAAGTTAATGGTTTTCCCTAATGCAGTTTCGTCATATATTTTAATATTAATATGTACTATAAGGGTAAATCAAAATGCATCAGCGGGAAAGAAATTATGTTTTCAAATAAAAATTAAAATGCCAGAAAAACGTTGTCCTTTTTAAAACTAGCGCCTAACGATATAAATCATAATAATAATAATATAAGTAAAATTACGTGAAATGAGATTTTGCCGTCGATTTAAAAGCTGCCAATTACAGATCCAAGTTTAATAATATTGATATCAAAATGCATTAGGCAGGAAGAAATTATTATAAAATAAAAATGCTAAGAGAACGTTGTTCTTTTTTTAAACCGGTTCCTGGTAATATGAATCGAAATAATAACATGAGAGTAATGATAAAATTATTTTAAATAAGATTTTATCGTCGATGAAAGATGTCGATTACAGGTTCAAGTTTAATTATTTCAATTTTCAATATACATATATACTTTCAGATAAAATGAAAATGTATTAGAGATCGTAATAATAATATAAATAAAATAATATGAATTCGTCGATTTAAAAGTTATCGATTATAGACAGTTTCTCTTTTATTGTGCAGGTATGTATAAATATATCGGCGTAGATGATAAAACCTCGATGCAAACGAGAGTCCCAAACAATGATTTGTCGCTACGAGAATTCCCAAGGAACTTAAAATCAGATGCGAAAACGAAGAAGATCTTTCGTTTCTGCAATCTGCCGCACGAGATAGCTGCAGACACCGAAGGTACCTTCATCCAATTATCCTTATATATTTTTAAATAAAGAGTAATATAATGTAATACTTTGTGAATTGAAAATTGACCGAAAATGGAATATTCCAGTCACGATGACCAACACTTTCGTATCATATAAATCAATAATTCCTCATCAATCATATTAAACGTTACTCAAATATCAAAGAAGTCGATCGTCAAAGCTCTTCGTGCATAATCGCAGTAAACAGTAAATGGCACAAAGTCAATAATCCCGTTTGATCTTACTCGTGCTAGAAATCGCTAGAAATCACTTTCTTCTTGCGTAAGTGTACGCGCATAGAGCACAAGAGTTTCAAAATTATCTTATTATATTATACGAGATTGCGTGTATAACGCACATAAAATATCGTACGTAAAATATCTCACCTTACTTCCTTACTTTCTAACAGGGAAGCTCGATGGCAATTTGACGTTGAGCGGCATCCTGATCTTCATCCGCCACGGTGACCGGGGTCCTCTGACGCACATACGGAACATAAGCAGCATCAATTGCGGGGGTGAACTCGGCACTGTGACCGAGCTCGAGACGATCTACGAGAACTACGTGAGCTTCGTGCAGAACGCGTCGAGCTACTCTCGGGCCGCCTGGGCCCAGTTCCTGGGTCCGTTCCACGGTCTCCCCGTGTTGCCGGCGAACGCACGCGACTGTAGAATCGGTCAGCTCACCACCCTCGGCATCCTGCAGCTGTTGAAGACCGGGATCGCGCTGAGGAACGCGTACTACCACCGGCTCAATCTCGGCAATGGCACCTCCTTCGGCAAGGATGTTATCGTTTACAGCACTTCCTACCGCAGGACCGTACAGAGCGCGGTCGCGTTATTGTACGCACTCTTCGAGAACGACGGCTTCCACAGTCTGGCGAGGATCAGCCTACAGGAGAGCCAGAGCTATGCGTTCTGCAGCAATGAGTGCGCCTGTCCTGCCGCCGAGAAGTTTCTGAAACAGCACTTGAAGGTAAAGTTTATATATACGAGTATATACGAATCGAAAATCTGAGAATCCGATTATTTCGTAGACTTCCTGTATATATTGGCAAGAGATAAATCATGTTGGACGATCGTTTCCTGTGAAATTTGAGCGATCACACCTTCGCAATTATTTACTAATTTACGCGATCGGTACGTTCGCTTAAAGGATAGAATTGTAAAACATCGTCTTTTAAATTCGAGTAATTTTTGTACGAAGTAATTAAAACCCGCGTCGGATTTCTCGCGCAGTTTCGTTTCATTTTTTAAAGATGTACGTAAAACGGTGACTTTTGTCACCTTTCCACCTTTCCAGGAGAGATTCGATAAATTTACATCTGTGCTATTCCCGTCTTTCCGAGGAAGTTTTAATGACCTAAGATCTCATTTCAGTTTTCTCAGAGAGAAACATGTTAAATAATCTGTATCAACATCGCTCTTCTCCTTGCTTTCTCAGGAAATCCAATAAAATTATGTAGGTCATTCTAAGGCTGGCAAACGTTGATTTCTCAGTGCGAGTTATCTAAATAAAACACTTACACGCGATAATAATTCTTTCTACAAAAATAAATCTTGCCTCATAACTTCCGTTCGCTGTCTGTATGGCACGTGACACGTATGTGGAGATGTGTCGCATGTTTAATGCATAAGAGAATGTGAATCTTTCCTAAAATTTCGAGAGATAATAATAATATGTTTTAACATTTCAATAATTACTTTTTTTATTAAATTCTTGTGGTAAAAGTTTAGAATTTTCGATTAAAAAATTAATTATAAATAAGATTCGAAGAGTTACATTCAAGCTCCACCTGAATTTGAGTTTTGACGAGTATAATTAAAATCGACGAAAACTTTTTCCACACAAATCTCCAAAGCCCATTTAATTCTATTACTGAAATCTTTTCGGAAATCGAGGTGTTAGCCGTAGTTCGCATTTCCCGTAGTTATTGATATCAGAAGAATAATTCAGTTGGATCTTAATAAAGTATTCGTGGAGAGCTCCGGGGGGAGCATTCACGAAAATGTTGAGGATCATGCGGACCTCTGCAGACACGTTACTTTTACTTTCCCCAGGAGACCTCCAACCATCTGAAATCCCATCCGGCCGTCGGGGAGCTGATCAAGCAGGCGGCGAGCGCCGTCTTCGAGCTTCCGGATCAAGCGCAGACGTGCGATCCGAACACCCTGAGGGATGCCCTGTTAACGTACGTGTGCCACGGCGCTTCGCTGCCGTGCGCGGACCTCGACACCCAGCGCACGTGCGTGAAAAGCGATCAGGTTACCGGATTGTTCGCTTACACGGATTGGGAATCGAAGCAGGTCGCCAAGAGTAGCAGCCGCAACAAATACGGGCTGCTGAAGGCCTACGGGATGCTGCGTGGCATCGTCACCTTCTTGCTGCGCATCATCTCTGAGGCCAGGCCCAAGATCGTCCTCTATTCCGGCCACGACAAGACCTTAGAATACCTCGCCACCGCCCTCGGCATAGTCTCCGACGTGGCGACCCACTACGCTTCGCGGCTCGTCATCGAGGTCTACAAGATCAATCCGCGGAACGACAATCGCCTCGCTAGCGATTTCTACTTCCGCATCGTCGCCAACGGCCGAGACCTCACACCGAAGGTCCCGTTCTGTAGGAACGCGAATACCTACGTCAGCGACGACGGGGAATTTATGAGCAAGAAGAGCGTCAAGCTGTGCCCGATAGAGAATATCGTTAGGCAACTCCATGACGATTACTTCGTGCCGTTCAACGCGACGAACTTTAAAGACGCATGTTCGAGTCATAAGATTCGCTAGAATTAATGGGCATACTCTAGTTCGTGAAACAAGATCGATCTGATAGGAAAATAGGCGAGTTAAAAGGAACGAGAGAGACAGACTCATCTTCGGTGATAGTAAAAATATTTTATCCTTGAAATTAGAACTTCAAGACTGTAGCACTTTTTTAGATTCTCTTTTATCTCTTTTTATCCTGAATATAATGGTTGAACCACTATATTCGTAAACAGTAAATACGACGAGACAAAAATCGCTTTAACACAGTCTAACTTTAGATAAGGGGTACCATAATATTCTCTTAAAAATGGCAAATAGCTTCGTCCCAGAATAAAAATAGAGAGAAGTGATGAAAAGCAGAGAAGCGTTTAACACATAAAGCCCAGTCTCTCATTATAGAGATGAGAAGTTTGACTTCCTAAGGATGAATTCTTACCAATTCTTTTTAATTCACCTACTTCTCGTATGACAGATAGATATATCAAGCGGATCTCGAACAAGTTTCCAACTTGCACTCTATGCATTATAGATAACTAAGCTGATGTGAAAGTAATTATTAATACCAACGTTCGAAATACATCTGCGGATGTATAAGCTAATCTTTCAATTTTCCTAAACAAATTTCTCTTGCGCGGCGTAAATCGCTTTAACCGCGTAAATGCTATTTTCCCACTTGAGAAAGTATTTTGATTCTATTGCGAATAATCAGATATATAAGATTGTTCATTTGACATTCGGGACAAGCTGTGTTTCAAATTTTTTTACATCTCGTTATATCGACGCACAGTTAACGAAATTTAAGATTATAAAAAATTATAATAAA
>NW_017305547.1:55488-64532 GCF_001594115.1 Trachymyrmex septentrionalis | reverse complement strand
ATATATATATATATATATATATATATATATATACACACAACTTTTAACTAACGTATCTAGATAAATTTAGAGAAACGATAGCGCTAATGAGAACCGATTAGTCGATTATTATATATATTTTATCATACACTATTGTATATATGTAAATATATATATAGTGCTCTAGAAATATATATATATATACTAAAAACACAATCATATTCCTTCCCCGATTGTTAATAAGCGTACAATAGATAATTATAAAACGAAAATAAGAAATGAGATCGTGCTTTAAATCTTTGCTAAGTGTCTTCATCTCGAATAACATTATCCTATTTCACGTTGGTTTTTATATTTAACAAGAGTGATATATTAAAAAAATTGATTCTTTATTACAGGCATCAGGAAAACGACATGCAACTTGAGATATATAAAAAGCTTATTATAATCCATTGGTAAATAAATAATAAACGCGTTTTACGGCGTACAAGGCACGCAGGTTCACATTTATATTACTACTTACCTACTACTATATATCTTAGATAACTTACACAATAACAGTATGTCGTAAATAAAAGCAAAGTCTGGCTTAAAGCCGATTATGTGATTCCGCAGAAATTGCTTTTACTTTGCTAACGTTCGATAAAAGCCTCTCGTGTCTTACAACGCTAAAACCTACTTTACATGCACACATCCTTCTTGCTTATTAATAACGTCTCATTATTCATATTTCTCGCAATATACAGGCGACACTTGAAATTGCGTCATCAAGATCAAAAGAGATAGATAGCATCAATCGAAAGTTTCGCAAAACGGTAATGAGTTAAAAATATATAAAAACCGGCAGTCCATTACAGAGTCCATATAAATGCCCAGTTTCAATTATTTCCGGTCGAGCTGACGAAATTTACGTTCTCTTCATTGATTGTTTAATGAATTAGGACGATTGTACAGCCGAACGGAAATAGAAATCCCATGCAAATCGATCTTTGACGATTGCAATTTAGTCATAAAATACAGAACGCGTTTATCAAAAATGAAAAATATATAATGAGAGTTGAGCAATTTCATTTTGTAAAAATCTGATTTAAAAAACGCTAATATATCAAGCGCAGCATCTGAATAAGAGAATGAAATGTTCCAAAATTTTATAATTCGATATAGAACCGGTACTTAAACTCTCGACTATTATCTAAGATTTATAATTTTATCTGAATTTACATATTTAAGAATCCAAAATTAATCACGTATCAAGCATTACTCAAAAAATCTAAAAGAATTCGAAAAACGCGGAGTTATTTTTAAAAACGCGAACTGTATAATATACTACTTATTGACGAACAATTATTTGATTGAACAATTATTCATAATTAACACTGTACAGCTAAATTCTACAAATTCTAAAAATATACATATAATGTTATTCTGAGATAATATGACTAGTACCAGACTCTGCCATAACTGCGCCAAATGTCTCTTGGAAATTTCTTACATCTTGGTAATACTGCCCGAGCATAAAACTGCTACCTCCACTGAAATATATAATCCAATATATATTGTGTATCTAATATATAATAATGTTGTAAAATTAAATGCAAAAAGTTCATTTCAAATTTCATCAAACAAACGAAATAATCTGCATACAATCGTATTAACAAATAGAAAAATCTTATGATATTCGTTAATTAACTAAATGAGCCAATTAATCGTATTTGATTAGCAAGATAATATTTTCTCCAATAAAAAACTGAATAATTCACCAAATGATAATATTCCTAAATTAGAAATGCATGTTTTCTTACTGGATAATACCTTTAAGCTTATCCTCTTTACACACTTATTAAAGATTTGTGTCATCAAAACTTTCCTTCATCGATTTTATAAAAATACTATTTGATAATCGTTTTACTTACTTTGTCGCCCTTTCTCTCACGGGTGGAGAATGATTTGATGGTGTTTTCCGGACAGGCGGCAAATCAATCAATTGATCGACACTACCCATGATAGCATTAGCACCCACGCGTTTTCCCGTTCGCCAGCGTTGAATCAACCACTTCATCCTATGTATACTGATTATAGCAAACACGGCGATTCTGAAACGCACCTTCCTGTTGCGAGACAACCGCGCATAAGAGCGTTGATCTTGAGTCAATTGCGCAAGTACGCATAACGTGTTTTCCTCGCAATACTGATAGCTGCCGACAATGCATAACAGGTACTTCTTCTGATAAGCCAACGCTTTCCGTCTACTTTCCACTCGTAAATATTTGCCGTAGAAGTTTTGTAACTGGAATGCAAAATTCACACATTGTTCTATTTACAGTCTAATCATAGTTAAATTCAATTATAGTTAATTATTAATTATGAAATTTCGGCACACAAATTATTATAAAAAAATATAAAAATTAATCACTATTAGCAACTTTTTTAAATTCTAAGATACAAGAATTGAATCACTTCAATTTTAGATTAATTCGATTTAAATAATTAAATGAAATGTTATATATATACCCTCTCGATAGGAATTGTCTGCTGGCCCGAAGCATGTGTATTTTTCAGTTTTTTCAGTTGCCCCTCGAGCAACTTTACACGTTGCATCGATAATTCTCTATCTGTTCTTATCCTGCCGATTTTATCCTCGAGATTAGTGTTCTCGATAGCGTATTTCTCAACCGTCTCGCTTAATTCCTTAATTTTCTGCATAAAATTCGTGGGAACATCCTTGGTATTTTCAATTAAATCCTTGAATTTTCTTTCTTTTTCTTTTGAAATCGCTAGTCTCATATTGAGCTCCGTCTCTCGTTCTTTCAAGGAATCCACTGTACGCGTAAGCTTCAGTTCTCGATTTGAAAATTCTTTTAGTTCCTGCCTTGCACGATTTATATCGGCCTCCAGTTCTATTCTGATTTCTCGAGCGTCATTGATCTCTCTGCGCAATTCTTTGATCTCATCTAGTTCAGCATTTCGTTGACCTTGCTTCATGTTTTCAGTCAACATCTTCACCTGTTCTTGCAAATAATTACAGTGCTCTTCTCGTGCTTTTAACTCCTCTGCAGTTCTCCGCAGATCTGCCTCTAGAATTTCTTTCAGTCCATTGGTTAATGCCAGGCTGCTGATTAGTCTTTCTTGTTCCTCCGTAGCGATCTCTAACCGCTTCTCGTACTTACTCATCTCGTTCTCTAGTTTCTTTATATTCTCCTTTAGTTGCGCATTGTGCTTTCGACTTTCTTCAAGATTTTCGCTCGTTCTTAAATACAGAAGAAAAGATTAGAAAACAAAATATTGTTTTTGGAACATATAGTTACCTAGTTTTGATTGAAATATAATTAAATTCTATCGGTAAATATCAACATTACAGTGAAAAGATTATGGGCAGATAAATATAAATACTACATAAATTAAAAATTAATTTAAACTAAAAATTAGTACATACCTCTCCGATTCATTTTGTGCGGTTGCAGCAAAATTTGACAAGCTTCTACTGATGTTTTCAATTTCTATCGATTTTCTCATTGACATCAATTGTGAATCCAAATTAATTTGCTGTTGTCTCATCGACGCTAGATCATTACGAAGTTTCTCCTCGTTATCCAGAGAGGCTTTCAACTTTGTTTGTAGGAATTCGATCAACTCAGTGTCCTGTATTCGTCCTACTTCCGCCATTCGACGATGTTCCTCTATCTCCATCCTCAAGAACCTCACCACCTCTCTTTCTGAGAGAAGTTCCTTATCCAGCTTGACCACCTTCTTCATCTCTTCCGTCAAATCCGCTTTCAGTTGCAGAATACGATCCTCGTACTCAGCGATTTGAT
Source organism: Trachymyrmex septentrionalis (assembly GCF_001594115.1). Classification (NCBI taxonomy): domain Eukaryota; kingdom Metazoa; phylum Arthropoda; class Insecta; order Hymenoptera; family Formicidae; genus Trachymyrmex; species Trachymyrmex septentrionalis. Next base: position 60,741 of record NW_017305547.1, on the reverse strand, counting down.
GTCTCATTATATCTCGTTCGACTTCTAAGTCATCTTTTAGTTTCTTCAATGACTCGTTGTCCTTGCGTACTTCATTATTTCTTTGATGATAATCCTCCATTACTACTCCATCCACAACCTCGTCGTCCTTAATTACCTGCATAATTTGTTTATCCAATCGTGCAGAAAGATTCAATTCTCGCTGGACCATATCTTCGATATCACTATCGTCCTGCGAACGTCGCACAGAAGCATCCTTCAGCTCCAATTCTTTTTGCAAGCTCTGCATCATATCCCTCAATTCCTCATTCAGTCTGCGTTCTTCCTTCAATTTTCTTCTCAATTCTACAATATTACCAGATTCCTTCATTTTGTTTTGAATAGTCTCCAGTGCTCGATGCAGGCTCTTACTATCATCGCTCATCTGTCTGATTACCTTGTCTTTTTCTTTTAGGAACTCCTGCAAATGATGAATCTCTTGGTCCTTATTGCTAGAAGATGATGGCGAGGAAGTTCCCGACTGAACGTCACTCATTCGTCTCGCCATCTCTTCCAACTTACGGATTACCTGATCCCGATTATTCAAACCATCCGTCAATCGTAGAATCTCGTCCTGCAACTCGGTGATTTCTCGCTCGCGCGCGTGAACCTTTGTCTTAAATTCGTACAATTGCTTGTTCTCGTTCTCTATCTCAATATTGCGCGTTTGAAGAGTCTCCAATGAGATATCTTTATCCAGGACAAGTTCCTTAAATCTTTGCAATTCTTGTGTCATATCCTGCAAAGAGTTGTTCCGTTTCATCTGATCCTTCTCTCTATCTTCAATTTCTCTCTTCAACTTCGTATTCTCTGCATTTAATTCTGTAATGATCCTTTCATTCACCTGCATTCTATCATTTTGATCTTCGAGCTGCTCCGACTTCAGTTTCAGAAGGTTTTCTACTTCCTCCAGATCTTTCTTTATTTTACTTTCCGACGCCTGGGCTAGTTCATATTGTCCTCTATAGAAATTTTTATCCCGCACCAAATTTTCGACAGTTTCCTTGAATTCATCTTGCAAGTTTTGATATTGTTTTTGCAAGGTGACCAATTCCATTTCGTACTTATTCAAAAAACCAGATTTTAAATCTAGTTCTTGTTGCAAAACTTGCAATTGATTTGATAAGTTTTCGATTTCCTTCACTTTCTCATTGAGTAATTCCTCGGCTCGTTGAGAGTCCTCACTGATATCGTTGTTTTTGGGAGACGATAATTTTGATTCCTCTCCGGAACGATGCAATTCCATTCCCGAGTGACCGACATTCCCGTTGCTATAACTATGTGTACTGGAATGCAAATCTAACGGTGGTACTTGCGTGTCTATCTTATCCACATCGAGCAAAGGTGTTTCTAAACTGTTGAGACTGTTCATCTGTAATGTATTCTTCGACGAGGACGTAGGAACTTTGAAACTAGAGATATTGTGCGATGTTGTAAGTGTCATATTAGGTGCTCGAGTAGCTTCAGGGAATTCTTCACATTCCGAATGAATGGAGAGAATGTCGCTCAACGTTCGAGCGCTGTTCTTGGCCTCCGCTTGCTTTGTTAGTTCCCGCAGCTGCACATCGTCCAAAGCGAGTGATGAATAGACATTCAATTGTTTCTCCCTTTTAGAGAGTTGCTCCTTTAAATGATCGATTTCCTCATTCTTATCAGCCAATATGGTATCGATTAACTGCGGCAATTCTAACTGAGTATGCTCCTGCGTTCCAAGTTTTATTTGTAGCATTTTTTTTTCCTCTTGAACGAGCTTTAATTGATCTTTTAGCCGCTCGATTTTTTGCAGTGCGCCATTTTCCGATTGAACAAAATTTTCCATTTCTGCTTCCTTCTCTGCCAACATCTGATTAGTCCTTTCAAGTTGGGCTTTCAGCTCTTTCAATTCTATCTCTTTATCAGTAATGGTTTGTTCTAGGGAATGATATTTCGTGATAGCTTCGTGTAATTGCAACTCTAAACGAGATGTCGCTTGTTTCTGAGCGAAAGGTGCGCTCTGTTTGTGCTGCTCCAGGCGACCACGCATTGTTTCAATTTGGAATAATTGCTCAGATGCAGTCTGGTGCAAGATCTCTTGTTCCGTTAATAATTCCTCATTCTGATTTTTCATCGTTGTCAACTGCATCTCGAGATCCTTGATCCTCTTGAATGCTACTTCTTCCGCACGTGCATGTTTTAGCATTTTATCTTTCAGCTTGAGTACTTGATCCAGCGGTAGCATTGGCGGCGAGGACGGATCATCTGGTGTCAAACATCTCGTTGCATCTATTTGCTCCCTGATCGATACATCTTCGCTCGGCTGGCTCAAACTTAAATTGGAACCACACATGTGCGCAGATTCCATCTCTCGAATTCTCTTATCTAATTGATTTTGCATCTCATGCAATTCTGCTTTCATCTGCTTCAAGACAGACGAATTGATGTTGAAGTGTTCTGAACTTAACTTGTGTTTATTCAATTCCTCCTAAAAATATAAAGAACTTTCTCATAATCATTTTCCCTCCATATATATTGTTTATGTATTTGTTCACTTTACTTACTTGCAAATGATTAATTTGCTCGTTCAGATGCCTGTTCTCACTACCAGATTTAATAGCATCCAGCTCTTGAACTAGTTCTTGTTGATTCTTCGTTTGCGCGGTTATCACGGTTTCCAATTGATTAATTTGCATTTGTAAGGACTCTTCTCTTTCAAGCTTAGCTTGTAATTGCTGCTCCAAGTCAGCAATGATGTCTCGCAAGACCCATATTTTATCCACTGCAGCCTTCAATTCACTCTCCTTTTCCGACTTCTTCGCTTCGGTGTCGGACATTAATGACGACATCTCTCTCATCTGAGATTCGAGAGCCTCCACCTAGATCGTAAATCACATATACATACATATATATATGCGATCAACGCATCGGTTTTACAGGATGTCACCTATATTTCCAGTCAAGCATGACCCAACATATAAAGCATAGGGAGATACGGTATGTATTATATCTACTTATACTTATTTTAAGCTAATGTACAGTGGGTAAGAAACAAAAATAATTATATAATTATCTAATTAATAATAAAAAATAATGTTAAAAAATAAAAATTACTCGAGAAAGATGATAAATAAATATGATATATAATTCTATAAGTAGTCTGAACTTTTTTTTTATTACGACAGATTTAAATACTTTACTTCAAGATTGTTCACAAAATTTGTAAAATATTTAAATGCATTTTGTAATTACTTTTAGGTGTAAATGTAGATAAATAGGTAAATTATTAACTCATTACTCAGATATTTTGGCAAACGTGGGTACTTTTCTTAGCCACTGTATGACGATGAAAAGATAAAACGTAGAAAAAGATAAAAAAATCAAAGTAAATACAACACTCACAGCTGCATTGATGTCAATCGTTTGAAGCTCAGGGATGTCTGTTCTTTCAGATGATAGCTCAGACTGCTTTGTGCGACAAACAGAAAACCAAAACCAGAGTGCAGAAAAAAACTTGTGTTAATACAATTAGTCGTGATGCGTGATACTAATTGCTAGCGATACAATTAATTTCCGATAGCCCTTTCAATTTCTCTAGTTAAACTTACATTCTATATTATACTATTTTCAAAACAATTATCTTTAGATTAAGGAACCTGCTGGTCAAAGTGCATGTTTTACAAAATACGTATTTTATGACCTATAGAATTCCTATAGAATTTAGAAATATAGAATTCATATGACATTATAAAATTTTATCTATTTTCTAATATATTCTAAGTGGATAAATTATGCGATCCATTTTTCAAAGATCAATATGCAATCTTTTTCCAGCAGTTTTAAGTTTATGTTAAGTTTATATATTAAATAAAAAAACCACAGAAACCTAGTTAAATCTTAGAAATGGCAGTCGTTATGCCAGTTGAAATTTCCTGGTTAGTGCAGTAATTACTAGCGAATTAAGAAAGTCGGTTATTAAATTAATTAATCCTTAATTAGCCATAAGTTAAATTATTGCATGGTATTTCCTTTAAATTCATACTCTATTAACATTTTTTAATAATGAATCGAAACAATGTCTGTTTTTGATTATTCTAAGAATAATTATACTGCAAAAAAATTTTGATATATTAAAGACAATATTTTTCAATATTTAATATATATAAATATTGTCCATCAATTGGCATTTTAATTAAAGATTAATTGAGGAACAATAAACCCTAAAACTAACCACAGCGTGATTATAAAAGCATATCGTGTTTATACTTAACAAAAAATATTTTCGTCACGTTTAAAAAAAATAAAATAAGCACAATGAAAGCTTTTACCTCGGAAGTAATACGCATATCTCTTTCTTTGTCGCGCTCGCGTTCCTTGAGCTGTTCTTGCAAAAAACGAATTTGCTTCGCAGCTTCATCTCGTTCCATTTCGCGCTCGCTTGCTTGCTCATCCAGAAACCGACGGGTTGCTCGTAACTGCTTGTCCGCTGCCTCAATCTAAACAAACGTGTATAGTTCTAGTTAGAGGTAATTATCGTGTCGCACGCGTAACAACACGCGCATGTGATAAAAGTTATTAACTTAAAGTAGAATAGTTTAATTATTGCACTATTTAAGCCATTTTCATGTAACAATAGTCAGTTATATATCTATATATGTAAGAAAAAAAGACGATAATCGTTCTTTTAAAATTTTTCAGAATTAAGATTTGTATATAAAAAAATTGTATTAATAGATTTAGGAAATTAATTAAATCAATCCTTCAAATATTTTAAAAGAGATAGAGATAGAAATATCATTTTTTTTTAATCAAATACAAAAATTTATTTGATTTAAAAAAATGATTTTCATATAAAAAAAATTTTTTTTTAACCGTATAGCAAAGAAACATTTCTTTGAATCAAAGAAACTTTTCTCTAAGTGAATACTTCAATAATACTTTAATCATTTAATTAATTCCATATCTCTTCTATTCCTCATTCATAGTGAAATAAAATAGTATAAAAGAAAATAAGCTAAACTATAAAACTATATTAGTAGTACCGAATAATCTTTCGGGTAAGGATATTGAAAATAAAAGAGAAAAATGATTATTCCAATATTAAAATATAAATATAATTATTTAATGTAAAAAATTAATTGAAAATTAAGACAAAACTATAAAAAATAGAAAATTGCTATTTTTTAAAACAATTTTATATAAAAGCCAAATATTTGAATACTGATTTAATTGTCAAATATATATGACTACAAAATTAGAGGA
>NW_017305547.1:54482-55388 GCF_001594115.1 Trachymyrmex septentrionalis | reverse complement strand
TGCAAAGCAATTATTATATTTTGCAACAATATACAATATATATTTAAAAATATAGTAATAATTGTATATATTTTTTAGTAACTATATATACACAATTATTATTATAGACAGGTATTAGAAATGAGATAAATGACATTTCAATGAAAACTTGTATTATACTTCTTAATTGTAACGAAATGTTATAAATATTAATTTAGTTTCGATCTACAAGTAACTTACGGACAGCATTTACAGTAATATTAGTAATTCTATAATTTACCTTTTTGCAGCAAACCCTGTGAATGTATGGGGTAGGAGTAGGTTCTAAAGGTACCTGCTGGCAAGACAATAGAACGCCAATCAATCTTTTAAAACCTGCATCACAGAGCTCTGCACTTTTGATTTGGAAGATGCTTCTTATTGATTAATTAAATAATTGTTTTACGAATAAATAGTATTTTTTAATAGATTTTAAATTGCCATATGTGCACATTCTAATTTCTGGCTGCTTTATAAATTACTGAGAAATACTGATCATTATTTCATACGGGATGTATAAAGAAAAAAGTGAATGTCAAATTGAATGAATATATTTTTAAATTGCTAGAAAGTTCAAAATCTAATTAATAAAGCTCGATAAAGCTCTAAGAATTTTTGTTGTTTAAGAATTATGGAATAGTAAGGATAAAGAAAAAAAAATTTCAATAAAAAATAAAGTTTAAAATAACACATATATAGATTTAAGCCTATGATTTCACAGATAAAGTATGAAAAGATTTTTGGAGATGAAAGAATCTAAATATTTCGCTTTCTTAAAATACTCTCTACATAGTATACATAATACAACATAATAATTCTTTCTAATTTTGGTACTACTTATCAAAAGAAATATTAAAATATCAAAATATATATATATATATATATATA
>NW_017305547.1:54042-54447 GCF_001594115.1 Trachymyrmex septentrionalis | reverse complement strand
TACTACAATTACATTGTGTAAAATAATGTGCTATAACAAATAAAAATGATCGTGTTAATTGTTGATACACGGTAAAATATTGTAAACATGAAGCTCATAGATATACAGAAGTGTGTAGACTTAATGAATTACAAAGACAAGTTTTCAATACACCGCAATGTTTATCACCGTATTGTCATACCAAGATCGAATAATTAGAAATCATGCAACAATGCACTTTCAATGAAAATAATAAATAAACAATTTTACCTGTTGTTGTAAATCTTCCCTCTCTTTCCTAGCGTCATCTATTAGTTTATCATTTTGTCTGCATAGCTCTTCTATTAACTGCAGTAAATAAGATATGTCACCACCACCGTTAGATAACACATGTCTAGCTGTAATTTCAATTTAAAAAAAAAAGTC
>NW_017305547.1:46257-53942 GCF_001594115.1 Trachymyrmex septentrionalis | reverse complement strand
GATCGAGCGCCGGCTGTAAAAAAGTGTAAATATAAATGGTTATTCATTTTATATATATATATATATATATATTTATTTATTTTAATTACATAAAAATTTACCTTTTTCTTGCACTTGCGAAAAATCTTGCAACACAATATCGCCCCCAGAAAGATCGCTTTCACCATATCCTTCCGTGATAATTTCTTTTTTGCTTTCCGCGTTAATCAACTTTTGCTGAAGTTCCATAATATGTACTTTTAATTGTTCTACTTCTTCTTGATAATTTATGATCAAAGCCTCAGCATGATTCAGTTTCAAGGAGAGCGCTTCATTAATTTCATTAATTTTGCTTGTTAAGAGATCATGATTTGACGACAATGCGATCTTATTCTCGCCCTCAGACATTGATAGATTGAGGACTTGTGTGCTATCAGACTTCAAACGTCTCAAACAAGCTTTCAGCTCTTTTTTTAATATTTCGTCTGTGTCTTCATCAATTAAACTCTGCAAGATTTTGTTGTCGCTGTTAACAATGGAAGCTATTTTTGTAGATTGCGGAGCAAAATGGACCCTCTTGATTCGTTGGTTTGATAGATCCTTATGCGGTATTTCAGATAAAACGGTATTGTTACTCTTATTTAAATTCTCTTCATCGATAAAAGCGGATTCTGACAATTGTCTTTTTAAAACTTCATTGATCAGAGTATTATTAACTTCTTCTTCACAAACAGAGAAATAGTTAACTAATTCTCCAATTAGATTCTTAAGAGTTACACATGCCTTCCACAGATTGTCCCTGATAAAAACGAGATATAACATACTCAAGCAATGATTATACATAGTTAATACATATTATATGAGTAATCATATTATATATAACAGGAAAAAAACTTTAAATATCTTTTCAATGTATGTGTAAAATTTAAATATGAAATATTTCAATTTTAAATATTTTTTTGACGATTAAATCGTTTATCTGCTAAATCATTAAATAATATTTCAATACTTATTAATTACCTTTCTTCCATGATATTTTCTAAAGCTCCGGCACGATTAATTTCTTGCTTGTCACCAGTATTCGTTTTAAGATTAGTAATTTCCTTTTGATGTTGCTCAAGCAATCGTGTTACAATGCAACTGTGTTCATCCTTCAGACGACCTAATTCAGTGGCATGTATTTTTTTCAACTCCTGGATTTCTTGTTTAGCGTTGGATGTGAATTTATCTCTCAGTTCTAATAACTCAATCGGCCAATTATCTTCTTTGTCTGTTTCCACTGATAATAGTACCTACACAATTTTAACAGATTTTACAATAAGCATCTTCTATATAATAATGTCTAATAAGCCATAAATACATTAGCCACAATTTTTACAGTAACATTCAAAAATTATCATATTCTAGAAAATAACCGAAATGATTTAATTAAATTTAATCTATGCTGTTATTTCATTCTGAACTCAGTTTTTACATATAATCCACATCTACCTGAAATTGTTCTTGAAGAGCGTTGACAATATCCTGTCTAGCTAGCGCAATCTGCTCTTCTAATTGATGATTATATGCATCACGCAGACTCGACAATTCACCATTTTCCAATACTTCCCATTCTGTCTGACAATACTACATGCAAACAGGAAGTCACACGGCAATATGTTAGTCACAAATAAATTTACATTTTAATAAGTTATCGGAACGGAGCACAATTAATTTATTTTATTTTTGTTGCACAATAACGAAAAATGTATTAATTACAATAAATGTTTGAGATCACAAACATTACTGATCACAGAAGATCATGAAGACAGCATTAAGATGAGAAATGTAGTAGTGATAATGCATTCTGATCACACCATGCGTGTACAACTTCATACATGAATCTTCAGCACACATTAAAGATAAGAATTGTTGTTGACATATCAGTATAACAGTCACTATAAATGAACAATTATTCCTCACCTGGTGCACAGTGGGTACAATCAATGCATGCTCCAACTTTGCCTCGATATCGCGAATTTGACACTCATATAATTCTTTCTGTTGTTCGAGCGTTTTCTTATAATCAGCCTTGACATTCTGAATTTCATTCACTTTCAGTTCTAATTCCTTTTGCAATGCTTGGATGCTACTCTCATATTCCGTCTCAAGACGTGCTTGGTTTTCAGCATCCAGAATCTTGTTTCTCAGAGATTCCTCGATGGTACTAGGTGTTGCTGCTCGGGAGTTCGACACGTTCAAACAATCTCCGGCACCACCAAAATATAGATCGTCTGTCAGTTCCTCGGTTTCGCTATCATTGTCGGAAATCCGTTTCGATTGTTGACTAAAGACTTCCTCAGAATACTGTTTTTCCATTTGCAAGCATTTCTGTTCGAAATATGTTCTTAGTTCTTCCATCTCTTTGGTATGGCGTGCTTCGAGTTCGGTCCTCAGATCGTTTAGACTTGCATTACCATCCTTAAGGGATAGAAAATATAATTAAAAAAAAAAATATATATATATATATATATAAAACATAGTTCTGCCCAATGCAGTAAAGAATACAGGCACAAATATAAATATTGTTCTAGATCGAATAAAAGTAAAAACGACTTGCCTTAAAATTCTGCAGCAATGAACGCAGTCTGCTGATTTCTTTGGCAGAATCCGTTTTAACAGATTCCAGTTCCGCTTTTCGTCGATTCATCATCTCCTCGATTTCCTGGCTTAGCTTTTCCTTCTCCGTCCACAAATTTTCTAAAGATCTTTGCAGCGAATTTTCGCTATTCTGTGGTAAAGTGACATTCTCCCTGGAGGATTGCGCCTTAGCGATTACTATTTTCTCACACAATGCATAATAACGAGATAATTTTAATTTAACTTCATCCAAATTCGGCTTGTTCTCTAGAATTTGTTGTAACTCTTCATATAAGTTTTCGTTGGTCTTCAGATAATTGTTTTTTGTATCTATTAATGTGTCAGCAATATTCAATTCCAAAACTTTCTTCTGGCTTGCTATATTTTGATTTAATATACTATCATCCAAATTCTGATTTTCTTTCAAGTGCTTGGATGAAATCGTGCTATTCAAGGAGGTATTCATTTTACTGCTATCGCTCAATCCCAAAGTCTGATTCAATCTTTCTTCAAATTCAGCACATTGTGCCCATGCATGAGCCAAGCCATTCGTTAATTGCTGGCACTGCATTTCCATCTGCTTTGTTTTTTCCGTCATTTCAGTCAAATCTTTCCTATATCTCGCATTTTCTGTCTCTTTCTCGTCCAATAGTAGCTTTAGGCTCTCTAGTTCCCGTTGTTGCTTTTCTATTTGCCAAGCTGAATCGCTCCCAATATTCACCAGAACATTTTTCGAAGAATTCTGAATGGAAGCATCACTAGATGTTGCATGACTGAATTCTCTTAATGAAATAACTTCCTGTTGAAGTTTGTCACACGTATTTTTCATATCCTTTAGTTGCTTTTCATATGTTTTCTTTGCAATATTGGCTTCTTCCAGTTTGTTGTTCGCTTTAGCCAAATCTGTCTCAAGAACAGAAATTTTCTCGACTAACAGCTGTTCTATCTCCATCTTCTCCTCGAGCTTTCGTTTTGTCAGCTGATGCTGAATAGCTTCCTCGTCGAAAGTCTTATACATGGTTTCTCCTAATTCACTAACTGTGCTTACACTTGTAGCATCCAATCGAGATAAGGACTTCTCCAAATCTCCAATGTATAATCTACCGCTCAGAGTCCTATCGTGCACTTGACTGTTTTCCATAATCGATTGTGCTGTGGAATATCTGCACGATAGATCGTCCAACTTAAATTTCAGTGTATCATTCTCCTGTTTCAATGCAGCAGCATTCGACAAAGCTTGCTCTAGTGATCGCTCAATACTCTCCTTAGATTCTAAGATACTCATCGAAGTGATGTGCTTCGACGTCATTTCCTCCAGTTGAATTTTGTGCAATTTGATCTGCTCATTCAACAACTCTTTCTCTTTCTGAAAATGCAGATTTTGCATACGCCGTTCGTTTTCTGCTTCAAATTTTAATTCGTCAAGTTTCATTTTGTACAGGTGAACTTCTGATTGAGCAACCTTCTGCGACTCTGCATGATTTACCAATTCGAGTTTTAACGCCTCGACAGTTTTCTTATAATGAGATAACTGCGTTTGAAAGACGGATAGTTCCTTGGCGTGTCTGCTCTCTAAATCCGGTAATTCCTTATTTAAACGATCAGCTAATATTTTGTTTTCGTTCTTCAATACTTTCGTGCATTCTTCATGCTTGGCTTTTATATTCGTAATTTCAGCCTCGTATTTCGAAGTTAATTCCTACGAATAAAAAATCAATATAACAAATCTTTTTTTTAATTGCTATAACAACTTGGCTATGAATATTTTTCACCACCATTTTTGTATAGATATATGTATCATCTTTAAAATTCGCTAGAAATATTCTCATAAACTACAAATTTATAAATTAATTAATAGAAAAAATTTATAGAAAAAAAATCCTTATGAAATACTTACTTTCAATTCTTGCTGATGGCGTAATGCGTTAGCGTTTGTCACTGTGGTAAATTTATTCAGGATATGCTGCATATCTTGTTTGATTTTATCAACTCGTGCTTCATACTGTTTTTGTTGCTCCAACGTCTCGTCGATATTCAGATTTTTTTCTGCGGCGCTAAGACGAATTTGTTCATTCAGATTATTTATCTGTACTTTATAATCATTGATTTCTGCATTTTGTGTTTCTCTCTCCATCTCCAATGTCTGTACGTGTTTACGAATATCCGTCAAATGTGCGTTTAATCGACGAATTATCCCTTCCTGATCACTCATTGTTGTTTCCAAAGCCTTAATCTAAAACATTCGAGATAATGTCGGACATTTATAGCAAGGTTAATAACTAATAAATGTAAGAAGCGTGTCACTTACTTTTTGTTGCAAGTTCACATTGTCTATCATAGGATTGTTCAACTGAACGGAATTCAAAGCATTAAGTTGTGCTGTTACAGAGTCTCTTGCAGATAATGCTTGTTCCAAAGATGATGTTAAATGTTCTATCAGAGTGTCACGTTGATTTACTGCCTTTTCAAACTCTTGCAACTATTTTATGAAAAACACAACATTATTTAATATTAATTATCTTATAACAATATTTACAAATAAAAATAAAATGTAAGCTATGTAAAATATTAAAAAAATTTATTTAACAATAAAATTATATGCCATCTAAACTAACATTGTAACTACTGTTATTAGTTAGTCAAAATCAAAAGGTGAGAGTTTAATATATTTTAAAATAATATCAAAAGTATATAAAATAAGTGGTAAATGTATATTCTATGACTTAATACAAAAAATTATTTATGAACAAAAAGATACAACATACTTTTACGTGATATAAAGATATAATATCTCTCCCATGTATACTGCTGCCCCGGCTCTGCGATGAGTTTGGAGACGATGTCTCTGCTCGTAAATGATCAATCTCTGCATTTAAGGCCCCAACTATAGCTTCTTTTCCCTGCAATAGTTCCTCCAATTCTGCGACTCGTCCTGCCAGTCCTTCCAAATCAGCATCTGCCTCTCCCTCGCTTATACTAACACTACTGTGTGTTATATCCCTTGAGGATATGGCTTCAGTTATCTAATAGAGAACAAACGTGAAACAATTTATATAGAAACGCTGCAAACCAAATAAACATTCAGACATATGAGTTATTTTTTTTCTTACGCCAGATTCCTTATGCAACATAGACTTCTCATTAGGCAACGACTCATCATCAGATTGTTCTACACACTCCATGTTTCCACTCTTGTCTTTGCTCGATCGTTTTACTTTATACTTTTCCAACTATAACAATCAAGATACATCTTAAGCAACTTCATCATTGTTAGTAATTGAAGATAAAACGTTTCTAGTGCAAAAGAGAACTTTCTATAATGAATGCTTTCTAGGAAGAGACACAGGTGACCCAGTAAATCATTACATCCTTGTTGTGCTAATGTTAAACAAAAATGATATGATCGCTGTATCATATCTCTTGCTAGAAAGCACCAAATGTCTCCTCAAAATTAAAGTGATAAAAACAGACGCGCAATGCGCGGAACACAAAAATAATAATATAAACAAATAAGGCTCTATCCCAATTGTTAAGCAAGTAGTAAAAGTAGGTAGTACGGATAATGAACAGAAGGAATACTTACCATTTCTCTGCCGGCCTCCAGCGAGCGTTTTCTACGCTCGTCCTCATCCTGCGTTGCGCTCATCCTGACGGAATCTCCGGGTCGAAGTGCATGAAGGGTGCAAAACTAAATATTTGTCAACTAGAAGTTCACAGCTTGTCATCCGCTACATTTCAAATTTGACACCTCCGCGATGGCCGATCTTGGTTGCCAGCTGTCATAAGGTCTTTGCTCGTGCCACAATATCGCTTGCTTCGTCAGATCAAACAATAAAAGAATAAACTTTCGAAGAGCAATCGAAACTGATAAAACGCTCAACGAAAACGGTTGGAAAAACGGTTAGTCAGTTGTTCTGTCTAAAACGGTCGCGCGTCAGTCGTACCAACTTTTAAACTGCTAGATTACAAGATATGCTAGATTCAGGCTGTCGTCTCATAGGCCTAGTTTCCACTGAGGATTTAAGGGCCACTTTCATCAACCTCCAATTAACTTAACAGGCCTAGTAACTTTGCAGGATTCCAACTTAGCTGATGTCATTCTAAAGTAATTTCTGAATCGTAAATCTTCAAGTCGTAAAGCAGGAAATATCTTATCATAAAATCCAAGTAAATTTCTTTCTGTAAATACAGATTCAATCCAGTAATGTTTTGGAGTGTCTCTTTTTGTTTGGTCTCTTTTCCTTTTTTTTTCATTATTGCTATTATTACTGATAAAGCTGCTGCAGTTACATTCCTTTCTCATTTATTTTATCAATTAAATTTACGCACCTATGCGTAATATTTATATTTAAAAATGTTAAAATTCCACAATAAATAGCATACATACACGGCAGAAAGAAATATATCTATTTCTTGCTACAGATTACAAAGGTTATAAATTCAATATTTCTTGACGCTATAAAAGGAATGTTTCAGCGTCACAAGAAAAAGCACCCTTCTTATTACTGTGAACGCGCCCTTAAGCGGAAATTTATTTCCCAGTTTACACTTTCTTTGCAGAATTCACAAAAAATAGTAAATTGTGCAAATGTATATTTATTCAGAAATTAAAACTTGGAACCATTTTACCACTAAAATAATAAAATGTATATCACAATTTAATATACATATACACTCCAGATTTATTACATAAAAATATTTGCATTTAAGTTGAGTTGTATAAAATTGAGTTATAAATAATATTAAAGAACGAGAGATATTATTATATGGATATTAAGAAAATATGAATTATTTACGTAATAAGATAATCATTATCGTCGTTTATCTTGTAAGGTCCGAAGTAAGTAACATAAATTCCATATAATCGTGATCGTAAAAAAATCTAAGAAATTCAAGCATGTGACAAAAAATTCACACAATGTTTCTTTTTTTGCTATTTATATATGTATTATATAATAATCAATTAGTAATTCTATTTTTAACATCAAACTTGCAATAGAATACTTTTAAAAAATCAATAAAAAATTTTCTGAAAATGAAGGCAATGAAAATCTTGGAAATGATTCTTAATAATATTTTATATATAT
>NW_017305547.1:41547-46232 GCF_001594115.1 Trachymyrmex septentrionalis | reverse complement strand
TTGTATATATATATATATATATATCTTCTTCCATTGTTTTATTATATCGATTTATTTTTTATTTCACAGAAAACATAGAAAACAATTGTTTTTAGAAATTTTATACATCTTAAAAATTCGAATACTTGCAATGAAAGACTTTCTAAATTATCAAGAATTTTAAGGTACACAAAGATATTTCAAAGACCTTTGAAACTTTTTATTTTAAATAATATTCGAAGCAATTTGAAACTTTATGTGGTGTTTGAAAACTTTTTAGAAAAGAATTTTCCATCGCCTTCCAAGATATAGATCCGACTTATAATAGTTTCTGTTATACTCTTTTTCTCTTCTTTTCTTCCTTTGTCAATTACAACATTTTTGCTTAGATATCTGACTCTGTCATTTCCTAGATCCGAATGATAATCTAACACTATTTTTTTTTACGTGTGGACTCCTACGTATCGCTCCTTCGTGTCTTAATTCGATTGTTCCGGTCTATCAAGAATCGAGCGCGGCGAATGAGAGATAATGCGAAATTCACGAAGCGTAAAGGTAGTTCAATTTGCTTCTATTTCGACGGAAGTTCCTGCTTTATAGACACGCAGCTATTGTGGCTGTAACGGCGGCTTCTACTGTTCTTACTATATGGGTGGACGCGTTTAACGATGCGGGCACTTGTAATGATGTCACGCACATGTGTGAGATGCAAAGTTGAACGTAATACCCGTTGAAAAGATGAGTTTGGCGCACGATTTATTCTACTCAAATACCTACTAACATACTCTAGAAATACAAAAAAATTAGCAGACCCGCTTCCATAGATGTTACTGAAAGTTAAAACTGCATCGAAAATTTAGCGACTCTATAATATATTTAATAAAACAAAGTACTGTCACTTTGCTATTAATTATTATGTATACATATAAACAATTATAATCCTCAAATTTCACTTTAAGAGAATACATTGCGGTATTTACACTCAGAAAAAAACTTGGAAGAAAAAGTTTAACTTACTTTAAGAAAATTATTTCTTTAAGGCTTCCTTGATATTTACCAGTTTCAAAAAGCGGTTTTGCTTTAATGAATTAGGATATATATATATATATAATTCGATTACTTATAACTTTCTAAAAATAAATATATTGTAAAAATTTTTTTTTCAAAATGCCATACATTAAGGAAAACGATATCAAGTAAATATATGCGCCTTTATTAACTAACACAAAAAATTATAAGCTATGGGAAACGCATTGGAAAAAGAAAGTCGAGTATACCATACTAAAAAAGTATACCATACTAAACGTTTAAGGGTTAATTAATTATACATTAGATACTTCTCTTAAAACTCAAGCAGTTGATACTTTGAGTAAATGTAATATCGACAAATAATTGATAAATTTTTGACAAATGGCGATTAAAATCGCGTTTAGTAGATCAAGAAAGTGGATCATTATATAATCAATCGATAGGAGAAATTGCATTATAAAACACTGTTATCTACTTCGGTATCGAATATCAAACCCGGAAGACATCAAAATCATTTAGGCGCGTTTTAACCGATATTCTAATTCGCCATTTTTCCGGTTCATTGAAGATTCATATACAATAGACACGAAATGAATCGATACTACTATTGATAGAAGATTATACGGGGATTTATAGACATTCAGTAATCAAGTATAATTGAATATTTATTTAAATATTTTGCGGTCGCTTATCTTTGCGTCGGATTGTACGGGGAATTAATGACTCGCTCTAATGATCCAATCAACTCGCGAATGCGCTATGTCATTCGAAAAACGGAATGCATTTACGATTAACGAAAGTGACTCATCACACGCATATACAGTGGTCGATGACTGCTGGATAGTTTTGCAAACTGCCATTACGCATAATTTTCGATTGCTGTGTCGACATTTGCCGTCAGCGATTCTCAGTCTTACAATCCAGAAGATTTTAAATAGTAATTCAATGGCAGATAAAATAACGTTCCAACGGTACGGTTTACGATTGTTTGTTGTAATCACAGCATTGATGAAATTTTTTTGTACCTGTTATTAGTGGCTGCAGACATCAGGATATCCCATATTTATCGCATTTATCTTTCTAAGATTGCACATTTATTAAATAGCATAGCAAATAAAAATAAAAAATATTTTTCCGTATTTAACAAGATTTAATTGTAATTTTTATGTTTTTTAACATATGGAATGCGAGCGCAGTTTTATTAAATACAATTGTTCAGTTTTTTACTGAATGTTAGACAGGAAATACATATATATAACATTGATCCTTGAGAAAAGGGTCAAATTTTATTAGCAAAAACGTCAAGGCACTGGTGGTTCTACTCTAGCTCTAAATCATACAGAATAATGGGCTCTTTTATATTAAGCGAATAAGTGACGGACGTTTGTATCTTCAATTCGAGATACTTTAACGGCATTTAACTTTAGACTTACTAAAATGCCAAAGATCGAGATTATACATAAAATGAAAAAACATGAAAAATTATATGTATAATCCTTTTCAAAAAGGATTGGTAAAGAAATTAAAGATAACCTTTACATTTGGGGATACTTCTTCAATGACCTTGATCTTGATATATGTTACAAAGGTGAGACTACTGATCAACTTTTTCTGATGAATTATTTGGCGGTCTCATAGTTTTCGAGATATATTTACATAAAACTCACTTTTAACATTTCGTTAGATAAACTTATTAGAGACCGTCTCTTCGGTAACCTTGACATATAAAAAATTCTGAAAAAATTCTTAGAGTTCTACGAGAAGAAAATAAATAATTTTTGTCTCTTGCAGTTTTTCTGAGTTGATAATATTTGAGTAAAAATTATTGAAGACCAATTTTCGGCAATTTTTAGTAATTAATACCTTATTAATTATTGCGAAAATTGCAAAATGGTAGAGAACTTTTCAACTCAGTTTAGTCCGCTCTACCTGCCCACGAAATATTTGGTGATTATTTTTGGGATAGGACTTGTATTGTCATGACTCTAAGTGACTTTCAAAAAGTTTTAGATGGCGGTTGCTATTTGTTCAAAAGTTATTAACAAATAAAGTTTAAAAAATATCTTATTTCTGCTATATACTAACAGGCTATATATAACTTTCCAAGTTTCCACGCGAAGGGAAGTCTAATCCACCTCCCCCTCTACCTAGGGGAGACTAACTTTCCAAGAGAAGCAAAGTCTACTTCATTTCTCCTCCTTCCCCCGTTTAGGAGAAAATTGATCGCTTCTTGACTGGGGAGGAGGAGGGGAGAAGATGGGGTGAATTTCGCTTTGCTAGGAAAGTCGAACGCCCCTAAATAGAAAGAGTAGAGGGTAATTTTTAATATTGTATATGATAGAAATAAGACATTATTTTTCAAATTATATTTGTTAAGAACTTTTGTACGAGCAATGACCATCACCTAAGACCCAAAACCTTTTGAAGGTCGCTTAGAGTCATAACCTTGATAATATATATCAAGGTCAAGATCAAGATCAAGGTCAAGGTCATCGAAGAGATGTCCCCTAATGTAAAGGTTTACTAATATTTTATTTGTAACTTTTAAAAATACACGTATACATTTAATAATTACATAAAAATATATAATATTTGTTCTAATATATTTATTAATAATTTTATTTATTTCAGACAAAAAAATAAGAAAAGGAAAAAAGCAGGATTCCAACGTGGGATCTCCAACATTTTGATCTTGCATCTTTCGCATTTAATCACGTAGAGTTCTTGTAGGTCATGTTTATGAACGCAGTATCTGTATGTATATCGCGCATGAAAAATTATAAATTATTAATATCTGTATCGTTTTGTAACTATCGCGTTTAGAAATTATTTTTGCTATAGAATAATATATAGAGAGGTACGTGATTACTAAAATTTATTAAAATTCTATATGTTATACAGAATGTCTCTTTCGGCCGAGATTGCCTAGAAGGCATTTTCGGATTTTTGGTCGTTTAAAAACAAGCTACCGGAAAGAGGAGAACGGGCTGCCTCTCGCTGTCTTCACTCTTGATGTTCCGAAGGCTGCCGAAAGCGGGAAAGATAGTCTGTACGCTGCTTCGCTTGCTCCACGCCGAAGCTAGCCGAGCGCAATGTCAGTTGGTGGGGCAAAAGTGGTGTGGCTGATTTTCTGTGGCGCACGGGAACAAATGTGCTTGGCTGTGACCGCCGATTCCAGAGTCCGGTGAGTCCGGTCCCTCAGCCCTCTCAGTCGCGGCGGTGGCATCCTGCTCGCAACACGCGCCACGACCGGATTCGAAAAGTGGCTGCCGCCGCCGCCGCTGCCTGCCACCGCGCCGGTTTTTAATCGGATCGCATTTCCGGCGTGGACGAGGGGTGCTCTTGAACTGTCGCATATATTTCAGTAAGCCTCTCTGCAACTCACGACTGCTTGATCGCGCCTTTATCAAGCCACAGTGACAATGAAAATCTGATATTAAAAAAAAAATCGGCGATTGGTTATCCTTTCAACGAACGGGAGAGACGCCTCTTTGTTGCTATCTTTTTTGAACTTATTGGTAGTTCCTGTTGCGTGTTCCGATGTAAGAGTGAATTGCCTTGAAAAAAAAGTGAGAGGAAGCCGGTGACAAAAACGCCGTTATTGTACCAAGCATCAAAATTACAAATCATCTGAAGCAAGTCTTCTACGAAAAAGATAACTTTAACTCTTTTTGTAA
>NW_017305547.1:23249-41447 GCF_001594115.1 Trachymyrmex septentrionalis | reverse complement strand
TTAAAAATCATCTGAAGCAAGTCTTCTACGAAAAAGATAACTTTAACTTTTTGTGACAATGATTTTTTTAATTCTTTTTTCGGAAAGGCGACTCTGCTTTGGCATTTAACAAGTTTGGTTAAAATAGTCGCGATCGATAAGTTTGGTATCGAATTAATGATTAGTAATAAACTGCCTCTGTTCCTTTTAACGAAAGAAACTCTCGAAACTCGTGCTAGTAGTCTTTGATTTCGTGTAAATTTAATTGTGTGGTCTGTGGAAGTTTATGATCGCCCGAAGAGTGGAGCGCACAATACGCGGCATTTTTCGTCGTGAAAGAGGAGAAGTGCACCACGTGCGGACGGAAACGGTGTGTGTGGCACTGACGAAAGAACGGATTGGTCGAGTGTTGGAAAGTAAGTTTCTCTTCCTAGAGGGAGGTTTATTTTTGTCTCTGATCACACGCACATTTCGCGGAAACGTGGAGGTGACGATTGATAATGATTGAACGACATAAAATGAAATATATCAGCTCTTTCTTCTTTCTCCTCTTTATCGAAGAAATCATCGTTTCTTCTGTGAAACATTGCGTGTTGTTTTAAATCAATTAACCCTAGTCACGTGCAGATTTGCAGTCTTGTCGATAAAATTATTTTATTTGCCTTACTAGTATTAACAATCATCCTTTCAACATCCAGAGAAAGGTTTATTCGATTTAAAAAAAATGTTTCTTTGCTATACGGTTAAAGAAAAAATTTCTTTGATTTGTGAACGTCATTTCTTTGAATTTCATCATTTTTTAAACATTATTTTTTTTAAATCAAATAAATTTTTAAATAAAATTTATTTGATTTTAAAAAATTATGTTCAAATCCAAGAAATGACGTTTAAATCATAATTTCTTTTTAAAAACAAACTTTTAGGAAAAATTTTAAACTTTTCACGTCAGATAGTAAAAAATTTTGCAACAAATATATTCTGTATATAATTTTGAGCTAACAAAGATCATTTCTTGAATTTGACCGCAATTTCTTTAAATCAAATAAATTTTATTTAATTTAAAAAAATAATGTTTAAATCAAAGAAATGACGTTCACAAATCGAAGAAATATTTTCTTTAACCGTATAGCAAAGAAACATTTTTTTAAATCGAAGAAAAAGCCTTTTTTTCTGGATGAATTTTTCTTGGTAGAATATTAAATATTTGCACTCAATAAATTCTAAATTTATTGAGAGATTAAAAGATACAATTACAAGTGATTAAACTCTGTAGAAGAAAAAGTAAATATATTTTTCTTTCACATATTTAAAAACATTTTTTTTTCTTTTTATTGGCTTGGAAAAAAGTTCTACGGAATTTTGTTAGCTCAAAATTATATATAGAATATATTTGTTGCAAAATTTTCGATTATCTGACATAAAAATTTAAAGTTTTTCCTAAAAGTTCGTTTTTAAAAAATGTACGACTTTCTGTTGCCAAGTTACATTAGATAAAGATTATTCTGATTTTGATTGCTCATAACTCCGTTAAAAATCATCGTACCGTAATTAATAAAATAGATTCTTAAAGCTGAAACGTTGCTCCACCAAGTAGTGTAATTGCCAATTTAAAAAAAATAGAATATATGTACATTTGAGCAAAAAATATGATATTATCCTTTTTTCCATTGCGCAATGATTATATAAGGATAGTAATATCACATTTTTAACTTAAATTTCTATATATTTTACATTTAAAAAATTGGCATGATACTATTTGATAGAGCAACGTTTCAGCTTCAAAAATCTGTTTTTTTTTTAATTGCAGTGCAATGATTTTTAACGGAGTTATGAGCAATTAACGTCAGAATGCTTCTTTTTACTTAATTCGCGAATAACTCAAGAACAAAAAATCATAGAAACATTTTTAAGGAATGATTTTGTAAGGAAAACTCTAAACTTTTACGATATAAATAATTAAAAATTATCGCAAATTTTTTTGGCACGTGACAGATCCACAAAGTGAGAAAAAAAATTTCCCTTTTTTCTAACTCGTAGTTTTCTATATATAAAAATTACAAAACTCACGTAAATTAATTTAAAAAATATAATAACTATTAAAAAGTAGAGATTTTAAGCTTTTAAATCCTTTTTTTAAATTTAAATTTTTAATGAAGATATTGTATATATAATTTGAAGCTAAAAAAATACCGCAGAACTTTTCCTACACGAACACAAACAACCCAATATAATACTACGAGCAATTAAAATTTCTGCTTCATAATAAGAAGAATTGAATAGAAAAATTTATTATATATTTTTCAAGAGAATAGAATTATACGTTTATGATATAAAGCATTAAAAAGAATGTACTCTTCTTTTATAATAATCTTTGTAATTGAGCTCTTGATAATACAGTCACATCTCCCTGCGCGTGTTGTCCAATTGCTAGTTTGCTGATGCGGCTCATTCAACCGGTGATTGTGGGCATGTCGATCGCAATGAACCCGCAGGGTTAGTGCACCTTCTCTGATACAGTTCTTGATGTATCTAGCGTCGAATAAAGATCCTATATCAGAGTCTGAACGATTTTGTCAAAATCCTATTTGAGAAAAATATATATAATTTCTTCTCGTATATATACTATCTCACTTTAACTTATACTGTTATCTCTATAATCTTAATTAAAGTTATAGAGTGAAACAGTATAAGTTAAAGTAAGAGTAATAGTATATATATATATATATATATATATATATATAGGAAGCAATTATATATATCTTTCTTTTCCATAGAATTTTGACAAAATTGCTCGTAAGACTCTATTATATAGAGTCTCTAACATCGGGCAAATTTCGACGTATTCTCTCAATCATAACGACGAGATAAAAACGTGATAAAACAGAAATATACAATACTTTCGATTAAATTGTAAATTAAAAGTTTTCGGGAAAGGTCGAGGGGATCATCATCATACATCACTGTTAGGCACTTAAAAGTCGAGTTAGAGTGGAGCTCACGTATCAGTACTTTGAGTCTGGGAAAATATGTTCGCGATAAAATTCCGATTAATGACGTCTAAAACGCACATTCACCGTCTAAGGAATTCACTTATACGGACTTACAGGCACACATATGATAACATTAAATTTGATAAGAGTGTTCGATTCTTACGGAGGTTTGCTGGACCAGCTAGATTCTGCTAGACCATGAAATAGGGTCGTCCGACGAACAGCGAGGCGATTCGCCGTGGTCCCGCGTCACGAGAGAGTCGATGACTCCACTATGGTCGTCCTCAGTTTACCGGTCGATCGAACGGTGTCTCTCTCTCTCTCTCTCTCTCTCTCTCTCTCTCTCTCTCTCTCTTTCTCTCTTTTGGATCGTCTTCTCGATTCGAGTCACGACCGCAACAATCTGGTCGTGTTCGTTGCTAGCGGTCAACCAAACGATTCCGACGTCTCGCCGTCTGTGGGAACAATTAAAGAGAGCAGCATTCCCTTCATCGAGAAAGCTTCCTCTCTATTCTCAAAAGCTATCACGCAGCGACGACTACTGCGGCTTCAACTCGGCGACATGCACTCGTCATGTCGCTAATATAAACCGACATTTCCGCGACCGACTAACCATAACACCATGACACACGGTCGCTTTATTAAAAGACGCCTTCGAGTATTTTCGGAAACTTCACCGATCATGGCTTTCTTTGTCGTATTTGATGTATTCACACATACGGTCGTGCTTAAAATTCTTAAATGTTTGTTAAAATAATTATGTGGGCTAAACTCTAGCTGATTGCTAGAATCCCAGAACTTTCTCTAGCATTGCTTATTGTGCTTAAGCGTCTCACATATATAATATTAATGGTCCAACACAATTAGTTTCAGATCTGTATCTATATAATTAACATTTTAAATACTTTAGCGCAAAGTTATTCTTTCTATGTATATAGTAATATTATTGCCCGACTGATGAACTTAATTCCATTTTCTGAATATTTCCCGAGAATTTTCTAAATATGATTTATTATAAGATTTATGTGTAATGATAATTTTTTTTAAGTTCATAAACGTTCATAAACAATATTTTTTTTACATTCTAAAATAGATTAATTATCAAAATTGCAGCACAAATTTCTGTAATTTTACGTAGAAATAATTCACCAGTTTATATAAATTATTAAAACATACAAATAATAAAATCTAGTTTGCTATAAAAAAAACTGATCTTCTCCCTATAATATATTTTAACACTATTTCATCGAAATTAAAAACCAACTGGATAAACATAGATTCACGTAGATCGGGGAATTCTCATTAAGCAACACATGATCCACATTTCTCATCTCAATTTATTACACAATTTATATAGAAAAAACTTAATCTTTTCGCGATTAAATATATATTCTGAAAATTAAATTTCAAATTAATAAATAAGTTTCTCACTTCGATCCATGAATAAATTTTGGAGCAACCGTCGTACGAATTCGCGATCAAAGTCTCGGTGATCGCCAGTCTCGATTCATCTTTTCTTCTTCTGTTTTTGAGACATTACGTAAACCTGTAATTTTTTCATTTTAAAGATTCGCCTTGACTTAAAACACACAGTATTTCATCGTTCCCCGGTATTAATCGACTAAACCGAGTCGAATGCTTCGAACATGCGATCTAGCGGCATCCACCACAGCGCCGACTTTTGGCTTAAACCGGTTCTCCCGCCTCTCTTACGCGCTCGTTTGTGCACGTCATTCCGGAGCGTATCCTTTAACGGGACGAACACCGGGATTTCGTGGATTCGAGGAGTCGTGCATGTAATCGCGATTACACCGTACCGGCTACTCTCACGGACTCTAATCTCGCGGACGCGACGAGTCGACGGAAGTCGTGAGTTTCGGCCTCAACAGCTCTTACATCTGACGCGAGACGCATTTCCTTTTTCTGTACGTGGTAACGGAAAAGCCGCTAAAAAGAGTTAACTGTAATTGATACTCGGTGCGCATCTGCGTTGTCCTTTTAAGTTTATTGAGCGGTTTCACAGATATCCGTATCTTTGAAGTATCGATTGACGATTCCGTGTATATTTCTATTTATAAATACAATTTTATTAAAATAAATGCATGATGTATTTTTATTAATAATGTTATTGTGAATTAATAAAATTATTTTTAATTAAAATAATGCTATTGATGTAACATCATTTTTCTCAGTGTAGAATTTTTTCGTCTCTTCACACAGAAAATACGCGGATTATAGTTCGTTAATATATTATAATTCGTTAATAAGTATTTTATTTTATCAATTAAATTCACATTTTCTCCGAAATTATTGATTTAAAAAATTATGCAATTTGTACATTTTTTTTAATGGAAAGCAACAATGGATTCTCTTTATACTAATTGATTCATCTCATTATATATTTTGTGCATAAACATATTAAAATACAGCTACTAAAAATTAATAGTACTTTACGAGATATTTAATAATTCATGTCAAAATTTGCTAGAATAAAATATATCTCGTAAACTTTTAATTTTTCATATCTCTACTTTAGTACTTTTACATAAAGAATAAAATTAAAAAAACTTATGTTAGGTGAAAAAGTTATATAATTTCACTTCACCTTTTATGATTTAACAATTGATGAAAATTCATGAAGATGCAGTGTCATATATTTGTAGACTAATTAAATACGTTATGTTTAATAAAGTAATTAAGATATGTTGACATGTGTACGATATTTAAAAAGAGATGTAATTAGAAGAGTGATTAATGTATTCTGTGGATGTATATAATTTAATAATTATGCGAGAAGCGAGCTGATACAGCATTAAATTGAGACGAGTTTACATCGCCCAATCACATTGTGATATTATAGCATTACATAAGTCGAGCATGTGTAATTGACCTTTGAATGAATTTTTAAGGAAAGAGTTACGTTCGTTTCTTCCTGTAATGATCTCATGTGATACGTGTGAACGGAAGTAGGCGTAACGATAATTTGCCTAGAAATAATCAACGATAACAATCGACTGCGATCCTATAAATAATAAATTAGTAAAGTGCGTATTATTACAAATTTAATTATCTATTCTGACTATCCGTTATCTTGATTTTTGAAAATCGATCCTCAAATTTTCGAGATATTACCAGAAAACTTAGTCGCGTCAGCGAAAGAATTGCTACTATTAAATATTACGCAGGATTGCAAATGTTATTGCATTATGTTAATCCTCGTCAGCGATCATTTTTGAAAAAGAAGAAACCTTTAAAGTTATTCTTCCACAACAAAAATTGTAAATTATAAATTTGCATGAGTTTTTTATAACTCGACGGAGTTGCAAAAATTCATCTCAAAAAAGCTTCATCATTCAAAACTATTCTGTCGATATGCACATATAAGGCCAGAAACCGGTTTTGCCAAGGACTCTTTTGTCTACGCCGATTTGGATGGATATAAATTAGGGATAATGATGTGGATGCTTAGAAAGGGCTCTCAAAGCAAAAAACGATAGAATCTATCGACCCTTTCATTATAGCGAAAGGGTTAGAATTTTGTTCTCTGCAAAAACAACTTAGAATTTTATCATTTCTTAACTAAAACTCAGAAAAACTTTGTTGCGCAGTTTTGTTTGCTGAGAAAATATTTTTACACATTTTCCCAGCAAACATTTAACTGAGCATTTAACCGCGAAAATTCGATTCATACTAATATGAATAGAATGACATCGAAGAAAACGTCTTCGAAGGCAATGCTACTGCCAATTGTTAATTATAAATATACAAAATACTTGCGTATGTCACATAATCGCACGCGAATTCGCAAATGAAACGTCGCATTTCTGGGCGCGATTGTAAAAATAACAGACTGACGCGGTTAATTCGTTGTAGAAGCTGTAACGGCGTCGGGTTCTCATTTCTGGAGGTCCGCTATACATTTCATAACTTTCTATGCACAAAGCTTGCTTTGTTCCCATTTCCATTATCGCAGGTCGCCTGACCAAACATTACCAATCATGCAAAAATATTTTTCTTGAGTCGGCATAATATCCGTCGACCCGTAAATAATCGCAACAACTTATTAAAATCCGGGACTCCTTTCAACCGGAAAGATACGCTGCTTTCTACATAACCGTAAATTATGCAATACTTAACCATAACGTAAGATACAGTTAAAATTTAAGATTCTATTTTGATAAGATTTTTTTCTCAATCATATCTTTTCTCAATTATATTTATAATCTGCTTTTATTTATACAGAGTATTTTATTTTATCATATAAGTTCATTTTCTCCGAAATTATTGATTTAAAAAATTATGCAATTTGTACATTTTTTTAATGAAAAACAACAATGGATTGTCTTTATACTAATTGATTCGTCTCATTATATATTTTGTGCATAAACATATTAAAATACAGCTACCAAATATTAATAGTTTACAAGAGATTTCATAATTCACGTCAAAATTTACTAGAATAAAATATATCTTGTAAACTTTTAATTTTTTAATATCTCTATTTTAGTACTTTTACATAAAGAATAAAATTAAAAAACTCATGTCATGTGAAAAACTTATATAATTTTACTACCTTTTATTTAAAAAGATGAAGACTTTTATATGATGACCTTTTTGTGACATTTAAAAAAAACAACCTGACCAAAATACATCTCTCCTTCGAAACCTTTTCATCTGAAACATTTTTTTGTACCATTAATAATTTCGAAAAATTGACTGAATTAATTAAAATAGAATATCCTATATATATACATATAAAAGTAAGCTGTAAATAATTGGAAAAATATAAAATCTTATCGTACATACTAATTGCTGTGTCATTAAGATTAGATGAATACAAATTGACGTATATGCTCGAACATCATTCAATATTATAATGAAGTGTCGCAAGCAACACTTTATTGTAAAAAATGAAACATTCGAGTATTAATTGACGTCGTTAATTTGAATTGGTAACACTTAGCACGTGTGCGACCTCATTCTTTAAAGCCGTCGCATAGTTGTACATATTAGTTTCAGTTTCTTCGTGATTTCTAATTCGATTTCTATTATTTATAATTTGCTTTGGTTTCAGATTATCAAACGCGCTCGCATTCGCATCAGGTATTCTTCGGTCGGCGTCATTTCAAGGCGATGGCCATTTTCAACATTTCGAAGGAAAAATTTGACGTGAGTTTCGTTATAAATCTATTTTTATATTTATCTGTTAATTGAAATTATTGTTAATACTTATAACTTGTAAATATTAACGTGTCAAGATTTGAAAATCTTATGTAAAAGAGAAATAACTAATTAGTTAAAAGGCAGCTTCGCGAAAAGAAACGAAGATTAAATACATGAAGTTTGTTTTACAAATAACATGGGGGCATAAATCAAGGTCCATCGCTCGTAGAATTCGTTTAAGATCTCAAATACGTCTCTGTCCAGACAGGATATCGTTTATTCCTGTAAGTCTCCCTTCTACCAAAGATTTCTTAGAAAGCAGTATTTAAGATACAAAGTCTGCAGCGTTTATTAATGTAAAGCTAATATGTAACAGTCCTAATTTACGATATAAGGTGACGGTAAATAATAGCAAACTAATATATCACATGACAAATTTTAATAAATTATTGTATCCATAAACCGAATGTAACATTTTTATTTAAAATATATATACCTATATAAGTAAAAAAGAATTAAAATTGTAATATATAATAAAGAAAGGTGCAATTCTACTTCTAAAAAAATATTTGGATCAAATAGAATAACATATATAGTATATGAAAAATTTTTAAGAAATAAATAATTTTTATTTAAAAAATCTTAAATAATGTAAAATAATAATATAAAATAATTTTATCCACAGGATGGAATTTTTTACATTATGAAGAAAGTTTCTCCATTCTAGTAACAGATACAGCGATGGGATTGGGAGGATATTCTCTGACGAGACTGAACCTAATTACTATACCTGAGTTGGCGATAGCGGGCACCATGACGAGGATGAACCCGATCGAAGACCCAGGAACCCTTAAAGAGTGCAAATGGGAGAGGTGACGTATCACCCAGTGATGCGTAAACGGCGTGGAGTGGGTAGCGCCTTTTTGGGCCTCCTCGTGGGCCTGATCCTGGGTTTTTTGATCCTCAGCTATCGTCTGATCGCCTTCAATCAGCAACAATCGATCGCCATTTGGACTTCCATGCCCGCTTTTCGGTCACCGTTAAAAACATCAGCGCAAAACATGCCGTGGCTGAGAGATGACGAGCAAATCGACAAATCCACTTCGAATTTAGTGTTTGTGGGCGTAATGACAGCTCAAAAGTATCTGGACACGCGAGCCAAAGCCGTCTACGAGACGTGGGGCAAGGAATTGCCCGGCAAAATAGCCTTCTTCTCGTCGGAGTCTTCGACGGTTCCTGAAAATTGTCCGGATTTGCCTCTAGTGCCACTTCCACGAGTGGATGACACCTATCCACCGCAAAAGAAGTCGTTTATGATGTTACAATATATGTGGAACAACTTTGGCGATCGCTTCGAGTGGTTTTTGAGGGCAGACGATGACGTATATGTAAGGCCAGATCGATTGGAAACGCTGCTGAGGTCTGTCGATTCTCGAAGGGCGATGTACATCGGACAGGCTGGCAGAGGGAACTCAGAAGAGTTCGGATTGCTGTCGCTAGAGTATGATGAGAACTTCTGTATGGGTGGCCCGGGAGTAGTACTATCCAGGGAAACGCTGAGGAGGATTGTGCCACACATTAAGTATTGCCTGCGTCATTTGTACACCACGCACGAGGACGTCGAGCTGGGAAGATGCGTAAAAAAGTACGCTGGGATCCCCTGCACTTGGAGCTACGAGGTAATTCCTTTTTTATCGTGATGTTTACAGAAGAATACCATTAGTGTGATCACATTACGAGGGATATGCAAACAAATAAAATTAAGAAGATTAAAGAGAAAAATTTAGTTTCTAAATCGTTAAAAAATATTCTTAGAAAATATTTTTAAAGTTTACAAAAGCCTCCTTTTTTCTTCAATATATATATATATTCTATATTTTCTAAAAATCTATAATAGCTTGGAAATAGTTCTTTTTAAATCAAGAAATGATTTTTTTTTCACTTGTTAATAAATGACAATAATAAAATAGAACCGAGAGAAATGTTTGAAAGATTTATTTGTAAAGCTTATTTTTATTTTTTTCTCTTTGCTTACACTTTGCTATCGATTTGTTTTATCACCGAGAGCAAGTATATGTCATGTAATAGATAGGCAACGTCTTATCTTATCATGAGTTGATAGAAGTATATGTGCATGAGTTTAGTAGATGGTATCTCACTGATTATACCAAAACATTATTGTACCCTAGTCTCGTGCATATTTATCAAAATCATTGTTTTCCTCAATTTTGGAACGATGACTTTATCTTTAACAGAATTTTATAACTGCTACATTCGATCTAAAACATCCAGACTGTGATGTTAGTTTTTACTTCTTTCATTTCCAATTCGATCCACAGTAATTCCGCTGTTGTTCATACTTCAATATGCATTGTCAGTACTGAAAAACTATAGTGTACATAACATAAACTATAGATTTTCAATACTGGTAATGTATATTGAAACACGGCCATTGTATTGATAGTCACAAAAGATTTTCTTTTGTGTTTTTTCTGCAAACTGTAAAACACATTTTATCGGTTTCATTGTCACATGATACTAGAACTATTCTGGTCATCCAATTTCTTCTTCTGAGGCTCCACCGCGAGCACTCGCAGGAACGCATGTACGTAACACGAAACGATTTGTTGATTAGTACATACGCAAGGGAGATTAGACGCCGCTAGTTTATCCGACGTTGTACACACTTCTTCTGCGCTTCTCATCTCAACTTACTACGTATGATCAGACCAGAGTGCTACAACCCAACGCGCAAATTGTGTATCGCACTGAAGCAGTGTTTGGCATTGATATCAAAATATCACCCTTTCTTCAAAAATTTCGGGGACCTGAATTTTCGCACAAGGATGTCTTGATAATAGTCTTGTTTTTTTAAACATCAACAATCATCCGTAATTGAATTACGTAGTAAAGTCCAAAAATTTCTTGCTCAAATATGTAAAAGAGATAATAAAATAAAACAGTCACGTTCATTTTTTTAATATAATTACCTTTTCTTTCAATTCATTTTTTAAAATAATAAATTAATTTTTATATATGTTAAAAATAATACCCTTGAGTTAGAAACCTTACTACTTAAAAATGTTTTGATGCATTTCCCTCGCAATCGTTCATTGATAGTTCAATTATTTCCTCGTCGAACAATTCATCATTTCAAATTGTTAAAGGGATAATTTTCTTTAAACCGGTTAAATCCTAAATTAAATTATGTGTAACTCGATCAAGAATCAGGACGCGATGCTCACATAATGGGCGTACATCCGACACGTCATCGTCGATTTAAATACATGTGCCGCGCGCATCTGCATCATGTACCGGGCACGTCCGTAGCGGATTAAGTTGGAAGGTACAAATGAGGATGTTAGTCGTTGAGTAAAAGTGAATTGTACCCTGCTAACCCAGTGGTCAGCTCGAGCTATTCTTCTTCGCCTTGGTACTCGCGGTCATATTAGACTGTACCGCTTAAGTAACGATTTGTCCACACGAAGTGCTTTAAAGCGCATGTCGCGATAATCAAGTAGAATTGATAATTCCAAAGAGGATCTAAATAAAAAGATAAATTTTATAATAAAACAAAAAAATCTGCTCAAGAATAAATTTTCATATCGCCAATGTATATAAATATAAAATAAGTCTAAACAATTTTATAACTAATAATATAATGAAGCTGTATGTTTAATTTGCAAAATAAAGTTTATTACGCAAATTAAATAATTTGAACCATCTTAATTCCCCGCGGGAATAAGTTTCGAAGAAGAAAAGCAAAATTTTTATCTCAGGTTTTTCTCTTTATATGAAAAATATACTATGAATCCTTTTCAAAACAGACATCTCAACTTCGAAATAACAGAGACATTGAAGAATGGCGACGATGAATTCGAAGACGTATGCATAAGTAAACGCGTTTAACAATTCATTCGTTAACACAATCATCCATTATTCATTCGGAAAGGCAAAAGACACTGTATCGATGACACTGTATCAGTGCGACCACGATGCACTTGCGTGGGTGGTATGACTTCC
Source organism: Trachymyrmex septentrionalis (assembly GCF_001594115.1). Lineage (NCBI taxonomy): Eukaryota > Metazoa > Arthropoda > Insecta > Hymenoptera > Formicidae > Trachymyrmex > Trachymyrmex septentrionalis. Next base: position 29,292 of record NW_017305547.1, on the reverse strand, counting down.
GATGCACGTTTATATCGCTATCACGACGAAAGGTAAAGTGCACGGATGAGGATGTCACTCGTTAGGCTTGAACAAATCGTAACCTGCTGACCCACAGAGCTAGAACATCTACTCCCATCTTGAAACTCGACGTAAGGTCAAAACACTTAACATACCCGGCCTGATGTAACGCCCGCGCAGCGTTCGTCGCAATCTAATGCGTGCATCTTCAATACGCACGATTGATTGATCGAGGCATGCACAAAACTCGATAAGGAGTTTACTGATCCCGGCAGTAGGTCACGCCTTTGTTACAGCATCTTTCGCCGCGTCTATTACGGTGAAGAAACCAATAATGGCGTTGTGATATGTGTGTGTGTGTGTGTACATATATATATATATATATATATATATATATATATATATATATATATATATATATATATATATATATATATATATATATATATATATATATATATATATATATATATATATATATATATATATATATATATATATATATATATATATATATATATATATATATATATATATATATATATATATATATATATATATATATATATATATATATATATATATATATATATATATATATATATATATATATATATATATATATATATATATATATAAAAATAAAGAAAAAACTGTAAGTTATATCTATACACTGTTAGAAATGTAAATACGAGCTTCCTTTATATGTAACTGAAGCTCGTGGTTATGAACGAAATTAAAAGTAATGAATGATTTAACTGAAAATTAAGATACTTAAATTAAATGAACGTGTATTAAATTTATGTAATTTAATGTACTTTTAATAAAATTTTATGAAAAGTACATTAAATTTCATAAATTTTTATGAAAAATACATTAAATTTTATGTACATATACACGAATATATTTTTTATTTAGTTATAAATACATTAAATTTAATGTAATGTCATGAAATCAAATTCAAATTGTGTAACGTAAAAGTTAATAAAATTTAAGAACATTTCTAACACAGTGTAAAGCAAAGAAAGAAAATTAAGAATAGCAAAGTAAACAGTAGCCACAAATAAAAAGTCGCAGCAAATTACAAGAAAAAAAATTATAATTCAAAATAGAGGCACACAGAACCTTGAACAGATTTTAATTACGTCTGTAAATATTAAAGTATCAATTTAATTGTCGTAATATTCATACGCATGTAAATATAATAAAATGCACAATTCTTGAAGGAAGACAGATAGAAATATATAAAAGTATACTTTAAAAAGTATACTCTAAAAAAAGATCTCGGAATTTTTTAAATTATAATTTCACTTTCTTTTAACGAGTCTTTCGAATCAGAAGGCGCTTTTCAAAAAAGCTCAACGTTCTAGAAAATTCTAAGCGTGATAGATTTCTTTACGTAACTGCCAGAGCAAGTCACGCGAGCGACTTTTTAAAAGATATTCGTCAAGAGACGCCGACGTAATTCTACGAAATAAGAAACCACCACACCCAACGTTATGATTAATACCCGTATCGCGGGTTTAGCGTTTCGATCCAAGCGTTTCGACTAGGACGTCCTTAATGGTAATTATTATAGGTCGCGGTCATAGTGCGCGCACAGGCAGGAAGTTTGTATTTCAACTCCGTTTCTCTGGCCGCGTGCTAATTGCACGTTTGATGATATGCTTCGCTTGCGCATGAGTACAGACGATTTGAGACGAATTAATATACCGGGCTCCTGCGGAATCGGCAAACACGATTGCCGCGTTGATCAAGCATAAAAGCCCGTCCTAATCGGACAATTCCTCATGCTTAAATTAACTTTGACTAGAAGCAAAATGCATGAAAACCATCGATTAAGAGAAACACAAGAATTTGCCAAATTTCAATACAAAATATTTTAATTTGTCTACTACTTTAATTATTTCTTTAAATTATTTGTGTTATTGAATTTTTACTTGAAGATCTTCTTAGTTGTGCATTTATAGTTCGGAAATTAATTTATTTTTATCTCAAAGATGACAAAATTACGTGACAGATTTATGAACAGCGCTTTGATTTCTTTTTAACAATGAAGAGTTGCCATGTTTTAATAATTTCACTACGGCCATTGAATAAAATCTTGTTACATCTGCTAAATTTAAAAAAAAGTAAAAAATAAAATATGTGGAAAGAAGAGAAAATTATTTAAAATAATTAGTATTATATATGTATTATTAGAAATAAAATATAGTTTTATCATATTACTTATCATTGCTCAACTCTCGAAGGTGTCGATACTCATAATAAACTCATTCCGCACAGATGCAGTCGATTCTTTATCACAATAGCAGCGGGGCTCAGGCGTTCACCGGAAATCTCAAGAAGAAGGAGGTTCATCGTGCCATTACTTTGCATCCTGTGAAAAGTCCGCCTCACATGTACAGGCTGCACAATTACATGAGGGTTTGTATTGCATCACGTATCATAATTACGGTAAACACTACGGTTACGTGAAAAAAAAAAACTGCATTACCTATCTGTGAACTGTTAAGTAATTTAATAACCGTTAGCGAACGAAGTAACGTAAGCGATGCAAGAAATAAATCGCCTCGCGATTCTTACAATTAGTTCATATCTCTGATGTATCATAATTGCCGCTTTGGTGCAAATGCGTTTATTACTAAAAAGTTATCTTTGCAAAAATTATACTGTGCAATATATTCCACCAGGGATTACGAATACAAGACCTGCAGCAAGAGAGGATTCGTTTGCACAGGGACATTTACACGATGGCTCAGGTGTTGGGAGTAAGCCTGGAAGCCTTGAAGAACTACGAAATAGCGGAGGGCGTACGTCTCTTTCCGGTCGACTCTAATTCCGAAGATTATCCCGGCGACACGGACACACTGGGTATGATATCTTACTTCCGTCATTACAAACTACTGGTAAGAGCCGAACTTGCGTGCCTCTTTCTTTTTCTTAAAGATTCTCTTCTTAAAGATTCTAAAAGTAGAGATCGGTCAATGCCGACTCGATCGATGATTGGCTCTGCCATGTTGTTGTGAAACCGGATGTGAGAGTGAGAAAAGCGAATGTGACAGTAAGAGAAGCGACACCAGCTTGCTGTCAAAATTCTCATCGAAATTGACGTAATCGATATATTGACGCGCATTTCCAAGATCACATGATTTTCGATTTCACAACATCATGCCGGGCTTTGGCCGATCTCTACTTCTCTCTTTGTATAGCCGATATTTATTTATAGTTGATTTTTATATTTAAGATTGTACTATCTCAAGTACAATCTTAAAATGTCATGAACCAATCAGAAAGCCGTATTAGCATCTTAAGATATTACTTAAAACAAGTTTGAAATAAGAACAGACTATGAATACTGGCCTATATACGCATATAACTTTGCATTCTTCTTATTTTTATCTTCTGTTGACAAGAATAACTCGTGAAAATTATTTAATATTACTCTTTAGATTTATTTATATATTTTTTGTAAAATTATGCATTTACTCTAATTTGCAATTACGATTTTTTTTATACTAACACTCGCGCATCTTTTTAATAAGTATTTCGTCTCTTCTCAGGCTTGTAAATATACATGCATAACTGTTTATCTAATGAATATTCCACATTGTTATTCCGCACTCCTTTACTATATATGTTCATACATTATTATCACTTCCTCTATTTAAATTCCTACAATTTTCCAAACCATAAAATATTTTTAGAACGTTAATAACCACATTTTTCGATCGTAAAAAACTTTTACTGTATATTGCTATTAAATTAACACTTCCGCATTTATTGCGTACTTACGTATAAACCACTACAGTTATCTGTCATGTTAAGACACTGCTTGCACCGGCGGGACAAGACATCAAATTATATCCCAAAGGGATTGTAACTCTATTTGAAATTGAATACGCTCATAATCTCAGAGACGCAAGAATCATAACGCTTGATTTTATATCGTCGCATAGCTTCTCGTATTACATTTCATTGACGACGTTTCGCTTGCAGATCTAAATTTCATGAAAAATAAATTAAAAGAAACTGTAAATAATATAATATTGGCACAACATTTATTCCATGATCTCAATCAATTTTTGACCTTCGAAAAATTAATTTGTAATTATTTTACCTTTAGAACTTTCACACAAGAAAACAAAAATAAATAAATAAATAATTTCCATAGAAAAGAAATACTAAAATAATTTTTTGTCGCGCTTGATATTTACTCGTAAAATGATAAGAGTATGTTGAAAATAAAGGAAAGTCTAAAGATTTAAAAATAAATCCCTGCTGTACTTTGTAAAAAAAAGTACAAAATTTGTAAAAAAATTAGATCTCTTTAAATCTCTTGTAATTTAATATTTTCTTGTAATAATATTTCAACCAAAAAAAACACGCTATTTTGATTAGACGATTTTAAAAATTAGTATCGTTTAGTTTGATTATTCTATATAAATTGATTTAACAGGATTGAAATTAAGCATGATACATTTATCAAGTTTAAATAATTGATAAAGTCTCGCTACTTTTATTCTAATCATTTCTTATATCTTTCACACTTTTCCCAGATTTCCATATTATCGCGTTGACTTATATATATAACTTATATACATGAATACGTCGTAATAAATTATAATAGAATTAACCGACTGAAAACTAAGTTGAGCATAGTTTACCAATAAAAAACTGCAATCGAGATCATAGGTCATGGAACATTAAGATCCTAGAGGAAATTACCACATTTATTTGCTTCCTTCAATTAATTTTCTGTCATTTTCGTAACGCTTGGTACAAAGAAATGCGATTTTTCAAACACGTAATGCAACATACGGATTAGCAACAGTGTGATTAATCATAAAAATTATACATATAAAGTTTGACATTTCTACATTTTCTTTTATTTCCAAGCTACGAATGAAATTATTACGTTTTTACAACTCTAAGCCATAAATCTAATTTACTGTCTTAAATCGCGCCGCGCGCGCGCGCGCGCGCCGATTCACTAAAATTGACAGTAATTTAAATCTACTCTAATATTCAATTTTTAATCTTCGTATTAATATTGTTTTTCGTATTCTTTATATACAATTAAAAGAAAAAAATCTGTTTTATTTATTATAATAAATCATAGTATAATGAATTATATAATTTTGTGTTGAATATTGTAAAAATAATGTACTTCAGCATATTTTAATTTTCAAACTTTTTAATTTTTGAGCTCGAATTTGCAAACTACTTTGAAAAAGTTTTGACATTCGGTGTTAATTACAGAGAAACCGGCTGTATTCATTGATTCGCTAAAAAAATCTTGTTTGTGCAGGTGTGCCGGCGAGTCTTCGTTCGTTCAAACCAGCTACGAGTGACGAAGTGATCCCGTGGGACTTTCTCTTGAAATTGGAATACAGTTTAACCGATTCTAATCCCAGGCGACGCATTCACAGTGACATCAAAGAAGGCCTGGAAGATATTACCAGAGAGGTCATGGCTTCCATTAATTCTTATTCAAGGCAACGGGGCCGCATAGTCGAAGAACGATCTGCTCTTTACGGATACAGGAGGGTAAATTCTTACGGAGCTGATACAATATTAGATCTTCTGTTGGTTTATCGAAAGTACCGGGGCAGGAAGGTTACTCTTCCCGTTCGAAGACACGTTTATCTCCATCAACATTTTACCGGTACGATTACTCATGTTTTTTACATTTATATATGTCACAATGTTAACTCAGTAAATGTATGCTGTAGTCAATATATACACATTTTTTAAGTGTATACATTTACTAAAGTTAACACTTTAACTGTGACGTATGTAGAGTGAAACTATTACATCAAAAATTAATTAATCTTTTAATATCCACGAGACATATTTTTCTGTCCTAAGTTAAATAATAATGTTACAGATATATGTGTAAGCGTTAACCAAAATATAGACATCCTCTAATGTTTAAATAATTAAATTATCAGAGTACATTTGAAATACAAAAATGTAATTGCTCCGCCGAAAAAGTAACTTAAGCTGTAATTTATTGAATTATGATTATATATATATATAT
>NW_017305547.1:19943-23006 GCF_001594115.1 Trachymyrmex septentrionalis | reverse complement strand
TATATATATATATATATATACAGCTATTTTAATTAAAATAAAAGATTTCCTTAGGTTCTAACATAATTAAGAAAATTTGTGATAATATATAAAGAAATATTATTAAAGTAAAACCGCTATTAAGTACTAGCTTAAATTTAACAAACATTAAATGTTCTCGCAGGATTGGAGATGCGCGAAACAGTAAATGGCGTCGAAGTTCAACCTCGACAGAAATCAGACGACAAATCTATTCATAGTTTACTCCACGGTGGCTTTCTGAATTTCAATTTCAACTCTCAAGAGGAAGATCCGGTACAAAGCAAGATCATCAATTTTATCCTACCTCTGTCAGGTCGCTACGAGATCTTTCAAAGGTTCCTCCAGAATTATGAGGATATCTGTTTGACTAGCGGCGAGAAGACGTCATTGCTCGTCGTACTCTACCAGCACAAAAGTGAGAATACCTTCAACAAAACAATAGATCTGATTGAGCAGCTCAAGTACAAATATCGCAGTGCCAGCATGGAGGTTCTACCGGTCTCCGGGGACTTTTCGAGAGCTCGAGCTCTGGATTTGGGCGCGTCGAAGTTGCAGACCGATGATCTAATGCTGTTCATCGACGTGGACGTCGTATTCACGGGCTCAGCGCTGAACAGGATACGCCTGAACACGCTACCAGGCCGAAGAATATATTTTCCGATAGTTTTTAGTCAATATGATCCCAAAGTCGTTTACGGCGACGCCAAGAAGCAAGACAAGTTTATCATAAACGAGATCTCCGGACATTGGAGGCAGTACGGTTTCGGAATAGTTTCACTGTACAAGAGTGACTACCGTACTGTGGGCGGTTTGGATCTCTCGATTCAGGGCTGGGGTAAGGAGGACGTGGAATTCTTCGAGAAGGCAGTTAAGTCAAGCCTCGATGTCTTCAGGGCGGCGGACAGGCACTTGGTGCATGTATATCACGAGATAGAGTGCAGCAGAGAGCTCTCTAGCCTCCAATTCTCCATGTGCATGGGATCCAAGGCTGATACGTACGCCGGAGTTGAAACTTTGGCCAACATGATTTACAGTAACCCGAACATACTACGCTTCGCCAAAGAGAGGAGACAGAAGAGGACAAACCCTGCTGGTTAATGATGGATCTGCCAAAAAATTGCAATTATCGACTGTTGAATACAATTTTATTAGAAATTGTAGGGGAAATTGTAAAAATATTTTTTTCATTACGCACTCGCCTTGATAGTGACTTTAGTTACGCGAATGTAACATCGAAAGGAACCGAATCATGAACTTTTCGGGTGCCAGAGTATCTCGTTAGTCATAACTGTTTGTGTAAATATGAAGTACGTTTGTCTGAGTCACGCAAGCAAATAAAAAAATCAATACTGATATTTTATTGTACGATAAAATGTATATATCGAAGCTTTAATCGAGAAAACAATTTTCTAAAGTTTGATCAAGAAATATGGTGTCACGATTTTCGAAGATAGCTAATCGAAGAAAATAAATAGAAAACAGGTGATCGATAAAGATCATCAAAGTCATTGCAGGCATCCGCGGTGAAAAAATATTCATATCTCATAAATTTTTTTACAATTTTTTATATTTTAAATTCATTAAGCTTTTTTAAAAAAATCTCGAAATTCTTTAAATTTTTTCTTCAAAAATTTTAAAATAAAAATTTTTAACATATTCATACTTCACGTATATAAAGAATTTTAGAAAAGACGTAAACTTCTTTAACATTCTTGAAAGTATTTCAGATAAAATAATACAAAAAACTTTTTTTTTTAATTAAATATTATATAAAAATTATGAAAAATTATAAAATTTGTATAAAAATTCTGAAGAGTCATATAAAGAATTTTAAGAAAAATTTTTACCAAGGATGCTAACAAAATTACTACGTTAAAAAAATATGTATAATAATATTTTTTCGTCGTTAGTTTATGTGATGATATTATCTTCTACACCTGATCTTTTCTTTTAGCTTTCTTGAGGCTAAAAACAAACAAATGTCGTTCTCTTTTGCAAATGCAATTGCCAACAGTCTATAGAAATCACGCGTAATGACAAGCATTTATAAAATCGTCAGCCTAGATAGTAAATTTAAGTCTTATAAGTAAATGTGATATTATCGTGCCTTTAAAATATTTCTTCACAATTTCATGTGTACTGCCAAATGTAAACACACTGTTACAAGTATTTCGACACATAGATGTAGATATTCCTAAATTGTCGCATTACGCGCTTTGCATTTTATGTTATATACTTACACGTAAAAAGTCTTGTCTGCAATAATTGGAATAATACTCACGCTTTACTGAATAAAATTCTTATGTTAAATAATAATATCATTTTTAATACTCGTCATTCTCTAAACTTACATATATAAAAAAACATACCTCGGAAAATCTTTCTTGGATGTCATTAATACTTAAACGAAGTATTTAATTACTTGATACATAATATCTATATAAAATAATATTTATACTTATTTATTAATTTACACATCACATAATCAATTTATTTATTAAAATATCACAAAATTGATATCTTCTAACATTTTAAATATATTTTGAGCATTTTTCAGTTTTATTTAGATATATTTTTATCTTTACAAATTAAAATATACATAATAAATATTCTTCAAATTTCAATATAACTATTTATTTTGATACAATCGTGATTTTTCTAATTGACGCAATGCTGCAGCTTTCATTGTTATTTAAAAATATGAATTATATACTATATATATACTATATATGTACATGCATATATACCAGATTTGTAGTCATTATTAAAATTTGCTTGTCAATTTAATTTAATTTGTGATATTATTACAATAGTTTAATTGCATTTATAAGTTCAAAAAATCAATTCGGCACGCAGTTGGAATGACTATAAATATGATATATATGCATGTACATATATAGTATATATGTGTAATTCATATTGAATTATTTAAGCATTAAAGATCTAGCTTCGACTATTATAAATTTTAATATTCTTGCTTGTTATGTATTCTAAACAAATCTTTCTGAATATGTATGAAATCATGGAATTAGTTATCTCTCT
>NW_017305547.1:14108-19843 GCF_001594115.1 Trachymyrmex septentrionalis | reverse complement strand
TCTCTCTCTCTCTCTCTCTCTCTCTCTCTCTCTCTCTCTCTCTCTCTCTGTTTGGCCTCAATATATTATTATAACTTTCTTATATTTAAAGTAAGTGGTATTAATCGATCATTCATCGAATTCGATTTGAAAAAATTGGAGTTTCTGGAAAACTCTATAATCTAAAACGCAAAGCAGGTCAAACTTCAATTAAAAATAACTGCTGTGAGAACCGAGAAATAAATCGATTTAATAACTCGTGCTAGATGTGATAACTTATCGAACTTTCGTTTGACGTTTGACGCAACGAAAGGAAGATAAATATAATTAGACAAATATAATTAGAAATGTAGCAGCGATAATTTGTAATTTACATTTTGTTTGATGATAGATAATAACTTAAAAAATATTATTTCGTGGAAGAATAACGCGATGTTTCCTTATATTGCACCACGAGTTTTCAGAACTGACATTGTTATTAAACTAAAGGCAACAAATATTATATAATAATACTTATTACATTCACTGCGCGAAATAAAATGTTCTGCTAAGTGTTAATTATATTAGAATGACATATCTGATCATTTCGCGGTAAACAAATTATGTGTACAGCAATAATAACGATTTTTTCCAAGTTTATACGTCATAATATATCGTATTGATTAATAATTGTAATATAAAATTAGAAAATATTTCTCCCCTTTCTTTGATTTAATTAATATAAAAAAATAAAATATGAAATATCTGATTTCATATTCTGATTTTTGTACCTTTAATTTTTATAGGTTGTAAAATACCCTTTAATTTTTATGGGTTATAAAATGCCTCTCTGTAAACTGTATCTTTACTGGTGATTTGTCTTTGTGATCTAAGGATCTCAAGACTTTCACATATATTACGCGAATTTCACTGAAAAGGGACTGCATTGTTTTTATCGAAGAGATCAATAACAGTTCAGAAAATCTTTAATTCTATTATCTCTTATGTTTGTTTAGAGAGCATTAATGATCTCTTCGAGAACACCATTCTTATTGGAAATAAAATTCTCTACTTATGGAAGCCATTTGCAGTAATAAGGCATAACGAAAAGAGATCGCGATGACGTATAAAAGCAAAGAGATGGTCTTATCGGCTTGAATCTCATTACGGCGTGGGTAGATAATAACGTATATCGCTCAAGCTCAAGGTCATTTTAATCGTCCGCGGCATTAGTAGCAGACGACGCATTTATAAGACAGAGTAATTCCACATGACTTCTCAGTCAACGATCGTTGTCAACACCTTGAGCCATATTGCGCTTCGGAAAGAAACGCGAAGTCGTCTTAGTTTCAAACAAAAAAGCGAGTAATTAAACATATTCTGAGTCGGTATTACTCGAGTATAGTTCTTTATTAGAAGCGGCAATGACAAACAACGATTAAAATTATTAAAGAGTGCCGAATTACGTCGGAAAATAAAAAATTATATTTTTATTAATTTTTAATATCTTCTTAAACATTTATTGTAAATGTTTACAAGATCACACTACAAGACTACAAAGTATTGCGACTTAAGCTTAAACTTTATTGATCAGATTATTCAACAATTGAATAATTCTTCAAAAACAATATAAAATTATCGTTGGATTACTTCTCGCAAGTTAGTTGCTTGATTCATCGGACCAACCACTTAGTGATTCAAGAAAGACAAACTAAGTAGTCTCAGCGAATATTCATTCCTATTAAAGAATGAAAGGAACGTTGGTAATCATATTCGTTTTGATGGTCTTAACTGTCCATTCGCCGGTGGAGGGAAAGATATTCGGGCGATGCGAAGCTGTAAAAGAGCTGCAGAAAGCTAAAATCAGTAGGACCTTCTTCAGCAATTGGATCTGTCTGATGGAAAGCGAAAGTGGGATGAACACCGCACTGATGACTGGTCCAAAAACAGCCTCCAGCTATTCTTATGGTATTCTTCAGATCAACAGTAACAAATGGTGTGCCAGAGGACGTACAGGTGGGAACTGTAATAAGCGCTGCGAAGATTTCCTGAACGATGATATACACGACGATATTACGTGTGCCAAGAAAATCGTCGATCAGGATGGATTCAAGGCTTGGGATGGATGGATGAAAAAGTGCAAGAACAAACCACTACCGGACATTTCAAACTGTATACGTAGGAGAAGAATGGCCGAGATTGAGATCGATCCGATTTTGTGATGAGTGGGTGATTGTAACGCTGTTGGACACATTAACTGTAATCGATATGAAGCTTAATAAATTTTGCTTTTAATTTTCTCGCTTCTATAAAGTTTTTGCATCTCTTGTAATCTTTCACGACTTAAATTTTAGAAATTTATGTAATTGATTCCATCAAATTGTATTCCAACAGATTTACATATTTGTTTTAATTAAAGAATCTTTTATGTGCGCATCTTAAATGTGCAATCTTAAATGTGCGCATCGTACGTCCAATGAACGCAATAAAAATCAAGTATATTGGTATAAATATGGTATGCTTTATAAATATGGATCTAAACTGATTAGATCGGCACTACTTATGACTCATCCGTTTAAAATCCACGTTGCTTGGCTTAATAGACGACACTATATGCGAAACTGATTTCAACTGTTGGAATTACAAAACCGTACGTAATGAGATTTCGCCGATGTCTTTCCAATTTTATTTTTAGGAAGATTGCTCTTGCTCCCAAGTTCATGCGTAAAATAAAATTTTATTTCGCTTAGCGTTAATTATAACATATTAGAAAGCTGCATCTGATCATTTTGCGCTAAATAAATATTACCTTCAAATTATTTTTTTTTTTTAATGATAAAAAATGTGTGCCAAAAGTATACACTTATCAAAATAGTTATTAAATAATTATTGTGTAAAAATAACATAATATTTAATCTATCTAGCTTTATAAAAGTAATAACAGGTTAAAACAACATTGTGTTTTGCACAATAACTATTTAATTCTTATTTTGATGATCACGGACGCTTCGCGCGAACACCATATGTCTTGATTGATTGTAGTGATAGCCTTTTTTTCTACAAACTTATAAAAAAAAATAATATATTGCATTTATTATTAATATTATATATAATATAAAATTAAGAATTATTTCTCCTCTTTTTTTTCTGAAAAATGTAATTTATACTATAACAAGATATAAAATATCGCATGCATTATTTGATATCATATTCATATTTTTTATATTTTTATGGGTTATATAATGAACTTCTTTGTGAGCTATCTGCATTCGCCAATTATTTTCATGAGTTAAAGAATCCAAGAATTCTAAGTAATGTAAAATTTTACTGAGAAGAGGCTGTGTTGTTTTTATCGTAGAGGTTAATAGCACCGGAGCGCATCTATGATTCTAATTATCTTATGTTTACAAAGGTTAAATAATAAAGAGCATACAGCCACAACTAAGGATATAAATAAGTTATATATTATTTAAAAATAACGATATCGATATTGACGATATCGTGCTTGCGGCTCCTACTAATCTTATTACCAACATTTTAGATTCCTTCAATTCGTACCACGAGCGCATAAAATTTACTGTCGATTATGGCGATGACAGGGGTATCAATTTTTTAGATGTAAAACTGTTGAGGGAAAATGATAGTATTATTTTCGATTTGTATAAAAAGCCTACTGTGGGAGATTTCTCAATTTCTTCTCCAATCACCCTACCATACAAGAAAGGTGTCGTGATTGGGTTATTGAACAAGATTCTATTTCTTTCCCATCCAAAATTCCATCACATTAACATCAGTTCTCTAATTAACACTCTCCTTCGTAATGGGTATCCTTTACAATTTTTATTTAAAACGATAAACAATAGAATAAAAACGTTATCAAGGAAAAAGAATTTCGATACCATTAATGAAATACAAAATTCTCGTGAAAGCCATGGGATATTTGCAATAATAAGCTGAAGCGGGGCAAGATCGCGTTGCAATGCGCAACAGCGGAAAGCGAAAAGCGAAATGACGGTTTTATCGCGGTTTGTGTTTTTTATTATTAGCGTTAGTAAATAGCGTATATCACTCAAGCTCAAGGTCATCCGCGATCATCCGCGATATTAACGCGACAGACATCGCGTTTATAAGACGGATTTCCGCGTGAATCTTCAGTGCAATCATTGTCAACACCTTGTACCACATTACGCATCGGAAAAAAACCTGAGATTATTAATTTATCTCAGTTTTACGAAGAAATTATAAACATTCTGACGAGCCGGGTGTTACGCAAGCATAATTCTTTATCAGAAGCGATAACAACAAACAACATTTCGATTAAAATTATTAAAGGAATGATTTATTAATGGAAAAATGCCGGACAGTGAAGAATATCTTCATCAATTTTTAATATTTTCCTAGATATTAAAAGTATGTCTATAACATCACAAAGTATATATTGAAACATCATGAGATTATTCTACAATTTAATAATTCTTCAAGAACAACATAAAGCAGCCGATGGATTATTTCTTCTCGCAAATTGATCGCTCGAATAACCGCTCAATTAATAATTCAAGTAATCGAGAAAGACGACTTTAATACTTGTCAAATAGTCCCGGCGAATACTCATTCACGTGAAAAAATGATGAGTTTGTGGATCCTGTTCATTCTGATGATCGTAACCGCGCATTCGCCGGTGGAAGGAAAGATATACACACAATGCGAGGCTGCAAGGCAGTTAGTGATAGCCAGAATCAGTAGGTCCTTCATCAGCAATTGGGTCTGCCTGATGCAATACGAAAGTGGGATGGACACGCATCTGGTAACTGGTCCAAAGAGAGGTTCCAGCTATTCTTATGGTATCCTTCAGATCAACAGTGCCGAGTGGTGCAGCAGAGGGCATAGAGGTGGCAACTGCCATAAGCGCTGCGAGGACTTTCTAAGTGACGATATACAGGAAGACATCGAGTGTGCCAAGAAGATATTCTATCAGCACGGATTCAAGGCTTGGAATGGATGGGTCAAGAACTGCAAGAACAAACCATTGCCAAACCTCGCACATTGCTTCCGACGGAAAAGAATGGCGACCAAAGTCTGAAAACTGAGCTGATTCTGTGATGATTGGGTGATTGTGATGTTGTTTTTGACTGCAATCGATACAAGGCTCAAATTGATTTTGCTTTTAATTTCATTATTTGTAATCATTCACGAATTAAATTTTACTAACTTACATAATTTGATTCCATCAGATCATTTCAACAAATTGCGTATCTGTTTCCATTAAAGAATTCGTCTAATTGCGCGCACCGTACCTGTTGAACGTAATAAAAACAAAGTACCCTGTATGTTTTGTAAATATGAATATCTAAACGGATTGTATCAACTTATGATGTAATGCTTTACAGCCATCTTAAACCTACGTTGCACAGCTTGACAGACTACGCGAAATGGTTTAGAAATTCCGACTATTAGAATCGCAAAACTGTACGTGATGAGATTTCGCTGATGTCTTCCCGATTTCATCCCTTTATATTCGTGTTACGTGTGCATTCAAGAAGATCGTTTTTGCTCCTAAGTCCGAATGTCATATTTACGACATTCAGAAATAAGATGGACAAGCCTTATGTAACTAAATATCTCTGTGATGAAGTAAAGAAGTAAGCTTTTAAAAATTTCTTAAAGAGAAAGATGTATATAGAAGTGTTACAATGCAAGCTAATAATTTCAAGCTAATAATTTATTTTTTTTAATCGTAAATAATGATATATATGACTATGATATAAATAATGTAAATC
>NW_017305547.1:9180-14008 GCF_001594115.1 Trachymyrmex septentrionalis | reverse complement strand
TATATATATGTATTATTCTATATAAAAGTCTCTTAAAATGTAAAGCAATATTATGTCTGTAACTATAATATAAATTAATATTATACGAAATTACCTTCATATTATTTATATTGAAATATATTGAAATATATATTATGTTATGAAAAAATAATAAGATGATAACTAAAATTATATAATAAAATAAAAATATATTAAAAAATAGTAAAATAAATAATAAATATTACATATATATATCTGTATTCGTTAATTTGTTAGTTCACTGTCCTGTAAATTGTTACAAAAGGTTTATATGTATACGTATATATATAATTTTTTAAAAATATTTTTAAACAAGTAAAATTTTCAAAATTTCTCATAAGATTCAGAGTTTTCAGCTTGAAATTATTAAAAAATTACAATTACAAGTACTTGATTCATTTGCGTACAATTCTTATTTGTTTATAAAAAAAAACTTGTTTATTTCTAAAATTTATTTTAAAAATAGAACAAAAATTAAAAATAATTCTAATAATTTCGACATACTATTATCCTACAATAAAATTTAAGCAATTTATTAAATAAGCAACTGTATCCATGCGAATTTCACGAATACAATCGAGATATTGTAAAAATACATCTGCCCTGAAATGTGAATTTCAAAGAAATTCAAAGAAATTCACATTTCAGGGCAGATGTATTTTTACAATATCTCGATTGATATCAATCTTCAAAGCCGCGAGATATAAAAATCGATGAACTACTCTGATCTTTACGTAATGCGTGTCGCATGTTCCTCTGATTAATTCCTCTTCTGAATTTGATATCAAGGTCAGTGACAGATACCGATTTCTCGGCTTCTTGTAAATTGTGTTACACATCCGTAATGTCCCGTTTATGTTTATTTGTGCGAAATAAATTCTGTGCTCCAGATATTTTCGAACGTCTGAATAACGACGTAAAATTTTATTTCGTAAAACAGTGCAATAAATAATTTTAACAAGAGATAAAAATGAAATTCCATGGGAAAATATAATTCTAATAAAAGAACAGCTAATTTTCTAGAATTCTAGGAAGAGAGCGCTCTTCCTAGAATTATTAATTCTAGGAAGAGCGCTCTCCTCTGATGAAATATTTCGTATTTCGAGGCATATTACGAATCGAGGAAAATTGCGATTACGATCTAAGCGAATAGAGAATAAACTTTCTTAAGCATTTAGGAATCCTTCCCGCGTTTTCTGTCTTTCTCTCTTGAAAATCGATTGAATCATCTGCTTAGATTTGTACGTATGATGCATAATATGAAGCTCGAGATGGTAAATGCATGACTCTGTGTGTGTGTATATATACGTGTGCTGTATATGAATTGCATAACGGAGCATTTGAGCAATGAAGAAAGATTCGAAGTCGATGTCTATATAAGCTAAGAAGTCCCATAGAATTTTGATGAAATAGACGCGATCGATCAGCGATTGTTCTCTATGTCTCTCTATGATTTCTCGAAAGCACTTTTTTAGGACCTCTCGCTGTGATTGCATAACGTTTTCCGTGCTATGATTTTATGGATCCAATAGGTTTGCGTTTCTATTATTTATAATAGAAAAAAGTCGAGATAATCCGTATCGATTCGAGTCTGCCTTCCCAATCGCTAACAGAGAGCTGGTTCTGTTCGACCTGAGCGACGCGCGCCATGAGGATGCACGTAAGTGCATTTTTATCATAGCTCCCGGCTACAGTGCATGCACCTTTCACTAGCGGAAGTGAACAGCTGAGAGGCAGACGCGTGAGAGCGACCCAGGTCATTATTCACTCGTTACAGGCGACCGCTTCGTGCGAGCTGAGGCATCGCAAAACGCACGCTTGAGTCGGTTGTCGACCGACCGTTAAGTTGGAGTCAAGAGTCGGCCAATTATCGATTGACTTATCACTAATGTTTGCCATATTCTTTCGTTAGTCTCTCCTAACAGAACAACAATTTGTTGTGCATATCGTATTAATTTACAGAAACTTGTAAGGTGACGCTATAATTTTTCTTTAAATTTCTTAGAGTCCCTTTAATAACATTTTAATGCTTAGAAAAATTATACTTTTTGTTATAATTTCTTGTTATAATTTTGAAATACTATTTCGTTGTTATTTAAGAAAATAATCTACTCTTTGATTTAACCAAATCGAAAGATCTCTCCAGGATTTCGATAAAAGCGGACGATAAAATTGACTCTTACTTTCTTATCAGTACGTCACTGTTAACGATCAGTTTGAGTTTCAGAAATTCACCGATTGTCATCGCGATTGAAGAGGATTCGCGCATTAAAAGCGGAATCTCTTCAGTCTTCATACCGTGGCAATTAATCGCGCAACATGGTGAATATACGGATGCGATGTACGAAGTAAAGGAACAGAGCGCAAAGCGCACGTTGCGCTTTCTCAGCGACTTATGATTGCGCAATTGCGCGAAGATGGATACACGCACACATGAGCATGCACATACTGTAACGAGTTTCTCATTGGTGTGATCCGAGGTTTCGCCTGTGAAAAGATGCGGTTAATGGCGAAAAAAGCACTATCACCGATTTATCGGGGGAATAAAATTATATAGGAAGTAAATCTAGACCCTCTTCCTCTCTCTTCGTTCTTCTTATTTTCTCTTTCCTATTCGAAGCGCGCTGTAACTTCGCCACGTAACTGCTACTGCCATTATCTCCGACCTTCTTTCGATACCAACCATTTATTAATGATTACAAGCAATTACTATCCCTGCTATTTTTCATTATTTTATGGAGTTCCAATCTAATGATTACCTGCCAACAATACGAACTGGTTCGGGCCAGTATAATCTTGATCAGTTTCGATATTTTAGACAGTTTATTAGAAGTTATTTTAGAAGAACATTACATCTGTATTTATGTTTGTGGCGACAGAACGTGATAATATAATTTCAATGAAACTAAATACTCCTAAAAAGATAATTAGTTTTTTTTTTTTTTTTTTTTAAGAAATATTTTAAAGTATCATAATTTTAAAAAAATGTAAATAAAAATCGTAAAATTATAACATGATTGTCATCGTAAAATAAGAGTAATCTAACGTTTCATCAAATTTATATATGTATTTCATTCTTCAACTTCCGGATCGCTCTGTATAAAGAAAGCTAACTCTTATTATTACATTAGAAGATATTTAAATACGGAAACTAAGCATCCAATTGTCTGGTGCTTTTATCCGCTGTCATCAACGGGTTGTAATTAATTATTCGGCGCTTGTATATCTCGACAGAAATCTCTTCACACATGCATATACGTGTGTCTACAATCGCGAATGATCCACGAACAACCTAGACCTCCCAGGACGAGCTCTTCCTCTTGGATGTATGGCTGCTTTTAATGACTAAGCCACACTCGCCGTTAAGTTATTCATCAGCCGCAGTCCAAGGAGCTGATGATGTCCACGAAACAATAGGGGACTCGTACCGATTCTCTCGTCTGGTGCATAAATGTCGTTTGCAGCGATTATTAATTCCGCTATAACACGGGAAGAAGGAAGCAGCGAGTTAATAATCCCAACACTGCACTGAGGGAATTGGCGTCTGTCGGTGCGATGAGAGTGCCGGCTGTGTCGGTGAAACTCGAGCGTAGTCTCGGCGACCTCTGCAAAGGTCGCTCCTCTTGCTCCTCGAGGAAAGTGAGGCCTGAATAAAGTGCAAGTGGAAGCGGATAATATCGTAATTGCGCAAAATCACTTGATGAGCGATTCGAGACAATGATAGACGCTTTGCACGGAGACAAGTGATGCTTGGCGAACGTAAAGAGAATCGTAAACGTAAATCAATTAGCAAAATCTTTTGCTGAAAATTCGATTCGGTAAATTGATCATTAAAATTCGATGAGACATCATGAATTTCGCACAGTGTTTCAATAATTTAAAAATAAGAGCCTAAGCACAGAAATTGTCATAAAGTTAAGGGTACACGATAGATAAAGTGTGTCGGCCAACTGTTGTGCCGTTTATAAAAAAAATTTGTTAGCAACGTAATCGCACAATGAATACATGGGAAAAATAATTATTTAACTAAAAGATTTAAAATTTTAACTGGAGGTGGATCTAAAGATAATTTTGTTGCCATCAAAATAATTTTATTGGAAACTTATAAGTAATAAAAGCAACGATGCAAAAAATTTTGATTCTAGCGACTAGTTTTATAACAAATAAATTTTAATTGTTTTCTATAAACGGCACAATGGCCGATACTTTGTCTATATTGTGCTGTTGCTCTTAAATCTTTATGTGTCGAATTATGATTCTGTCAGAAACAGTTACGACAAATTGCGAATTTTTATGCCCTAACGCGTCAAAATGATTTGCGTTACATTTCGACCGAAGACTTTGGTGAAACCAGGCGCAATTCTGTTGAGGGATTAGTTTAGAAACGCGGACGGACCGCGCAGGCGACGACACAATTACGCTATTAAGCAGTTGCTCAATCGTTAGGTAAACGCGCATCTTGAATCTTCAAATTGATGTAACGAAAATCACCGGCCATTTGATTCGATTTTATCAATACGATGGTAGTGGAAAATCTCACAAAACGTCCTGTCCGCACATTATACATATTTCATGCTGCTCTTCATATAATATATATTCGTGTAATATATATAAAATGTTGTAAAATCCATTACTTCTTATAGCTACTCCTACGAATTTCGTCTTAGAATTACCTTTTTTACTGGAAAAACATACCATAAAATAGATTTTAAGATCAATAATATTTAAAAAAAAATATAAGTAAACATGAAAATGTAAAAATAATATAGAAGGTAATGTATTTAATATAATTCTAAGAAATCGACAAATA
>NW_017305547.1:812-9080 GCF_001594115.1 Trachymyrmex septentrionalis | reverse complement strand
ATTATTTGTTTCAGATTGATTGTGTGAATCCGATAAATTCATCGGCTCTCAATTTATTTTCTGAAATATTAATTCAATTTAATTGAATGTATATTAGACAGTAGTTCAACATCTTAACACTCGACCGAAAAGGCGCTTTGTATTTAAAGTCTTAATATTTATATAGACGGTCTTGTTTTCAATCATATTATTTCAATAAAACTTATCTTTATTGTAAAATATAATTTTTTTTATAACATACGTTTGCAATATTTTATAATAAGAAAGATGTAAATGTATATATATATTTTTGGAACACAGCTTGCAGAAAAAAACGAGGTCAGCGATTATTATTATGACAAAGGCGACGGTCTGACGATAACGAACCGGAAGCGTTTCACCGCTTTTCACATACCACGGTGATAATTACCCACGTAAGAAGATATTCACGGTGTTCTTTTAGGACTAGCCTGACTATAGTATCATCGGGCCACGTTCGCGAGTGCAATCGTCCACATATCGTGTCTAGCTTGCAAACTAACGTAATGTACGCTATACAACATAATTTATCGTACCTAAAACGTGTTACATTAGATAGACTCTGTACAGTGAAAAGATTCCCACACATCTTCTTATGCTAAAGGTCGATCGTACGCTTTCTTCGGCATTACTGTTAGAAGCTAAGAGAATCAAGAATCATTTTTATCATGATTTTAATTTGAAGCGTCATTATAACAAAATTTATATCAAAAGTCTAAAGAGCTCTCTCTCTCTCTCTCTCTCTCTCTCTCTCTCTCTCTTCCGTTCTAAAAAATTGCCAGACGATACAATTTTTCTCAATTGCCAAATTTCAAATTAATTAAAAATTACGGTCTCTTGAAGATTCTATGTAACTTAAATATATTTGCGCATTATAGGCTTTTTGATTTCTAATTTATCCCACTTCAATCTTTAGAAAGTTTATCTCTATGCGGAATTAGGTTCGAATAAGAATTTCAATGAATATTTATCAATCGCCATTCGAAATTTGACGTTTTGTAATTAAGGTATGTCACCATTTCTCTTATTCACGCTTAATTTCATAATTAACAACTGGTTCTCATCTATTAGGTGACCGGAAAATTTCTTATAAATCGACTATTATCTACTTATGCCCAGTACATTTTATTCAGTGGACGTTCTAGAAACGTTTTTAAAACATAAAGACATCTAAATATCTTTAAGACATCTCTTGAAGATCCTGTATGCGTAAATCCATTTGATATAAAATTACGTTATGTGTCGGGACGAGAAAAAGCACTTTGAGTCTAGTATGAATATAGAATATTTATATATGTTATACAAAATGTAAAATGTTCTAAATTTTAACAGTCAGATTTTAACGCGTCGGTATTCTATGAGTAAAAATTTAAAAAAAATTATGTAAATATAGATCCACAGTATCTTTATTAAAATTATAACAAAAACGTATAAAATCTAGTGATGTAAAATCTGGCTATCTTAAAAATCAAAGTATTGCACCGAATAATCAATAATGTATTACTACATATGTTCATTAGAAAAATTTAAAATATTTCCTCTCGTAAATGTTACATCGTCAGCCGAGGAATAGAATTCTTTGTGAAAAAAAAATTAATCTTCTCTGCCGTATATATTATGGAATTCAGGTAAAGAATAAATTAACATTTTACAATAGACACATAATATTAATAAATTACACTGTATTAATAATAAGAATGCATTTCTTTCATTCGCAGCACCTTTCATTTTATTTGTTGTTAACCTTTTAATCAACATTTTACAAACTTATTATTTATGCATAACATTTTTTCATATTTTTATATATATAAAACACTATTGGCTGTTAAAATATGAGACACTCTGTATAACAAGCGGCACATATTACAAGAAAAGATTAGAATTTATCGCACATAATCTCAAGAATAGCACGCGAATCCGTACATTATGTAGTTATTAAAAGACTGTTCTTACATAAAAGTATTTTTTCCTTGTATTTGCATTTATTTAAAATTTTCTACATATAAAATCTTGCAATCTTGCAAGATAAATCTCAAGAATACATATCATTTTCTTAGATTTAATTTTCACTGTGTACGTAAGAATCGCGTTGGAATCGCAAGATTCTTCGTTTTTCTTCGAGCGTTTTTCAAACAGATCAGCGGGAGCGTCGCACGCATGGAAAAATCGTCACGCTTTTGTAACGCGACGTGCACGCCGGACATTGTAATTTCCGTAATCTGGATTACCGTTGCGCGCTAAAGGAAGAGAGAAAGAGAGAGGATCCTCGCTTGTGCAAGAGAGTCCAGTTTAACGCGCGCAGACTTGCTCCGTTTCCCGTCGGCAATTTTGCGTAATCGCAACTCGGTAGAGCCGGCTCGAACGCCGCTAACGAGTGCTTCATTCTAATAAACGAGTCTTGCCACAGAAAGAGCCTTGTTCCGTAATTATCCTAGCGAAAGAGAGCGTTATTCTCGTCTTCGAAAGCACGTTGGCAAAAGTAAATCTTCTCATCGTAAAAATGGTATGCGCAGTTGAACAACAATGTAACATAAAACATAAAACAAGAAAACATACTATTTTATTACTGTGGAACATGATCGAACGATGAGATTGCAATAATACGTCAGTCGTATGATTAATTTAAATACAATTAATATCGAGGATTGCACGCGAAGCTATACACGAAGCCATTAGAAGGTTGCTCTTACATAAATGTGTTTTTTTCCTTGTACATTTGCGTTTATTTACAAGATTGTCACAAACTCTTTATTCTAAAATTCTAACTTTTCTCTGATTTTCAGACAAAATTTCATGATTTTTCCTGCTGCTTTTTAATAATTTAATATAGCAATATAAATTTCTATTAATGTAGCTGATACTGCTTACATTTAATTATAACACTAAATTGGTGATATTCCAAAACTACGTAAGTATAATGTACGCAGATAAAAATATTTTAAAGCAAAAAATTTTTATTTTTTAAGAAATTTTACAAAATTTCCTAAAAAAAATTCCTAAATTCCTTGATTTTTCTTGATTCCCCTAATTTCAGGTTTTATGGCAGTCTCGATTTGAAATACAATAAATCAGGATTGCATCGTGTCGGAAGAGAACCGTCAATTACGTAAAATCCACAGCGTGGAATTACATTGGATGAGGATAATCCGAAGCGGGGAAGACACGGCCGATTTTACTGGCGGCGCTAATTGTTAGGAAAAGTGTCCGGCCGGAAAACTCTCATCGCGGCAATCAAATCACGCGAAGAGTAAGAGAAGACTATTCAACATTTCACGTACAAATATTTGTCTGATGCAAACGCAAAATTGCATATGTGACAAGTATTCTCAGTCAAGAACATACTACGAGTATGAACTAAAACCGATGTTAAAAGCACGTTCGTTTTATCAAATGCTCCATTTACTGGAATTGTATAAATTCACAAAGTTCAAGTATTTATCTATTGTCAAAGAACATTGTAACCCCATCTCTTTATTTATATCCTCATTATTTAAACATTATGTATAACTTATATGAAAAGAAGAAGACATAAAGAAAGAGGAGAAAAAAAAAAGAAAAAAGTGACACAGAGAGAAAGAGAGAGAGAGAGAGAGAGAGAGAGAGAGAGAGAGAGAGAGAGAGAGAGAGAAAGGTAGTACCTATACTAAATGCATATTTAAATAAATATATTATATCACGTAGAAAATATTATATTTTAGTCTACAATTCACAAAAAAATTAATTTGTCACATGTATCTACAAACAATTTAATAATATAATTAATTTTCAAAAACAAAATATTAAAAATCTCTGTATATAAAATAAAACATTTCCATTAATTCTTTTAATTCAATTATATAAACTTTATACAACAGTTAAGTTTGTTTTCTAGTTTATTAAGGTTGATAACACATTAATATTAATGTCAATTTAAATGATTATAAAAATCGAATAAATGTAAACAAGATTGTATGACTTTACGGTTACAATAGAAACAAATAAATAAATATTTATATTTTAATAAAGACAAACATATTTCACTTTAACCTTTTCCAAACAGTTTCCCTAAATATTTTTCTCAGTGTAATCGATATTTCATATTTAGTGACACATCGTGATACTGTGTGGACCTAATGGCAACTCAAGCAAATTCGGACTATTGGGCGTGGGAACATGTTCTTAGATTAGACAATGTTACTGTCCAGTGCAATATAAATAATTGTAACACAATTTTTTACACTCATGACAGGCATATAGCCTTAGCAAAGATAAAGGGACATTTATACCATATACACAAGATGTGGACTGAAGAAGATCGCTTGAAATGGGAAAACGACGATCACTTGTTATGGAAATATTTTGATAAAGTAGATTTCTACACATCGAAATGTAAATTTTGTAAAATGATTTCTAAACAACCATAT
Organism: Trachymyrmex septentrionalis; assembly: GCF_001594115.1. NCBI lineage: Eukaryota > Metazoa > Arthropoda > Insecta > Hymenoptera > Formicidae > Trachymyrmex > Trachymyrmex septentrionalis. The sequence goes on along the minus strand of NW_017305547.1, from coordinate 4,659 downwards.
ATACCAGATCTAAAAACACATCTATATCAAAATTTGCACATTCAAGAAATAAAAGCCTCTATATACGAAGAAATTGCAATTAAGTCGCTATCGCAATATTTCGAAATTACTGAGGAGAACCTTACGGCATGGTGTAAATATTGCAATAACTATATAGCAGAGGATCATATCATATTTCACGGAACAGATGCCTTAATTCGTCACATACAAAGTGATAAATGTATAGAATATCGTAATCGATTTAAAGATAATAGGGTGAACAGAATGACACAACTATCTATAGACGATGAAAATGCAAGTACCAGTTCACATCATGATAATTTAAATTGGCAAGCTCCTGGAAATCGAGGAAATGGACAACGGTAACTGTTATTTAATTAAAATGTTAATGTATTTCACTTTTCTTAAGTTATTAATATAATATATTGTCTACATTTTAATAAGCATTAAAAGTTAAGAATATTATTTAATTTAATCTATATATTTCGACGTTTTATTTACGTTACAATAAACAGTGCTAAACGATGTAGTCTATAGTAGAAAAAAATATTTCCAAATTATATATAATGTTATTCTGTTTAATAACATTAATATAATTTTATAATGGTATTATACCATATAATGAAATTATATGAATGAATAAAACTTGTACTAATTTTCATTGTTAAATTCTATTTTCGAGATGTGTAAAATATATAACGTTAATATTAATTTGATTGCTTGGTAACAAAAAGTGAATAAGTAGGAATTGAACTATATGATGTTTACGAAAAAACTAATAGATTTAAGCAATATCCGTAACATATTAATAAAAAATTACACATTTCACTCTCTCTTAAATCATAAATGGTGCCGAAATAGTTTCTCTGATCATTCTTCTTAACGTAATCGATATTTCGTAATTAGTTACACATCGCGATACTGCGTGGACGTAATGACAACTTAAGAAATATCGGACAATTGGGTGTGGAAACATGTTCTTAAATTAAACAATAATACTGTCCGGTGCAACATAAATAATTGTTTCCAAATTTTTAATAAATCTTCGACGTCTCAGAGCTTAAAAAGGATAAAGGGACATATATATCATAAGCACAGAATATGGACTGAAGAAGATCGCTTGGAATGGGAAAACGACAATCACATATTATGGAGATATTTTGATAAAGTAGATTTATACACATCAAAATGTAAATTTTGTAAAAGGATTTCTAAACAAGCATATATTCCACATCTAAAAGTACATATACTAAATTCGCACATTCAAGAAATAAAAACCGCTATATATACGAAAAAAATAAATATAAGTCGCTATCGCAATATTTCGAAATTAATGAGGAAAACTTTACTGCATGGTGTAAATGTTGCAATAATTATGGAGAGGACATATTTTACGGAACAGATGCCTTAATTCATCACATACAAAGTGATGAATGTATAGAATATCGTAATCGATTTAAAGATAATAGAGTGAACAAAATGACACAGCAATCTATAGCCGATGAAAATGCAAGTACAAGTTCACATCATGATAATAGATATAGACAAGCTCCTGGAAATCGAGAAAATGAACAATGGTAACTGTTATTTCATTAAAATGTTATTCTTTCACTTTTCTTAAGTTATTAATGTAATATACACTTTCAATAAAAATTAAGAATCTAGTATATCACTTATTTTAATTATTTACGTTTATTACAATAAGTATAACCGATGTTGTAGTAATCATATAGTAAAAAATAAAAAAATGTTTTTAAACTTATAATCTTGTACTAATTGCTTTTTAATTTCATTCAAGTCAAAGTTGATATAATTTATAATATTAATCTGAATGTGAACGTTTGACAATAAACATTGATTAAATAGAAACTAATAAATTTATTCTTAACTAAAAGATTCAATCAATATATCAATCTTTATATTTTAGAATTATTTCGAATGAACCAAGATTTCTAGAAGGAATTGCAGATAATAACGTGTATGAAATAACTCCACAATCCATAACAGTAGAAAATATGGCAGCGAGTAATTATGAAAATACAAACTGTCAAAATCCTAGAACACAGGTAGTTGAACAAAGGTAAATGTTTAATTAATATTAATATTTTATTCTTTTTTCTGTTATTTGTTTGATCTGTTATATGTAACAATACATAATATCAAAATTGAATATTTTATATTTAAAGCAAAACTTTAGAAATTTTTAAATACTATTATATTTATTATATATTTGACGTATGTATATACTGTTAATGTCATGATTGATCAAATTGAATAATATATTTTAATCTACATCAAGTTTTGAAGAAAATCAAGTAAATGAAAAATATGAAGACAATTTTGATGATATTGAATGTGGAGATAATGAAGTAGATTTTGGAAATAATGGAGTGGAGAGATTTATATGAGAGTACATGATTGAATAAAATTGTGGTTTAATAAATTCTTATCATGAGAGAGAGAGAGAGAGACAATAGAAACTGGCAAATTTTTGAAAACCTAGAAGATCAGTAAAAGTAAATGTTACCAATATTAAAATATTTTATACTTTTTAGTTATTATAATATTGTATCATATATAATTTATTTAAAAATAGTCTTGATGTAAATTTGAAACAAATATTTAAATTATATTTTTATTATAATTATTATATTAACTAAATGTAAATAATATATTTAAAACCAATCTATTTCAAGTTTTAAAGATGGAATGATACCGTCTATAACTGACAAAACTGCAGGAATAAGTTCTTATTGTGACTATATGAATTGTCAAGCTTCTCATAATCAAGATCTCATAATGAAGGTAAATAAATGTTATTAATATTAATTTGTTTTATTCTTTTAGAGTTATTAATGTATTCTATTATATACAAGTATATCAAAATTGAACATTTAATTAAAACTATAAAAACATTAACTATATAAATTTGGGTTAACTATTCCATATTATTTATGTATTATTAATTTCAAAATTAAACAAAATTATGCTCAAAAATTTAGGTGTTAAGTTCTATTAAATTAAATACGCTGTTACTTGTGTAGCAATAATCAGTGACTGATGAATATTATCCCATGTAATTGCGCAAGTATTCAAAAATTTAAATAGTAGTCGAACATTCTTTTTAAGAACTAAAACTAATAAAGTTTCTAATTTTGATTACAATAATGTAATAATGCATACATGTCAAAAATATAATCTTACTATTCTCTTTACAGTAATATCATTCCAATGTAATTTTATTCTGTGGTAACATGTGAGTTACATTGCAACAATCGACAAGGATCCATAACGCGATGTTATAACAAAATTTGGATAACATATTTCATAAAGTAATAACGATGATTTTGACGTGAATCTTGCAAAATAAAAACAAGTAAACGAGCATTTGACGAGTAATTACCTGCTTTGAGTTGGAAAGCAACTTTATGATTATCATAGCATCAACTATAAATACATTTAAAAACACAGTTTATTAATATGTTGCTTACTAATTGTCTTAACTGCTTACCAATAATATTGCAAATATTTGAATTTTCTTTAAGTTTTAATTCATTTGTATATGTTGTCTTATATGTAACCTGTACAGATAGATTATATAAAATTACAAATTTTGTACTAGAATTATAAACATTCACTAAGACTGCGGATAATAATACTCAAATTATTAAAAATCACTATTGTCGGCTTAATTCAGTTGTTCAAATTATATAAATAATTCGAATATTACTAATTTAATCCCGAGAAAAAGTTTCGTATATAACTACATAAAGTAATAAATGATTCTTAATAAGTGACATTTTTATATATATATACAATTATGTATATATATATATATATATATATA
>NW_017305547.1:0-468 GCF_001594115.1 Trachymyrmex septentrionalis | reverse complement strand
TATAATTTTTAAAATATTACTTTAATTTTAATCTTTAACTAGTTGATTTGTTTTTATTTTTGTGTGTAAAATCGACTATTTTAAATCTTTAATTTCTATATCTCCAATATTTAATCTATTTGTGGATCATTCTCTCATAAATTGAACTTGACGTGATTCTTTGCTTCGGACAAAAAATTAATTATTAAGTTTTTCACATTACACTACATTTAGATGTCACTTAATTTTACTATTCGATTTGATAACAATAGTTAGGTAAATATTTTAATTTTAATAGTTGTCTAGCTTTTTCCATAGCTTCTTATCGTTCTCATTCCTTTTACACTGTTTTAAGAGTTCCTCAGTACACCATTCCTCTGTACTAGATTCAATTTTTGCAATCGTTTTATATTTAATAGCGTCAACATTTTTTTAAATTTATTTCTAATATATTCAATATTTTTATTACTTTATGCATATTATGATAGA
>NW_017305546.1:0-477 GCF_001594115.1 Trachymyrmex septentrionalis | reverse complement strand
TCCTAACTCTTATTGAAGATACTCTATACCAGACAGCTACATCAACGGACAAATTGTTTTACCTGGCACATTGTAAATAGTCGTTGCGAATTGATGATCTGCAAGGATTCGCCTGCAGATTAAAAAATTAATGTGATATTCACGCAGGTAGTTAACGCGGGACACGGTGTTGTAAAACACCGCATTTGTAGCACGCATGTCTTGTTTTCTGGACATTCAACGTTGGAACAGGGATCCCAGCACGTTTGACAGCCGGTGACTTCATCGATCTATCGAAAACGTTGAATTTTTCAATAACAGTATTTTCATTTAAAATTTTTACGTAAAACACATAACAAATCAAGATTATTTTATGTAAAAATGATTTCATTTGATCCAATATCTGTTATTAGGTTAGAAGCATTAGTAATTCGTTATCTTACTCATTTCGTCTCACATTTTATTCTCTTTTTATCCTATTTATGATTACATATTTTC
>NW_017305545.1:0-632 GCF_001594115.1 Trachymyrmex septentrionalis | reverse complement strand
AAAGTAAGAGTCAACATTTCTTTAAAACTAACAAAAGATATATATTATAATTGACAGAGGTAAGATTACATAGCGCAAAAAATTAGAATCAAAATTACAAAAATGATTACAAGTAACAAGTTTCGGCTACCGGATTGAGCTCTCTTCAGACATTAACATAACGAAAAATAGCAGAATGAAATCAATTCGTAAGTGATCGTATATTCAGAACATTCACAGTTCGGGTGAGTCTTGATATCGAGTCCAACGTTATTTCCGTAAAGGAATAAAAAACTTTTAAAATGTATACAGCAAGAAGGTGCGCAGATGTGTAAGACAGACATCGTGTCGATTATTATGTACGCTCAGTAGTGCGGATCAACACAGACTTGAGTCTGTGTGATGTCTGAAGAGGGCTCAATCCGGTAGCCGAAACTTGTTACTTGTAATCATTTTTGTAATTTTGATTCTAATTTTTTGCGCTATGTAATCTTACCTCTGTCAATTATAATATATCTTTTGTTAATTTTAAAGAAATATATTGACTTTTATTTTGCCCGTTACATATTATTATTTGTTTTGTATAGAAAGATTCGATTTGTTATTTAATTACATTTCATATATAAAAACATCACTATACAAAATTATGTAAA
>NW_017305544.1:38717-40599 GCF_001594115.1 Trachymyrmex septentrionalis | reverse complement strand
TAACAGCTTTAGAACATCATATTGGACTAGGAAATGATAAAAAAAAATCTCAATTTCGAAACTTTTTGTCGTCAAAACTCAATATTAAGACTCTACTTTGCAGACATGTATTAATACTTATTCTTTAATCCTGGAGAACGATTTTCGAATAAGGTAATAAAGACAGAGGTAACTGTTATACAAAAATTATGTGTTTGGTAATACAAAACACACACACACACACACACACACACGCGCGCGCGCGCGCGCACGTATACATTTTAGAATTCACTTCTTTCTTAAGGGACTATCTTGCCCCTGCTTAGAGCGAAACACCTTTCTAAATTATGAACGCGTGATTGTGTTTATTGATACTCTGCAAAATTCATTTAATAATTTGTTGTGAAATTATCGATTTTATTTTTTTTATTTTACCATATTTTAACTTAGTTCCTTTTTCTTTATATTATTTTCGTTTTGAAAGCAGAGTGTTTGTGTCTTTAAGATAGAGAATTTGTATTGTAATGCAATTAATAAATGTTTTAAAGAAGAGAATTTATATTTTAAAGCAGAGAATTCGTTTATTTTACTCCATTTGGAAAAAAAAACAAAACGTTAAACATACGTTTATATTATCAATTTTATTTAATAATAGCTTCTTAAGGAAGGACAAGCGATGAATAAAAAGCTTGTAGAAAGACAATTAGGATGACCTTGACAATAACTGTCATGTTTACTGAAATTGGCGAAAAGTTGCGCATTATCTCAACGGAGGAAGGCCCATAAGGGCCGACTTCGGCCTCCTCCAAATTTTGTCCAAACTTACGAAAATCTATATTTTGAGGTCAATTACATTCAATTCAAGTGATTCCAGCTTAAACGAAGCGATGGAGTTGCCATATTTATTCAGAAATCAATATTTTGATTGTAGTACTGAAAAATAATTTGAATTATTCTGAAATGGAACAGTTTTCTTAATTCTTTATACATTTGATGCCGGCGCTTTTTTTAAATTACTATAAACAAAATTTTTAGACAATTATATAGAAAATTATATCTCTTAATTTTGTCTTACAAAATCAATATTTTTCTTAACCCATTCACGCTTTAATTATTAAAACAAAAAACCTACCATGATAGAATCGTTCTCCATCACGATAATCCAATTACTATATATAATCGTATATAAACAAGCGGAAGAGCGCCGAGATCAAGGAAGATTTGACGCTAGTTCGTTCAACCACAACTTTCCAGCCAAGCTCGATGTATACGTCAGACTCTGTAAAGCCCTGTATTACGTGATAAAACACAAATAATGTTTGTAAGAATGAACAGTCGGTTTACTTATACCTTCAAAATTGGTGGACCTTATGATATTTCATGTTGACATCCTTTAATATTAATTGTCCTTGGGATGACCTTGTAGGTGGCGGTGAATTCCGAGGTAATAGATTTCTCTTCAAGAAGGTTCGTGTACTGAAGAATTCCTTCCACGGAGATCGTCAGTGACATCGAATCGCTAAACTATTTTATTGTATTGTAGACAAATAATTACGATAAATGACTGCGATATTCCTAGACCTGCTTTCTTGCCAGATACACTGTAATAGAAAGAACAAAGAAAACTTGCAATAGCTTGAAGATTGAGAAAAAGAATCACACGCAGAAATAAGGATTGAAACTAAAAGCTTATTTATTTCTACTAATTAATTCTTCTAAACAAAATAAACAAAATAAATGGCGAAAAAGAGTCGTATAATATATATAATTAAAGATAATAGTCATAGATACATAAAATAAAAAGTAAAACGGCGTATATTAAAATATAAAACAAACAAGTTTCGGCTGCTGGATTGAGCCCTCCTCAGATGTAAAAAGAATATAATATAAAAGACATAAAAGA
>NW_017305544.1:31485-37365 GCF_001594115.1 Trachymyrmex septentrionalis | reverse complement strand
TTGTGACGTCGACGGGTGTGGGATCCGTTCGGGCCCCTGTTGCACACCCGCCTTCGAGGGACCGTCGGAGTTTCCCTGGTGAGGGGCCTTTCTCCGGTTATTACTCGCAATGCGCAATTGGCATTCTTCGAGGAGATGACCCGTCTCCTTGCAATAACGACAGAACACGTCGTTTTTTGAATTATTCTGTTGATTCAATTTTGAACGGCAATCTCTAGCAATGTGCCCCGGATTGTTACAAATGTGGCAAATGATTTTTTTATTATCGGAATTACGTTCGGAGTTTTGCCTTTGCCAACAATTGACAGCGAGGTGACCGGATTTGTCACACCATTGGCAAACAATTGAATTTTTATTCGGTGAGAAATTAACATTATTATTATTTCGACACATTTTGGCATTATGCCCTGGTTTTGAGCATAACTGACAAGAAATTATATTGGATTGTAGTGCGTTCACGGGTCGCGCAGGGCGGGGATCGGGACCCCCATAAGCCCTCGGGAGAGGACCGTCACTACAGTACAAAGCTTTGTACTCAGAATCCTTGATGTGACCTCTGGTCTTATCCTGTCGACCCGTCTCCTCTCTCAGTGCGTCGCGTGCCGTTTTAGCGAGCGGTCGGTGTCACGTGCGATGTTGACATGTCTGACTTCGACGATTACATCTCTATCATTGTCATGGGTTTTCACACCTGTCATGCATTGCGGCGGTTCTCATTTCCTGTTCGGATGCGTTGGTGAGTGAGCACTTGGCTTCTTATCTGCGGCGTGTTTAGTTTTTAAGATTTTAAGTTTTTGAGTTTACTTGTTTCTTATGAGTTCCCTTCCTTTTCCGTTTTTGAGTCAGCACTTGACTATGTTTCTTAACATCGGTTTGATTGCCCCATCGCATATACAACATTAAGCTACGTCGAGATCCATCACATTTGCTGATTTCCGCGCGTTAAAAATGTTGCGTCACTGAATGTTATCGATTTATTATTTTTTGGTTGTAATCTTTTATGTCTTTTATATTATATTATATCCTTTTTACATCTGAGAAGGGCTCAATCCAGCAGCCGAAACTTGTTTGTTTTATATTTTAATATACGCCGTTTTACTTTTTATTTTATGTATCTATGACTATTATCTTTAATTATATATATTATAGGACTCTTTTTCGCCATTTATTTTGTTTATTTTATTTATACTTAAAGAGTCTTTACACCGCTGTTATTTAATTCTTCTAAGTTGTAGCCTTTTGCATCTTTACGAAATTCTTAGAAAAAAAATTTAACTCTTATTAACTAAGAACCTATTATTTAATTAGATATAATTTACCAATCTCATTCATTCATATTAGAGAGAAGCAAATGCAGGCCAGGAACAGGAACATTATTAAATCCGCAACGACAGCAAAGGCTGTCACGCTTGTTAAAAAGAAATACCACGTGCCGCTGTGACGATCTTGCAACTCATCAAATCGTTTTCGCATTAATTTCTCGATTTCAATGTCGCTGCTTCTGATTGTCGGCAAGCCATTCAGAGTAGCATTTACGTACAAGAATATGGGACTTTTCACTAAAAACGACATATTCAAAAAAATTTTTTTAAAATTTGTTAATGTAATGGGGAATGTAAAAACTTAAAAATATGAATTCTTTGACAGGAATTCACGAATTTAGACATCAAAAATGTTATATATGCCGCACTTTTATCTAATAACGTGTTACTTGCTCTAATATACTTACTAACGCTTTCGAGACGTTTGAAGTCTTGACCAATCTTCATATAAGATTTCGTAGCAAAAAAAAAACAAGATGACTAGTATGGCTATCAATATCAGCATCCACTGATTAATTATTGCCTCCATGATTATTATATCACATACTACGCAAAACCCCTGGATCATCTCCAACATCAATTTGGGCAGTCATTCATCCATGATGCCCATATCCTTCAAAAATCTGTTTAAAATTCTTCCTGAAATATGAAAATCGTTAACTCTTTGCAAGAATCAAGAAAAGAAATTACAAGTCCAGGAAGCGATAATTTATAAGAGTTAAAATGTTCGTATACTTGTTAAACAAATTAAACAGAGTCGTGGCTTATTTCAAGCTTTTAATTAGAATGGCTTTTAATTAATACAATTGGCATAAATTACATAAGTATAATATAATATTCTAAAACAAAATTAATTAATTTTAATCGATAATTTGTATTTTTCATATATCATAAATATGTGCAAAAAAAATCTACATTATTGTTACGTTTATTTTTTTATGGATAGCTATAGCGATCATTACAACTTAATAATATCACACTCGACAAAAATATACTGATTTTCTGTATTCGGAATTAACGTTTTGAAAACTCTCAAAAAAATTCTAATAATATTTTTAAATATTCTTATATTTTAAATTTATAAAGATTTCTTTATATTGTATTTATATAAAAGAAATATTTTAATTTCTTCACATTTTTTAAATTTTCTTTGGAAATTATAAAATGAATTTTGTAAATTATATTTCAGAATTTACATCTATCTATAAAGAAATTTAGAAAAGTTACAAACTTTCTCAACATTTTTAAAAAGTCTCAAATCATTTAAAAATTAAAAAATCTTTCTAAAAAATTTTAAAATTATACAAAAATTATGAAATATTCTATAAATTACCTAAAAAATATTTGTAAAAATTGTCATAAAATAATTTTTATGAAGTCTCTGTACAGTAATTAAGAGGATTATCGGATTGCGTAACTATTACTTACTAGAAGGATTGTTATGGAAGAAAGGCGCGCGCCTGCAGCAGTTTGAAGAACATGATGTTGTGCAGGTTACTACTCGAGTTCACAGAGACCTTTATGTAAAAAATGTTCATAGAAACCTTCATGTGAAACAACATAGTAGCGATGCAGGCGATGATGCAGAATGTGTAAACGTGTATGGCATCCATAATGCTCAGCAGGCCATCTGGGTTCAATATGAAGATCGACTCAAGGAAACTATTGTTGTATATGTTCGCGAATTGTTTTACGTCACTAGTATTTTTAATACGCCTAATATTCTCCAAGGTAGGCCAGTATGATAGCTAGTAATCATTCCCGGTAGTGGCGATCTGATTGATGATGAAGATTATCAGCAGTATGAATAGCGTGAAATTATTGCCATCGTTATGCAGATTTCCTTATACACTCTGTCGGCTACTCGACCGTGTGCCGACATCTCGGCTTCCGGGCTGTTTTCCATATAATCCGAATCATCAGTGTCCGAGTGCTACACGATGGCAAAATAATCTTATTACTTGAATTTATCTCTCATAATAGATGTAATCTGATGAAGTTAATTCAATTTGAATTATTTAAAAATAAAGAAAATAATGTTAAGAAAATATGTAAATATTGGAAACCTATTTAACTTTTTTAAATCTTAATTTAAAAATTTCTTCCGCGCTTTATTAATTGATAATAATTAGTGAAAGTATATTAGAAATCTTTTATGCGCAAAAATACAGATATTTTTTAAAATTATTTTGCATTTTTATTTTTATTTATGTCCTTTTTCTATTTTTATTTTACATTTTTATTTTTTGTGCTATCCATTTTTATTAAATAAATCTAATGTAAAATATATTTTACAATTTATTTCTGAAAATTAATTCAGTTTAAATGAGTGTATATTGTAGTTCAACATCTTAATCCGGTAAGGCCTTTCGTATTTCAAGTTAAAATATATTTTTTTCAGTTTCTATATTTTTTTATTATAAATAACGAGTCATCTTACAGCGATGGAACTTGTAATCGATAATCTTGATATTTATTTCGTTATTATGATTCTCTTAGACATTTCCGAAGGTTTTCTCAAGTACTCTTCCTTTCTCTGCGCTTGGTTCAAATTGTCCAACATCTCAAAGAAATCTTTATTTAATTGTATTAATTCGTTATATTTCCTTGCATTTTCACGGAACCCTTAGGAAATAAAATCAAGATATTTAATTTAAAAAATACTCAACCTTTATCTTTTAATTAATTATATGTAAATTACATATAAATTAAATGTTTAAAAGTTTTTTGCCATTATTTATTAAAAAAATCTTATTATTCATTAATTTTTATTATAAAATTATCTAATTTTTATGTGTTATTAATAAAATTATGTCATCCTAACGATAAAAAAAAATGTTTTAATATTCATTCAGCAATAAATTAAATTTGCTTTTATCTCTCTCTCTCTCTCTCTCTCTCTCTCTCTCTCTCTCTCTCTCTCATCATTATATCTCAGTTATTTACTTTTAAAACAAATTAAATAGCTAAATTTTTAAAATTAAAAATTTTTTAATTTAATAGAGATAACTAAAAAATATTCTATGTTACTCACTCGATCCAGTACGACGATGTGATCCGCCCTTTTAAGGAATTGCAATTGATGTGTGCCAAGTATCCTCGTCTTGCCATGAAGATATTCGGTGATGCACTTTCCATAGAAATATCTAGCAACGAGTATCCACCGCGCTTAAGGGATTTAAATTGACCGTAAATTAGAAAATAATATGATAACATATATCTCCAATCGATTGAATGACACTATTGATTCACCCAGTAGTATTAGCCCTTGCGGAAAGTACAATGCGACGACAAGTTGAAGTATGTTAAAGTATGTCGACATTTCATAAGTCACATCGGCAGTCAAATTATTTCTCAATAATTAAGACGATCAGGGTGAAGTAGACGGTCAATCGTTCAGTGAAGACTATGATGGCCAAATACAATACATGGCGCACACGTACGACGAGAATTTAATTTGATTGATCTCTAATTTTCTGATTACTGACACAATCTGGCTGAACGGTTTCTCCCAGGCGTACATCTTCACCACCTAAACCAAGAATTACTATTTTATAAATTTGTTTTATAAAATTTTTTTATAAATGATACTTAGACTTTAATATTATTCCTATTATTTATATTATTATATTTATCTTATATATTGTTAAATAATAAAATAACTATTCAACTTTTTGGGGATACTTGTATCCCAGCTATGAGTTCGCTCATTAGTAGTATTTTTCGGTCCTTTAGTGGCGCAATATATATCGTGGTTCTGAGTTTGAGATTCAAAAAGCTCAAAGTCTTTTGTCCTGAGAGGACAATGATCAACAATGTCCCGATGCCAACCAAACACGAAATACTGATTTTTTTGTCACATTATTGTCCCTATGATCGCGATCTGCGACTAAAAATAAAACTGGTCAGCTTTAACAAACAATTATTTAAGAATAACTTCGAAACAAGTGAAAAGAAGAAATCCTACGTCTTTATAGTCTAAATTAAATCACGAGTTGTAAAATGTATACAATTAGCTTATATATAAATCAATATAATATGTTTTTTACAAATTATACTATAATTATTAAAAAATTTATACTTATCAATAATCTACCGAAGATGTTAATAAATTTAAATTAAAAGTTTAAATTTAAGACTTTTGTTCAAGAGTCTGATCGAAATTTTCTGTGCAATGTATACTGTTACTGTGGAATGTATATTATCTTATACTTTCACGAGATAAAGAATTATCATAAAAGGCATGATCCATATGTAATTCAGGTACATTGTTAATTGATCGAAGCGAATGACATCGTTGTTGAGAATATTCATGATCTGTCCGATTAGGTTCATGGCTGCTGTTCATAAACTATAACAGTGTTAAAAATAATTATAAATTAAGTAATATTAGGTGTACAAAAAAGTTCTGAGCTTTAGATTTGATACAACCGAAATAACAATTTAAATTTTATATATCTTCCCGCCCTTTTGGGGTTTTAAAACAGTAACATTTAACCTCCTGAAATGCGATACGGTTTGGCGTTTGATGCACATAACCTCAAAAATCAGTAGTGTT
>NW_017305544.1:28090-31132 GCF_001594115.1 Trachymyrmex septentrionalis | reverse complement strand
GTATTTAATAAATTTTGATTTTTGTCGACTTAAATAATTTTGTCAAAATGCTTTATATTCTTTTAACAATGTTATCGCAAATACATGAATTTAATTAAAAAATATATGAATTTAAGGTAAATCAAATACATATGTATATATAGCGGAATTAATATTAAAATTTCTGAAAGAAACTAAAAAATAAAAAATTGTTAAATTTAAACATATAATAAATTGATTAGTATAAAAATAATTCTTGAAATATCACTATTCTCAGGTCGGGATCATCTCGAGCAGTCGGTATCCAAGACACATTTGTACCTATACTTATGAAAAATTACAATAACGCATGTATTTTATTATTATTAAAAATAAATACCTTTTCGTAACCCCTATTTCACAAGAAAATTATTCTATCCATTTATTTTTCATAAAAGGTGATTTTTAGCAATGTGTTATAATATATTTTTTTACACGCTAATTTTAATATTATATTAAAGACGCGATAAAAATGATTACTTTAATTATCATCCTGCCAAATAATCACTATTATAATAAGCCGTCTAAAAAATTTGGAATTCATACCCTCCTATAAACATTGTTCAAATTTGACGGATAGTATAACTTTTCTTTGCAGATAGATCTTATAAATTTTACGTGGAATCAGAATACATTAAATTCACTTTCCATCATAAAGATTACTTTTCTTTGTATTGGATGCTAACCAACGTATCACAAAGTAAATTTGTTAAATTTTATCATATAAATTTTAATAAATTTTAGAATTGCAAGTTAACAATTAAAAGTAAATACAGTTCATTTATTGTTAATATTTCATTCCGTTTATCAATATTATAGTAATAATTGGTTTAATAAAATTTGTGTTATCATATATGTATTTTCAACGCTTTCGTATAATCTCGCATTTTTAATTTTTTGATTATGCTACTACAAAATAATATCATTTTTATTGTATTTTGAATGGCATTTATAATTGAATCTTGTTAAACATATCAGAATTAGTCGTTAATTGGATAAATTTTTCTTGTTAACTACCCGTAGAATATCTTATTGATCAAGCATGTCTTTTTATTAATTATGAAGACATTTCGTTTTATTCATAATGTATTATTTCTTCGATATTGTTCATCGAATGTAAGGAAGGATAAATGATGGATGATTTGGGCGCATCATGCACCCATAATCTATAAAGTACTTACAAAGTAATATATAGGTAACACAGAAAAATTCAAATTAATGTTATTGTTATAACTTTCAAATTTCTATGCATTTTTCTCAAAATTATATTGATGACGAAAGAAAAAACGTTTTTTCGTCAGTCATGATACTCACTTTGTTCCAATTCACTACAGGAAACAACACAACGACACAAACCAATACAGTATATTTGTCTGATTTGATTGACACAATAATTGCACTACTAAATCGCTGAGATTAAAATAACTAATTGTTATCGTCACTATTTATGTGATTTAACTAATTGACATCGCCAAGTTCCCAACCAAGCTGACAAATATTAAACAAATTCTTATAATGTAATAAATAATATAATACTTATATAATAATATAGTTCTACTACTGGCTGTAAAATCACGAATTTTATCATAACAACCAGAAATTCTTTCTGATTGTTATGACAAGATTTTGGTTTAAATAAAATTTAATTATACATTTAATTATATATATATACACGCGAGTGTCTTATTTATACTAAACCATAATCAAACAAAATTTCTCATGCATTATTGCGAGAATAGAAGTTTGTCACATACCTGCGCAAGAATTATTGTAACGGACAAAACTGTGGAATACATCTGAAAGAAAGTATGTTATTATGATACTTAATGAAAATAGTTTTGTTAACTCTTTCGCTCAGAAATCGGTCCACCGGAATATCACCATTGATTGGGACCCCACAACCAAAAATGTATACATTATATGTGAGTCCTTGATGTTTAAAAATACATTTTACGCCGGAACAACGCCACCTTTACATGTTTAAAAAAAAAGAACTATTTCTAAAAATGATTATAATTTCTTTGTAAACGGTTTTTTAATTATCCCTTTCATGCCAGTGACATTATAAACATCAATATCCTACGACTACTTATCATGTTTAAATATATTATTCAATAAAATTAGTTACGCTTAGCTGTATATTACTGTACATGATAATTTGACGTAATTCTTATTACAAAGGACATTATAAATGAATTACTTCGCGAATGCTGGCTGTAGCTAGAATCACTTCGTGGATGCCAGACATAGCCGGCGTTAGGAGCGAAAGAGTTAAATTCAAAAGAATTAATTGTCAAGAGGATCTAGAACACGTTCTACTTTATATGTACGTATTTATTCTATTATATATGTATACGTATATAGGGTAGAGCAGTAACTCTGTTCTGTTAGAATGTTTCCGCTGTGTTTAGAGATATGAAATGATATATTTATTGTAGTTGTGTAGTCAAGAAGGATACAATATATTAGTAATAATTTTTCTATTGGTGGAAGAGGCGCTTTGAAGATTCCAAGTTCACCTCCACTTTTTAAAATAGAATTGAATAATTTGTTTACACAATATGACTTCTGTAATTACTTTGCATGTAAAAGTATTAAAATAGTGATATTAGAAAGCTAATAGAGATATTTGGTACTTTATTCTGGTATATATTAACATAAAATATTAAATAACTCGTAAATTATTAATTCTTTTTGTAATTCCTTAATACTTTGTGAATAGAATAATAAGATGAATTAATTGATGAAAAAGAAACACATAGCTGCTTACGTAAAAAAATTATCCTTTTTATATATATATCTTTTTAAGCAATGTGTGTTTTTTTTCAACTGTTTTTTTAATCATCCCATTATTCTTTTCATAAAAGTATTAAGGTACAATTACAAAAAAATTAATAGTTTATGACTTATTAAATATTTTATGTAAATATATGTCAGAATAAAGAATAAATATCTTAAGAATAAATATTTAAAGAATAAATAAACTTGATTTTTTCACACACTACCTTAATATTTTGATATACA
>NW_017305544.1:26183-27990 GCF_001594115.1 Trachymyrmex septentrionalis | reverse complement strand
ATATGTTTATATACGTTTATTACATACTTTTATATTTTTATTTAAAATAAACATACCCAGCAGATAAAACTATATCCAAAGTAGAAATGTCCCAAGCCAAATTTTACCTTTGTCTGTTTTACTTGCAATATAAATTACAAAATCTAATTGAAATAAATAATTTAATAAGTATATTAAATATATACTACCATTCTTGACAGTTCGGACATTTGTATAAATTTTACCAAAGATGAGTAAATTTAAAACATTATAAAACATCAATTATGTTACGTTGTCGATATCAAAGGGCAACCCTAACCCTTACATATGCTGGCATTTTGTTATGGTATTTTTAACTTTAATGTGTCAAAATCAATCTATTTCTTAATTTCAGTGTTCATATTAATGTATGCACTTTGTAAATAATAAATTAAATTTGAGTCAAAATTTATTATTAAATTTAATACATTTTTAAGAGTTAAGTTATTTAACTACAATGTTTCAACAATCTCCCCTCGCTGGGCGCGACCTTGTCGTGGTGCGGGGACACCCTGGACCGTCGCCGGGCTCGGCGCCGTCTTAGGCACTTGCCAGGAAGAGAGGAGGGGGGTAGCCAGGATCGATGTCGATCTGGGGTGCTATCCTATGCTCCCTTCGGTAATCGGGCAGTGAGCGAGCAAAAACGACTTTTTTTACTTCAATGTTGAATAACTCGGCAAAAAAAATCATATAGAGTTATATCTATAAAAAAATAAATTAAAGATAAAAATTCACTTTTTTGATAACTGTAAACCACATTTGTGAGCAATTTTTAATTGGCCTCGTGGAACTTCGCAAATTTCATAAAAAATTTTGAGAATTTATACATCTTTATTTATGTTTGTGTAACTTTATAAAATATCAGTAGTATAGTTTTTCGAAACACTGGTTTGAAAAGTAAAAATTTCAATCTTTAAAATGCTTTTTTAAAAATCCCGATACTAGTATTTTTCACTGAGTTATTGCTATTTGAAAATAAAAGTTTGTGAAAAAAACTTAGTGGCCAAGTTTACGTGTGAGTATATACAGTAGTAGAATTGATGGTATGATAATATGATAGTATAATAGTGAAATACATATTAATAGTATAAAATAACTTTCAAAAACTTGCCTTTGTTATATAAAATAAAAAATAAATTAATTAAAAATGTTTGAAAATGGCTGAACAATTACTAAATATAAATAATGAAAAGCATATAGTCACAATACTTGGAAATTCCGTATTTTCACACGAAGTTGCTCATCGCTTCTTAAAAAAACAGAAATCTTAACAGAGAATTACATCAGAAGATTGAAACATTGTTAAATTTAACTCTTTTGATTTCTATTCACGCTGTAAATTCATACCACAAGCGATTGAAAAAAATTATTTCACCATCTAGAAACTTGCAAGTATTGCGTTTTTAATTTTATGTAATTTTGTATTAGTAATTTTTTTATGTAATTTTATTATGATATTATTGTAACACCTTCGGGCTAGCGATTTTTGCTTAATTAAAGTCTATTTTGTAAATTTTTTGTTTATTGTCATCTTGTTTGCACTGATAATGGTAAAATCTTGAATTCCAAAACGTCTACTTTATTTATATGTGAATTTTAAATACATGATTTGCG
Organism: Trachymyrmex septentrionalis; assembly: GCF_001594115.1. Taxonomy (NCBI): domain Eukaryota; kingdom Metazoa; phylum Arthropoda; class Insecta; order Hymenoptera; family Formicidae; genus Trachymyrmex; species Trachymyrmex septentrionalis. The sequence goes on along the minus strand of NW_017305544.1, from coordinate 26,358 downwards.
TTTATATCTATTGTTGTGGCTGTATGCTCTTCATTATTTATATTTAAAAAATAAATGTTAAAACTTTTTCTAGCTTATCTTTATTTGGCGTTAGAATGTGTGTACAAGTACTTTAAAATATTTAAAAGAATAACATAATTGTTATATAATGTTCCAATTTTGTACATAATTATTT
>NW_017305544.1:10679-26152 GCF_001594115.1 Trachymyrmex septentrionalis | reverse complement strand
TATATATATATATATACCTGTTCACATAAGTTCTCATCGAGATTAAAATTGGACAATTTATAAAGAATTGTTAGTGTTTCATTTATCTGAAATTATTTTAATGTAAAACAAAAATTTGTAGTAAAATTATAAACTTGGCATTAAATGAATAAGATTTCGTCATTTTGACATGTGTAATTTAATTGTTGCTTGTGTTATTATTTTAATTTACTTAATTATCAATGCTTTTAATCGACTGTAACTATACCTCATAGTAAACAGTTTGACATACGTAGTTCAATGTGAGAAATAAAATGCTATACAAAACCACATTAGAGAATACATATATAAATGCCAGGTAATAATACTAAATATATATATAATCTGATGCTCTCCAAGCAATTGATACATTAATTGACAGAATGATATAGCATTATTAAAGTACCACATCATTTGTATTAATATTTGTACTTTGTATGCTATGTTTAGTTTGCGTGATATATAGCATAGTTGTAAATGAACGTGCCAGTAAATAAATTGTAATTGTTATAATTAATCAAATCGTGAGACATATACAAGAGACATATACGACAAGTACTAAGCAAAATATATTTTTAAAGTAGAATTCGATATAAGCGAGTATTATAACTTGCAGTTCACAATGTGTGATTATTTCACATAATTGAAATTAATTATTCTTCTACATATGTACATAAATATATAAGGTATCTCGTTTTAACTGTTGCATCAAATTATTTAGGGACAATACAGAAAAGTGTATTTCAAATAAAAGTGAAACGATTTCGATGAGGACATATTTTTTTTAATACTTTTTGAACATATTTTTGTTACATTGTTTTTTTAGGTAAAAAGGCATCTATAAGATATTAAGTGTACAATTTAAAAATGTATTAGACCCACAGTCTCTGCAAAGAAATTTAAATTTGGAAGTATGTTTAATTTCCAAATTTCAAGTAAGATTTATATTCATATGAAAGTTGTGTGAATAAGATTATATTTTTTTTATACAATAACACATCTTTGTAGTTTATTTATTTTAATTGTTATTATTTTCATTATTAAAGATTAAAATTTTTTAAATTATAAAGAAATTTACATTTTCCTTTTATAAGCACTTTAAATATTTATATAAAATAATTTATGCAAAGTTTTATTACGATTCACTGATTAGTTAGAAAGATATAGTACAAATAAATATTTTGTTTATGTGCTGGACAACCAGTTTATGCATTAGAATGTAACTCTACATAAATAATTTTAAATACATAATGAACTTAAAAAATTCAGTTTTTTCTTTCATTCTATATAATGCATTTTTATACGAGTGTATCATAGGATATGTAATGACACAAACTATAGAAATCGAAGCTTTTGAAAGTTAATTCTTATTGCAAAAAATATTACCTCAGCCGGGAGCCGAACCTGGATCTCTTGTCTTCCGTGCGAGATCCGGATCATCTCTGGGCCAAGGTAATATTTTTTGCAATAAGAATTAATTATTCTCAGATTTTAATGTGTCAATCAATATTATTAAGATCGTTTCAAAGATGCGAATAAACATAAAAAATTTGTTAAATTACTAGTCGATTTAACTCGTGATATTACAGCGATAATTTAGTAGAGTTAGTGTTTTAAAATCGAAAAATCATCAGACGCGCGTTTCTGGGAACTACATACGTAGTATATAAATTCACAAAAATCATATAAGCATTCAGATCTAGTTGGAAAAAGCGTTTAAAAGTTTTGATTTCTATAGTTTGTGTTAATCAATTACTATTTTAGTTAAAAATTTATTTATTTTCAATAGTTAGTGTAATAAGTTGGTGATGAAATTTTAGAATCAGTCGTGTTAATACCATTTTGTGTGATGCATTCTTCCACTAAAAACAATTCTTCTACCAAAAATTAATATAATTCTTCTTTTAAATTATCACGAATCATTTCTATCACAAATTCCGCAATTGTCTTTCCAATAATCTCTGCTCTTTCAGAAAACATTGAACTTTCCTTTTTCAGCAAGTTGCATTTTATATAAAATTTAACTACAAAATTTTCAGTCCATCAGTTATATATTGTTTTGAAAGCGACAAAGATGTTTTATCTTGCTCAGCACCAAAAATCGTATTTTCCACTCTATTAGCGTATGCGATTTCATATAATAAATATGTCTATCGTTTTCCATGCTGGTAAATTTTATTAAAATACTTTTTCAGTTCAGAGAATCACTGTGCGTGCCAGTGAATCGAATGTTTACTGAAGTGAGCAATATTTCGATTGGCGCGCGATCTACTTGCTGCGTTCAGAATCATCATCCGAGATTCAGAATCATCCACCCAGATGTAATTTTATCTTTAACATTCGATGAAATAAAATGAAATTTATAAAGATGTTGATATTTTCCTATATAGTACGTTTCTCAAATTATTACAATAATTACAATATTTAAAAAATTGATTTCTTCGAAATTATGGGCCAACGGCTGAAACAGCCGGACACGTTCTTTTTTCTTTCATTCAAGAAAAATCTATAAAAAACGCGTTCAAAACTCTTGACACCGTCACCTGATGTTTTATTGTAAAGTACAATTTTAAGAAACCCACATTGCTTCTTCGTGCAAACTATTATTTGATCTATGGACTACTATTTCATAAATACGAATTGCACAGCTTTTATATGAAGCAAATATTGTTACGACGTAACAGCTGCAGCATTATATTAGACGAATAAATGATAAAAAAATCTCGGTTTCGAAACTTTTTCGTCGTTATCAGCATTAAGACTCTACTTCGCAAATATGTATTAATACGTATTTTTTAATCCTAGAAAAGAATTTTCGAAGAAGTAAGAGAGAAAAAAATTATTGTTTTATACAAAAATTAATGTGTTTTAGTATAAATGACTTTAGAATTCGCTTCTTTTTTAAGGGATCCATCCTTCTTCTGTTCAAGTACAAGACATATTATGAACGCGTGATCGTGTTTATTTATACTCTGCAATATTTCTTGAATAATTTCTTGAAATTATCTATTATATTTTTTTATATTTCATCATATTCTAGCTAAGCTTTTTTCTTATATTATTTTTGTTTTGAAAACAGAAAATTTGTGTCTTTAAGGTAGAGAATTTGTATTGTAAAGTAAGGAATATGTATTTTAAAGCAGAGAATTTGTAATTATAAGCAGAGAATTTATCTGTTTCATTCCACTTGAAAAGAAATAAAAACACACACACACACACACACACACATATATTATCAACTTTATTTGATAATAGCATTTTAAAGAAGAGCGAGCGACAATTAAAAAATTTGTAGGAGGTCACTTAGGCCTTATGACCTTAACAATATATGTCAAGATTATCGAAATTGGCAAAAGGTCGCTTATTTACAAAATATACATAACAATGAATTTTGTTAAACAAACAAGTATATGTTTTCTTTACGCCTGATTTATCTCATTATTCTATTCATAAAAGTATTAGGATATTACGATTATCAGAAAATTAATAGTTTACGAGATATAATATTTAATGAGTCATGCCAATGATATGTGTCAGAAAAATGTATCTATAATATATCATAAATTATTGGTTTTTTGAAATTTCTGACTTAAACCTTATTCATGCAGAATGATTATAGAGAAATCATATTACGTAAGAAATTATATAATTCTATTTTAAAATGCACAGATAAACGTTACATTTTTTTCATTGTCAGTCATCATATCTCTATCTAGAAAAAAATAATGTGATCACAGTAGGCCCCTCTCGAAACAGTTGCACTTTCATAGAGAACTTTATTCTATACTTTTTGAAATATGTTGATATGAAAGTTAGATTGAGACATTCTATATATATATATAATATATATATATACATGCGCGTGCATGTGTGTAACAGACAGTAATTCTATTAAATAATTATTACATTATAATCCATATATATTGATTGTGTTCCTTAGCTCCTGTTATCCGCTGATGCATATAGATGGATCTGTTTTGTCTTCTGTAATTTGAACTACTTTTGAACAGATCAGAATATAATACTCGTAAACGTTCATTAATTTGATGAAATCTGGAGCTTATGCATCTGAATTAAAAAAGAATTAGTCACATTTTTTATTAACATTACAATATATGCATTTTGTAAAAGCATATTAACGCTAATTGCGTTAATAAATAGTTAGAAGTCGGACTAGAAATTTATTATTTACTTGTTATGTTCCAATATAATATTTAATACATATATGAGGAGTAGAGTTTCAAAATGAGTTTTGTCCAAAATTTATAATTTAGTTTTAGTTATTTTAAACTACAATTTATTTACAGATAACGAAAAAGAAAACCATCAAAAAATCACGCGCCTTACAGAAAATAATAATTTTTCAATCAGTAAGAAATGTTAAACGAAATTGCTAAAAGCATTAAACAAATGCATTTTATTTAAAGAATTTTTATGTTTTAGGGTTAAAAAATATCAATTATTTTTGCTGTTTTTGAAAGCTTATAGTCTCAAGAATAACCCACAAAAATGTTTTTTGGAAGAAACGAAAATTGTTGAAGATGTACAAGATAAAATGATATTATGTATAGGGCCTCATGATCGATTCTAATAGGATGCACCAATTTTTTTTAATTGCTATAACCGACGCTCGCCATTATTTATATTCAACCTTTCAAAACCATTCTGGAACGTTTCTCTTCAATAGAACACAGTTTCATTCTCTTCTGAGCATCACTTTCGTTTCTAACAGAAAACGGAGAGGTACTTGTACTAAAATATTTCAAACTTTATACATGTTTTTCACAAAACTGTGTTTTTGAATATGGTGATCACAATTCGAAAAAAATCATTAGTCCGACTGACTTCTACTTTTACGATTATACTCAGAGAACATGTTCATTATCACCGAAACTATAATTAATAGTCTACATAAATTTTTTCTATTTTTTTGAATGTCAAATAAAAGGAAAAAAATTAGAAAAATTCAAATTATTTTTTCAAACTGTTGCCATTTTGAGAATATGCATATGACATTAATTATCTTAGTCCGAGCAAGAATTATGAATCCACTCATTAAGAAAAAGTTCATTTTTTGACCAATGTTACGATTCCTTGATCACCGTTTGATCGTGTTAGCGGTGCAGACCTAATTTCAGCACCATCTTATTACTATTCTGTAAATAGTTAACATTACAAAAAATATTTTTTTACACGTATATTGTACGCACTTTCTAGACCTGTATTAGTTTTTAAGTATACTTAATATACTTAATATACTTAAATTTTTATTTACTAAAAAAATTCTCAAAGAATGTCTTCAAAATTGACTCTCAGATTAACTTAAAAACCTCTTTAAAAAATTTTTTGTTAAAGCATCTTTGGTTAAAGGACCATGCCATTTTTTTTTCTCTGGAAGCTTTTTTCTAGATATCCAGAAGGATAGTCGGAAAATCCGATCGGATAATTGGATATCCAAAAAGAATTTTAAGACGAATATTCGATATCCGGTATCCCCTAATTCACTATTCTTTTTAAGTTATAATTTTGCTGTTGCTTTTGCTGTTACTTTTTTATGATAAGATATGTCAAGATCAAGTTCATTGAAGAGAAAAATTCTGATAGTATGGTTATTCGATTACATTACTCAACATTACTTTCTTCCCTATGTTTTTTAAAGATGCCCATCTTTTACAAATATTTAATAATAAAAAATTGTAATTGATTATTTATTTTAAGTAACTGTTGTTTAGTATATTTTTGATACTCAAAATAAGTATCGTATATTCATGTTGTGTACAGACAATACAGACAATATACATATATCGTCAAGGTCATAGTCACTGATGATGGTGGGCTCTCTTTTTTATATGACAGGTTTTTAAGTGTTTCACTGGAAACATTTTGACGCACAATGTCAATAAAAATAGCTTACAAAAGATGTATACACATGTGTAATACTAACCCAAGAATAGCTGCAGAAATCAGAGCACTTAAGATAATGACGTTTTCCGGATAATAGCACAGAAATGTCTTTAATGTTATAGTCCAAAATGTTACGTCGTAATGCAAAGTAAAAATAATAAAAAAACTTAAATATGTTAATTGATAAAAAGCAAATACAATCCATCCGACAATTATACGAATTATCCAGTTACGTAGTCTTTGGTATTCCTTTGGCGCTCCGAGGGCTTCCAACGAGTCGTCTACTATAGCAAGTTTACGTAAGCACTTTTTCAATTCCTTTAAAAAAATTATATTGATCGATTATGCGGCCCAAAACAAAATTATTGTAATTTTATATTCGAGTAAAAATTGTTGTTGGAATGTGTATAGAAAATGTGATAAATAAAGAGTTATATTATAATAATGTAAGCATTAAAATTGATCTGTTAAAAAATTTTTTTTTTAATTTAATTTAGTTCATTGCGCAACTTATAAAAAAGATTACATGTTAACAGAGTAATAGACATAAACATAAAATATGATACAACATACTATAGTAGCTTGCAAATGGTTAGAAGCGTCAGCAAAACTGCTGTTACTTGTAGCCTACCACCTAAAAACTAAGACGATGCAATGAGTAGTGAAATAATAGTTCAAAATCATACACACACGCGCACGCACGCACACAGGCACGCACATAGACGCAAGCACCTACATACATACCAGTTATAGTCTCTCTTAAATACTGTGATGCAACGAAACACGAGATAGCAGAACGAAAACAGGACAAAGATGGAGAAGTTTTTATTGCTACAAGAAAAGAGTTAAAATATTGATTGAGAAGTAGAAGAAAGAAGTACGGAACATAGTGGAACGATAAATAATTTGGGTACCTGGTGACAAGGGGGTTAAAAGTAAAATACAGTTCAGGGTTCAACTGAAGAACGCATCGACGATATAAAAAATATTGATGCACAAAAAAAGAAAAAACGAAAAACAGTACAGGTGTAGAATAAAACGTTGCCATATCCTAATCCAGTCAGATCTCTGGTAAATACATAGACGTATGGTCGTATTTACGGACGCAGTAGGAGAAACGGAGGCAAGAATTTTGGATACGCTGTACACAATTTAGAAGTTATTGACGGGATTGGGTAGTGCTAAATTAAAAAAATAAAAATTAAGTTAAAAAGTTAAAAAGCTGATTAATTTTAAGTTAACTTAGTTACATTTTAGACTCTTAACTTTTTAACTATATTTACATTTTAACTTTAGTTACATTTTATATATATATACATATTCGTAACTATTAATTTTTTATTTAATTCTTTGAAGTCAAATCTCTGACATAATATGCGGCAATAGCGATAACTGAAAATAAGGTAAAAAAATGGCAAAAGTAAGAAAATTTATTGTGTGTTGATCAATGAAATTATAAATATTCTAGTGAACTTTCTCATCTTTGTAATTTTCACCTCATTTTAAATTATTCAATCGACCCCCCAGATTTTAATCTGTTAGATACCGTGTATTTCGATGTATTTAGTTTCTGATAGGTTGATATCTATTATTCCTTATTATTATATTATCGCTACTCCTTTGTATTGTGTCTAAAGCTTTAATCATGATCACAGGCCAGTATTTATAATCAAATTTTATATACTAAACAATAAATATAAATAAGATATATAAATAAAATATAGAGTATTTTTTAAATAAAATACAGGTATATATTTGTCATTTCCGTTATTTATAAGATTAAAATCCTGAAATCATGAATTAAAAAAAAACAAATTTAACTTTTAACTATTTAATTTTTTTATTAACTTAATTTTTAATTCAATTAATTTTGTTAAATTAACTTGTATCTTAACAAGTTATCTAAGTTAAATTTCCAAGTTTGTTAACTTTAACTTAATTTAGTTAAAAAAGAAAGTTAACTTACTCAACCCTGATTATTGATTAAGAGCTGGAAAGACAACATTGGCGTAATCATAAAATAATGAAATAATGAAACAAGTAATTCAGAAGAGAGGAATTTTGGAAAGCAAGGAAAGGATATGACGAAGAGGACAAAGTAAACGGGCGGACGTAGCTCGACACTTGACGGGCACGTGTGACTCGAATGTCTATGAAGAATCAACATGGACACCAAGAATCTTAATAGAGGAGAAGCGAGGAATTGAAACGAGGTTAAGAGAAATATCGAAGGATTGAATATCAGATAGTAATGTTGAGAAACCGACAATTAGCAAGAATGATTTAGAGAGATTTAAATGCAGTGAATTATTAGTAGATCATTCGTCAATAAATTTTAGATCTTTATTCAAAGCAGAGCAGGCTGCAAAAGCATTGAGTGGGTGAAACAAATTTGAAAAGAATTACGTCGTTTGCATACATGAAAAACTCAGGGGATAGAAAAACATTAGACAAATCAGAGATAAAAATATTAAAAAGTAAAATTCCGTGAATAGAATCCTGAGGTACTCCAGAAAAAAACAGCACGAGAAGAAGAGAAAAGAGAAAAAGAATTATATTTGAGGACTTTTCTGCTGCGTGTGATTTGTAAAGAACGAAGAGATTAGCGAGAGAGCCGAATGAGAGAGACTGTATAGCTTGAGTTTGACTAAAAAGTAGGTCATTACGGTATTGAAAGCTTTCTATAAAAATGTTTTATAATTTTGTATTTGCCCATAATTGTAAATTTTTAATGCTCTTAAATAAAAATATGATTAAACAAAAGAAAAGTAGTACTAAAAGATCAAGTATTATTATATTAAAACCAGGAGTACACTTAAAAATGTGTACCTTAAAACGACTGAAGTTAATGAGAATTAATGTAATGGTGACCAACGGAATGTCGGCGATGTATTATACAAGTATATTTCCATGTCATTTCCTCGCGAATTCGAACTTAAATTTGGATAGTAATAGAAATATATCAGAGAGCCCCATTTGGCGAAAGCATATAGGTTAGAAAGATACGCCCTAGGTTGTCCACGAGGATATTCGATCATGCAGAAATTACAAAACGATCCAATGATCAATAATGGTGCTAGCTCTCTTTCTAACGTCTCTGTCATAGTTTTTCTGAATCGTCGGCTAGTATTTTAACTGAATTAGTTCTTATCGCATGAAACACGTTTTAATAATTTTTATAAGATTTTCAGAAATAGTTTTCGCAGTTATTTAAGAAACTTTGTGAGAACTACACTGTAAGATTTGTACACTGGGGGTAACGTATGTAAATGCCATTAAACCAACACGTATTGAACAACAAAATGGACACATAGATAATCTAGATTAGATTTCCTTTCTTTTCATGTAATTTTTATTTTATAGGTACGTTGATTAAGGCCATCAGTTGTGTATCGCCCTTGAAAAAAAAATTCATATTTTTATTCAGAACGATATTAAACATTTTATGAGACGTTTAGTAATTATGATTGGTCATAAGATTACATTATGGATAATCTTATTTCATTTCGGTACTATCTTTTAGCTGGGTACGGAGCGGCGACCACGCGAAGCACGCATTGTCCATCGTACTAACAATGATCACTGCTTTCTTAATTATAATTTCCCGCGGCACCTCGAAGTAACATCCCGCGCGCATGGGATTTAGTTTGTTCACATTCACTACCAAATTGAGGATTCGCGACAATGCCCACACGCTGTCGTGTTCCTGGAACTCTTCAAGTGATGTCAATGTGGGTTCGATAATATGCTGCTCGTACCACTCGTGCATATCGGTGCATCGGTATATCTCGCTGTTCTTAGTGTTTATACTCTTAATGTCACGTTTATTCTTCGTCGCAAACTCACCGTTGAACGCGGTGTTCACTTTTGCACTACCGTGTCTTTCTACAGCGTCTCGCACACGCTCGAACACTATTTCTCACGCTGATCTTCTCGCGGCGGCACTTTTAATTTACTTTGCTTTATATATATATATATATACACACCGACTGCCAGTCGGTTATGCATCCTACTATCAAATGTTACCATTATACTAGATAAATCCCGGGGCAGTCTCGCTATGGCAAGGAATGCTTCTCAGCGTCAGTCTTTGTCAAAGTTCATCCGAATAAACTGTATTCGATGTGAGTGACTTCAAGCTGCAAAAGTATTCTGCCAATAGCGGAATATTTTTGCATGTTGAATTATGTGATTCAGTGTTACGTGTGTACCATATACCTAATTATGCATAAATGGTGGTACATAATTTATAATCGTTCTAAATAAACTACGTATAAATTAGTAGTGTATAACCGTTTATATATAATTATGTACAGAAATTTTTTTACCGAGCTGCTATATTTTAAAAGAGATAAGATCACTCGAAAGACACGTCATTCCGCGATGAATATTACCTGCCAACGTGTTATTGATAGTCGTTGATGATTATGAAGTAATAATACATACATTCGCCATTTTAAAATTAATATCGCAATTGCAAACAATATATTGCATATTACAATATAAATATTGCAAAAGCAAATGTCTGGAAATTGTTATAGAAATTGAAACTTAAAAAGGTTTAGATTAGAACAGTGGAGGTTTAAAGACGAGAAATTACTTGCGAATAATTGGAAACATTTTACCATGCAATTTTCAAAACAAATAAAAAAACAGTGTTATTACGTACTAAAAAATATAATATGAATTTGTTGATCATTAATAATACTTCAGTAAAAATTAAATATCTAATATATATACGTATGTACATATACATTACAAATTTTGCTCCAAGCAATTATAAAAATAAAAAAAATCAAGTTATTTTTATAATGACTTGTTATTTTATATTTTGAATATGTTAAATTCCACATTATTCTAGATAAAATTCTAGAACAATAACTTTGTAATAATCGTATGCAAACAACTCATACTGATAAACAATAAACGTGCAAGATAACGAACTCAATACGACGCACTATTTCTTTTTTTAAGCATTAAATAAATTTTTTGAACTAAAGAAAACTTTTCAAATCATTTCTTAATTAATTACAATTAAAATCGGGCATTAAAATTGATGTTTTCGCCATATAATTTTAAAATTGAATCCTTAATTACATCGATGTAAGTTCAATGTTATCCTCAATATTAAACATTGCATATCGATTCAACAATTCCGTAAAAGGAATCTTCAAATATTATTTGACAAGGTAATGCAAAGTAAACTTTTTCTAACTAGAAACTGTTTTCTCTTTCTAGAATGAATATAATTGAACAAGTGCATGGATTTATAAACAGAGTTGGGAAGTAATACGTTACTTGTAACGTTGTTACTTTTTTTGGTAATGATCGTTACTTTTTTCTGTAACGCTGTTGGTAAGGTTACATTTTTGCAATAATAATAATGATTTAATTACTTCTATTGTTACTTTAATTTTTATTGAATGGATTGGATTGGATTATCAATTGTTTCAATTGCACTGAAAGATATTTTGCTTTTGTATCTCTAGAAGTGTATTTTTAGCTATCCAAGTTGTGCCATTGTTATAACAAATGAATAAAATACTTAAAAATTTTTTTGATGCTTGTATACAAATATATATTTACAATTTAACATTGTATTATCTATAATAAAAGGTTATTAGTAGTAATAAATACAATTACAAAATGTTCACTTTCCCATTTTTATTTCTTAAAAAATAATACTTAAAAAATATACTTTATGTTTTAAACTGCATTCCAATAATCATTATTAGTATTGAAAATCTGTAATTCACATTACGTATATACTACTTCTCAGTACTGGAAATGAATCTTAAAATATATTTTTAATTATGACATTAATGTTTAAAAGCCATATTTACTTTAAATTCGTTAATTGTTGAGTTTAGATGATTGTTTTTGCCAGATTTTTAATCATTGTGTAAAAACGCGTTGAATGAAATTAATTTTATTAATGTCATATCATGAAGGACCTAAATTCAACAATTTCTCGAAAAGTAACGATTCGTTACTTTTTCAAGTAATGATAACGTTAATACGTTACTTTTAAAAATGAATAAATAGTGATGGTAATAAGTTATTTTTTTAGCAAAATAACTACTGTAACAATAACGCGTTATTTTTTTAAGGTAACGTTCCCAACTCTGCTCATTAGTTAATTCGCATTATTACCTTCCGATAGAGAAGAAAACTGTAGGCGATATGTATCCTCATGCCAACATGTAACGATTGCATAATAGAGTGGTACAACATAATGGCGATAACATTGACAATGATTAGGAAAATAATATAGATCATCACCTCGTTTATTGAGGTTTTATGCTCAGCTTTTTCATCATGTTTAATATTTGCACATTAATAATACAACGAAATCAACACTATTGTTAAGATAAATAACAAATCGAAGGACTCTTTCTATACAAAACAAATAATAATAAGTAACGGGCAATGTACAAGTCAACACATTTCATTGAAATTAATAAAAAATATATATATTATAATTAACGGAGGTAAAATTACATAACGCAAAAATTAGAATCGAAATTACGAAAATGATTACAAATTACAAGTTTCGGCTACCGGATTGAGCCTTCTTCAGACATTAACATAACGAAAAAATCGCAGAATAAAAATCAATTATCGTAAATGATCGCATATTCAGAACATTCACAGTTCGGGTGAGTCTTGATGTCGAGTACAACATTGTTTCCGTACGATTGAACCGTCAAATGTATTAAAAATATCTTGGCAAAGTTCTAATAGATAAAAAAGATAAATTAAAAAACGTACCACAAAAAGATGTACGCGTAAATAAATTCAATTATCGGAAATCTAAATAATAAAAAAATATATAATAAAAACTCACCAGAAATCATGTGTAAGAAATTCAAACGAGCGTGTCCAAAAAGGAATAAAAAACTATTGAAAAATGTACAGCAAGAAGGAACGCAGATGTGTAAGACAGACATTACGTGTCGATTATTATGTATGTTCAGTAGTGCGGATCAACACAGACTGAGAGAGGAGACGGCCTGTTAGTAACAGAAAGTCAATCTTTATTTATGATGGGAATATAAGCCTTGTAGAGGCCATTGGTGTCAATTTGTAAATTGAGACCATTCTTCTGCCTTCTGATATTAAGCATCTCTGAAACCAAACGTCTCCGATAGCAAGGTTCTTCGTCTAAAATTTTGACTTCATCCCATATAAATTCGTGATCACGCTGTCTCCTATGCTCAGTTACGACAGAACGAACAGAGGTGTTGTATCTAATGTGATTGCGATGTTTAGCAATCCTGGTCTTTAATTTTCTACTAGTCTGACCCACGTATGACGCGTCACAATCATTACATGAAATCTTGTAGACCACGTTGTTCTTTGATGTATGCGGACAAATATCTTTCTGTACTTTGATGTATTTATTCAATTTATTGCGACTACGGAAAGATACCCTGATGTCGTTTTTATTGAAACATTTGAACTTTTCTGTGTGGAAAGGGATGAATGGAATCGTAAGCTAAGAAACAGATTCACTCGTCTCGACATTGTCGGACAAACCTTTATGTGTTATGTGTCTATTTTCAATTAAATTTTTTATTCGTTGATTGACTATGTGAAAAATGAAGGTTAGTGGATAGTCATTGTCTAATAAAATGTTGATAATAAACGTCAAATTCTGTGTAACCTAAAGTCTGATAATAAAAATGCTCTGTCAATCAGCGAGAGAATCGACCCTCTCTTTTGTGCCAAGGAATGTTTAGAATAGAAATTCAAAAACCTCCCTGAAAAGATCGGTACCAATCAAAACCAAACCTGTTCCCATTAATAGATATAGTAACATCTAGAAAATTAATTTCGTCTCCCCCCAATTCTAAAGTAAATTGTAAACGCGGATGGAATGAATTAAATTATTCTAATAACAAGTCAACTTTTGAAGGAACAATCGCAGTACAAATGTCATCCACGTATCTAAAATAAAATGCTGCATCTAAGTCCAACGACATCAAGGACACTGTCTCAAGCCTCCTCATCACCAAGTCCGCTATTACAGGTGATAAAGGAGAGCTCATGGGAGTGCCGTAATTTCGATTCTAATTTTTACGTTATGTAATTTTACCTCCGTTAATTATAATATATATATTTTTTATTAATTTCAAAGAAATGTGTTGACTCTTACTTTGCCCGTTACTTATTATTACTATTGTTAAGATTTATAGAATCGAAATACTGGGGCCTACTTGAATAACTATCGAATACCGAATTGACAAAAAAGCGTGCGATTATGTATCTCAGCGTTAGCGTATTAGATTTATTACAATACCTCGAGAACTAGGCTTCAAATCCCGTCAATATGTATACAAAAAATATAAAATTGTATAAGCAATTGTAATTAATAAAATATATGTAAAACTTTGTTGTACATACATAAAAATATATTAACATATGTAAAATACCGTTAAAAAATAATCTTTTAAATTAAGTTTTTTTTTAATGTAATGACATACAACTATATTTAATAGTGGGCTCTTTTTGAGGACTAAAAGTGAATTTGAATTTATTGACATTAGGAACCTACTTTAGGAGATGGAAAATGAATTACAGTTGTTCGATAGTAATGAGCCAATATATAAGACTAAAAACGGAATACAGATTTTTGATAATAATAATATTATGTATAAGCTACAAGTCTTATTTTCAACATGCATAATATCTCATATCTATATCTATATCTCATAACCATAGCCATCTATTCGTATACATTTTCGACGTCAACAAGGACGCTTCTAGACTCTCAAAAGTAGAATGCTTCTACACTATTAGTGTATTTGATGTTATCTAGGTAAATATAATATTGTTTGGAAAAAGTGCCTCTGATTCGTATTTAATATTTTTACCCTATTACTACAAGGTACAAATAATTATAAACGTAATTACTTGCAACATTATAACTTTATACTAAGTACAATATGTACAAACGTGTTCAATAGATGCTCTTTACTTACATAGCTTCAAACAATACCTGTCGACTTGAGTTGAAGCTGATAAGTTTGATAAAATATTTTATATATTGAAATTATGTGCACATTATAATGCTCTTTGTAAAGTAAAAATAAGTACAATTATTTTTATTATAATAATATAATTTATTATAATAATATAATTTGTCAAATTTTAACATAAAACGTGATAAATATAAATTTATTTTATAGTTAAAAGATAGCACTTTGAAGTGCATAAACGAAATTTAGAAACAAATTTACTTTAGTTGCAAAAAAAAAAGATAAATACGACCAAAAATTTTAACATATTCAACCTTTTAATTTTTTCGAAAATCTAGATTAATTCCGCGGCCAGATTCGTTTTTGCAGCAAACAAAATCCATGGAAAATACTTTGTTTATTCAAGTTAAAAAAAAAGTCTATTTTTGAATAACTGTAATTGAAGAAGCATTTTACTTTTTTATTAATTTCTAGCCCATTTGATAGATCCTAATCATATCTGGAAAATATCATAATAAGAAAATATCATAATTCAACTCTTCTGTCTGCTCTCTGAATTGATTTCACAAT
>NW_017305544.1:9354-10285 GCF_001594115.1 Trachymyrmex septentrionalis | reverse complement strand
AAAAAAAAAAGATAAATACGACCAAAAATTTTAACATATTCAACCTTTTAATTTTTTCGAAAATCTAGATTAATTCCGCGGCCAGATTCGTTTTTGCAGCAAACAAAATCCATGGAAAATACTTTGTTTATTCAAGTTAAAAAAAAAGTCTATTTTTGAATAACTGTAATTGAAGAAGCATTTTACTTTTTTATTAATTTCTAGCCCATTTGATAGATCCTAATCATATCTGGAAAATATCATAATAAGAAAATATCATAATTCAACTCTTCTGTCTGCTCTCTGAATTGATTTCACAATGGTGACAAATTGACGTGTGATAATATTCATTTTTAAAAGTAAATTTTTTGCATTCAGTATATAAATTTATTAAATAAGTCGGGAAAGATTTAAACTTCGATTGAGATAATGATAAAATATTAGCTTTTTGTTCGAAAAATTTTTTAATTTTACATTTTTAACATTACAGAATTACAAATATAACTTAATGATTAATTTTTTTTTATATGCGATGTTCTCATCCCTGTTCCTCGCGTCAGATACATACCAGTGAATTCATGGTTTGTACCGATGCAGTAGAAAGTCGAAATTATTTTCATCATGGAGAGTTATTCTTTATTACCTTCCGTGAAATCGATTTGCGAAGTCTAATTGGCACCGTTGAAGATTCTTGTTACAGAATGGGAATTAATCTCGTATTTTCTAAGTAGTTCTCGGAAGTAATAATGAATCAATGACAATTACTTTGTATATATAATTATGTATATTTTAAAGCAAGTTGCGAAATTAATTTATTGGTATATTTTAGAATTCAATTTCCGTCTCTTTTTCTTATATTTACGTCGTTCTCTTATATACTTTCAGCTGTACTATTAACAAACATTAACTTAAAGGCGATTACAATGTAAAGTAAATGATTACTTGTAAAAGA
>NW_017305544.1:6608-9184 GCF_001594115.1 Trachymyrmex septentrionalis | reverse complement strand
CACGCACGCACGCACGCACGCACGCACGCACGCACGCACACACATATAAATACTTTTCTATAAGAAAATACGTGTACATACCAGATTATATATATATTTAACAAATTTTGTTTTTTTTTGTTGACTTAGATAATTTTACTAAAATGCTTTACATTCTTTTGACAAAGTCATCAATTACATGAATATAATTAAAAATGTGCAGATTCAAAAAATCGAGATAAGTCAAATAGATACTGTCATATTAGCGGAATTAATAAATAAAATTTTTGAAAAGAAAGAAAAAATAAGAAATTGTTAAATATTATAAATACAATAAATTTTTAAGTACAAAAATAGTCTTTTAAAATCCCATTATTATCAGATTTAGTTCATATCGAACAGTTGACATTTTTGTACCCATACATACAAAAATTATGATAATACATGTTTTTTATTATTATTAAATGTAAGTATTCCTGTGTAAGCACTATTCCAAGAAAATTATTCTACTCATACATTTTCAATAAAAGTTAATTTTTATTAATAACAGAACATATTTTTTTGCATGCAAATTTCAATATTATCGCATATAAGATGCGATAAAAATTATAACTATAATTGACATGCTGCCAAAATTATAATTATCAATTATCATAAGTGATCTAGAAAATTTGAAGTTCACACCCTTCTTTAATAAAACCATTAGCATTTGACAGATTACTTAACTTTTTTTGCGGACGGATCTCATGAACTTGACATATGATCATTACATTTCGCTTTCCATTACAAAAATTACTCTTCTTTGTATCAGACACTAACCAGCGTATCACAAGGTAAAAGCAAATTTATTAAAGGATCCCGCACCAACGTTATGGAGTTTAACTCCCGGTGAAATTATTTTATGTTGTCCTTCTTATTGTCCTGAACAAATGTCTTAATAGCCATAAAGTCCAAAAATGCCTAGGGATCGAATCATGGAGCAGCTAAAATATAAAAATCCGTCTACTATTTGTTCGATGATAATTGGAAAGATTGTAACGTATTCACATATGTGTGAGGCCGGGAATTAATCTAGCCAACTAAAGCAAAGCTGACACAAACGTTATACACGTAATATAGCCTTTATGAAAAAAACTCTCAAAATTTGAGTATTATTTCAGACGCTGAACTTGAGCGTTATTCTCAACTTGAGAGTTATTTATTTATTCTATACAATTATTTAATTTAATTTTGATGCTAAAATACATATTAGTCTGCATCAGATTACGGAACATCATATTACACACGACAATATTATAATTAAAAAAAAGACGCCCCCTCATTTGAGAATTAATTTCCTTATTTCCGTGTGCGGTCACCCATCCAATCTTGTACTCCATTCAACGATGCTTATCTCTGCAATAGTACTGCTAACTTCGATGATTCACGAACTGTTAATGATAATTGATATTTAATTGTGACATGTATATATCTGATTAATAGATATTGTCAAAACAGTTTCAAGTGTGGTTAAAATATTTTTTTTAATGCAGCGTCCACATTCAACATTTTAGCGTTAATATTAAATCATAAAAATTAATACTTAATTGACTTTTACATTTAATTTTGAAAATTGACAATCAAAAATTTAAACGTTAATGTTTCTAATAAGTTTTATATAAAAATATCGAGAGTAAATTTTTAAATGTTTATAGCGTGTATATTCAAACTTAAGTGTGAACATTCAGTTGTTGGGTGTACACACCCAACTAAATAGTGAATATTTGAGCGTAAACGCTTAACTTGCAGTGTAAATACTCACAATTTAAGTATATACACCCAAATTTGAGCATAAACTCTCAAAATTCGATGTTAACACTCAAATTTTGAGTTTTTTTTATAAGGATTCAAAAAGTCTCAGACCCTTTAAATATATTGAAAAATAAGGATTTCTAAAGGCCACTTTATGGGTTTATTTTTCAAAATTTTCGATTTCCCAAAAGCATCATTTTCGGGTACCTTAAGTATGTAGAAGGAAGGCATAATGTATGGAGCAGGCATCGCCAATTGAGCGTAAGAAGGTTTTTTTATAATTTTACTAACAATTGTCAACACAAAACTTTAAACGCGTTTTTCTCGAAACTACGTTTTTCGATCTTTGGACCACGATTTTGGGAGAACTATTTAACCGATCGGGCTGAAATTTTCAGGGGTTGTTCAGAATTTATGTAGTTTTAGCCCCTAGTGGAATTAGAATTTTTCGTTTACTTTTATCCCCTTTTTTAGACGATTTTAGGGGTAAAAAAGGGGTGAAAAATTCTAAAGTCCGCCATTTTTTTTTTAATGCCCAAATCGTTTCATTCTACTACGGGATATAGCCACTAACATATATTTTAAGAATCTTTTTGGATTTTTTGTTTCAGACGATTAGAACTGGAGATTTCAGGGTCCAAACTTTTTTTTCCACCTTCACTTCAGCCGCCATTTTGAAGCCGCGCATGCGTGAAATCGTTTAAAAAAATTTTTATACAATCTTGAATAAGTGACAAATAAAGTGTAAAAAGTTTGATTAAATTAATTGCATTTTACTACTGAAAAAAAATTCTTGAAAATATGCC
>NW_017305544.1:1890-4927 GCF_001594115.1 Trachymyrmex septentrionalis | reverse complement strand
ATTATATTCTTTTATTAAATTAGTTTATTCCATTGTAAGTTTCTTTACTTTCTTTCTTTCTTTCTTTCTAATCTAACTTAGGGGGGGTTATTAATGTTTCAGATTGATTGTATTGAAAGTCCGAAAGTTATCGGCGCGTAATCAGATCTAGAATAAATTGATTTAATAGTAAAAGAATATATGTGTATTATCTGAAAAATTTAACTTTAACCAATCATGGCTTTCTTTATCGTATTTGATGTATTCACACATATAGTCGTGCTTAAAATGTTATCTTGTAATATAATATTAATATTTTTATTGTATCTTAAACAGCACTTATGTATCATGTGCATTATGCATAATCTATAAGGTTTACTTACAAAACAATATGTAACATAGAACAACTAAAATTAATCATATTGCTATAACTTTCAAAATTTCTATTCACTTTTCTCAAAATTATATTTACTGCGAGAATTGAAAACGTTTTCTCTTTAGCAATAGTATATATCACTTTAATAGTATTTTACCATACGAAACAACACGACAACATAAAGAAACACAGCATAATCATCCAACTTGTGTCGACTGACACAATAATTGAACTGCTAGAGTGCGCTGAGATTAGAATTAATCATAACTCTGATAATGTATAATATATGTCTCACGTTCGGAGACAACTTCAAAATCAAACTGTAAAATATTAAATCCTCTTATAATGTAATAAATAATGTAATTCTTATAATATATTATATAATTATTATAAATATATATTCTAATAATATATTTCTAGTTCTAGTAAAATCTCGAATCTTACCATAACAACCAGAAATTCTTTCTGATTACAACAAGATACGAGATTTTGATTTAATAAAATGCATTTAATGAAATCATAATCAAACAAAATTTCTCATGTATTATTGCGAGAATAGAAGGTCTGTTACATACCTGCGTCTTAAGAATTATTGTAACGGACAAAACTGTGGGATACATCTGAAAGAAAGTGCTATCATTATATTTAATGAAATTAGATTTGTTAACCCTTTCACTCAGAAAGTGGTCCATCGGAATATCACCATTGACCGGGACTCCACACCAAAAGTATATACAATACATTATACGTGGACAGTCTTGAATGTTTAAAATTACGTTTTACGCAGGCGTTCAGGAACAACGCCACCTTGATATGTTTTAAAAAAAAAGAACTATTCCCAAAACCAAATGATTATAATTTCTTCGTAAATCATTTTTTAATTACCTCCTTAATCCCAGAGGGGATTATAGACATCAATATACGAATCATGTTACCAAATATGTATTATTTGGTAACATGATTGGTAATGGTAGTGACAAAATTACTTGCGCTTGGCTGTATATTGCTATATAAAATGATTTGGCATAATAAAAAATTTGGCACTCTTATTTTAAAGAACATTATGAATTAATTACTTCGCAAATGCTGGTTATAGCATGCGTTTGTCTAGGGGGATCTCGTTTGCCTATGAATCGATTGCCTACATCACATTTGCCTACAAGCATTTTTGCGTACAAATATAATTTTAAAGTTAAGTAAGAAAATAATTTATATTTTTAGGAAATCTGTCATGTGAACTGTGAGGTGTCAGCGTAGACAGTATCCGCTTAGAATATTTTTCCAAAAAAATCTAACTTTAACCAACCCTCATTTTTTGATGTGAGATGGTCCTCATTTTGCGTGGAAAATTGTGAGCTGTAGGCAATAATATATGTAGGCAATCGACCTGTAGGCAATAATTTTTATGTGCAAACGAACTGTCGGCAAAAGTAATGTAGACAAACAATACTGTAGGCAATTGATTTGTAGACAAAAGTAACCATCTCTTTGTCGCTTCATGGATGCCAGACACAGCCGGCGTTAGGTGCGAAAGGGTTAAATTCAAAAGAATTAATTATTAAGAAGATCTAGAATACGTTCTATTTTATATGTACGTATTTATTCTATTATGTATATATAAGGTGGACAGTAATTCTGTTTACTTAGAATGTTTTCGTTACTTTTAGAGATATAAAATGATATATTTATTGAAGTTGTACAACATCAAGTAGAGTATTACTGTTACAATATATGGTACTAGTAATAGTTTTTCAATATAATAGAAGCGTTTCGAAAATTTCGAGTTGACTTCTATTTTTTTAAATAAAGTTGTATTATTTTTTTACACAATACAATTCTTCTAATTATTTCGCATATAAAACTAAATATTAAAGTAATGGTATCAAAAAGTCAATAATTAATGTGATATTTTCTACTTTATTCTGACATACACATATATTGACATGAAATATTAAATAACTTGTAAATTATTAATATCTTTTGTAATCTTTAATACTTTTATAAACAGAATAATAAGATGAATCAATTGATGGAAAGAAAACACATAGTTGCTTATCTAAAAAAATTATTTTTTGATACATATCTTTTTTTAAAGCAACTATGTGTTGTCTTTCCACCAATTGATTCATATCAATACTCTGTTTATAAAAATATTAAAATACGATTATAAAAAAATTAAAAGTTTATGAGTTATTAAATATTTTATGTCAATATATGCCAGAATAAAGTATAAAATAAAAATACGAAGGAAACTCGGGATCAGTTTCTTAAGATTAGGCAAGAGGCTCATAATATGTTTAAAATTAAGAAGCGTCAATACTTAAAACGTAAAATTGAAGAAATAGATGAAAATTGTAAAAGCAGTAACGTACGAGGCACGTACATGGGAATAAATAATTTTAGAAAGGGATTCCAAGCTAGGACGGAAATGGTGAAAGATGAGAACGATAATTTAGTTACGGATACAACGGCAGTTTTAAACACATGGAAAAATTATTTTGATCGGTTATTGAATGTCGAATCTGAAAACGACCGGGAAATAGAGAATTTTGAGTATCACACGGCTGAACCTAGGATTAACGAACCGACAATTTCAGAAGTAGAAAGCGCGATTAAAAAATTAAAAAATCACAAAGCACCGGGTAATGACTTGATTCCGGCGGAACTGATTAAATGGGGGGG
>NW_017305544.1:0-971 GCF_001594115.1 Trachymyrmex septentrionalis | reverse complement strand
TCTTTTGCGTTTTATATCTGAAGAGGGCTCAATCTTGTAGCCGAAACTTGTTATATTTTTACACATGTTTATACATTTACACATTTATATATGCCGTTCCGTGCGCATGTATCGTCGCATAATAATTTAATTAATTAAATGTTTTGTTTTTCTCTTTGTAATCTACTGACTCTTCTTTCGCCGTGTATTTGTTTGATTATTTACGTTTACATTTAAGAGTCTTTACATCGTTATTATTTAATAATAATAATAATAGGCATTCAGTCAGTTGGACAGAGCTATGTTACTCTCAGATTCAAAATTTCATTGTGACAACATTAAATGTATTATTTGTACATTATCCGGTAGAATTTATTTTTGACATGATCAATAATCGTTTAAAATATTGATATAACAAAAAATTTCTTAGTAACAATGCCACAAATAACGATACTGATAGTGATCGTATATCTTGGTTTTTGTTGCCATATATTGATTCTACGTCAGAGAAATTTTCGTCGATTTGTAAAGACACCGATATAAAATTAGTGTTTTGCAGCGATAACAAATTAAACAAATTCATAAAAGTACAAAAAGACGTTTTTCTAAAATTTGATAATAAAAACATGGTCTATAAGATTTGTTGTAAACAATGCGATGCATCTTAAGTGGGACAAACATGCAGGAAATTTTCCAGCAAAACATCTAATACATCAAAGACATATAAATTAGAACACTGACATTCACTCTGTAATCACTGAACATTGTATTGAATTTTCATGTGACTTGGGAGAACGTCTAAATTTTAGACAAGAAGAAATTTTTAAACAAAAGATTGATTTCGGAAATGACATTTCCGACACACATGCAAAAGAATGGCCTTAATTTATGTTCAGATACAGAAAGACTGCATTATATCTATACAACGATGCTTGAAAATTTCTTCTGACTTATTTAACAACCTTTTGAGATTTTTAGTTATTAATTTATCT
>NW_017305543.1:0-1141 GCF_001594115.1 Trachymyrmex septentrionalis | reverse complement strand
CCGCTTTCGCCACGCTGGCCGCTCCGCCGATCAAGGATCCGAGCACGTCCAACATTGGCAGAAACGGTAACGCACCGCCTCGTTTCACTGTTGGAAGTATCCGCTTTTTCGTCGTTTTTTTCTTCGTCGTCGTCGTTTTCTTCTTCGGTTTCATGCCCATGCCGATCTTGGTCTTGGCTTTCATCGCTGCCCAAACGGCAGCAGCGGCGGCTCTCTCGCCCAGAGCCGAATCACTCGCGGTAATGCGTTTCCGCGCCTTCTCGGCTAGTATATCGTCCGCCGCGTGTCTATCGGTGAGATCGTTGCTGCGCGAGTACGCAATGTCGTGTTCCCGACACGCCGCGTCCAGCGGATTTATGCCCGCGTCACCTCTGGCTAATCGCTTCGCAAGTCGAGTGCCTGGGCCGCAAAACTGATAGCTCGGAATATGTAACTCGAAAGGAAGCGCGTTTACCGCTCGATTCAACAGACCGCAGCGCGACGCTGACATTCGTTACAGTCCTTTATCTTAGGTGCGGGACCGTCGATGTGCGTTCGCTGCCACGGCTGATTGTAGTGCTCGTCGCACCGACGATAGGTTCGAACCTCCGAATCCGCCTTCACGTGTTCCGGAAGCCGGTCCCAGACGTGTTCGACGTAATCGCCGTACACGCGTAAGAGCACGACCTTCGGTATATATTGTAACTGCTCGGCGCTCAAGTTTCGAATATCGGAAGGATGACTCAGCGCGAGATACATTTTGCTACTGCGCGATTCGCGGGATTCGCGCGTCTTTAAATAGCCGTTCGAGAGCGCACAGCCCGTAGTGCGAGCATGAAATTCGTGCTGCAACCGTTGACGATACGCGTCACGAACTGCGACGCGAAATCGCGAATGATGGGAGATAGCGCGGAGAAGCGCAAGCACGGCGAAATGCTGCCGAGTACTATACGCGCGATCATTTGCGGCCCGTCGAATTGCGGTAAAACCAACGTTCTCGTAAGCTTACTCGAGAGCCCGAACGGCGTACGTTTCGAGAACGTGTACGTCTATTCGAAATCGTTGCAACAGCCAAAGTATCGATATCTCGAAAATTTGTTTACGTCTATGTCCGGTCTGAAGACCGGTAGAATCGAGGAGGACATCGCGTTGAACAGACGTT
>NW_017305542.1:0-395 GCF_001594115.1 Trachymyrmex septentrionalis | reverse complement strand
ATCTCGTCCACACCCTCGGCAGTCGATCGGCAGGATAGACCCCCGTATATCGTACACGGAGATGATGTAATGCGTTTAAAACTTCCAGCGAATTCATTTCTCGTCGTCGGAGAGCGTGAGAGAGGAAATGTTTGCGTAAATTCAAAGTGTACCTCTTTTGCTGGTGTATGCAACGTGGAACTCCCTAAAATGCTCGATGCTTGCGAGACGTTGGTGTCAGCTTTATCTCTATCGGTCCACGAGTCGAATTTTGAGAGGTCTTTTTTCTCCTCGTCTGTCACTTGTTTGTCCGCGCTTTGATTCGTCTTTTTCGTCACGATGTTTTGCCTCCACGCTTCAATGTTGTGGGCGATATCGTGTTTCTGATTTTTAAATTGAATTGAAGAATTCTCGCT
>NW_017305541.1:193091-201255 GCF_001594115.1 Trachymyrmex septentrionalis | reverse complement strand
ATCGGATTGTATTGTATACATGTTTTATCTATTTGCAGCTTGTTTTTATTATTGAAATTCTTTTATCAAATTAATAAATTTCGTTTTTATATATGAGATTTTTTCGATTCTTTATTCGGATTTTGTATACATTCTATCAAAAAAGTACCGGGAATTGGTCAATAAAACACAAAATAGTTATTATTCATTCAAATTTATTGTATCGCCTTCAAAGTAGGCTCCTTTCGAAATAATACATTTATGCCAACGAATAATCCAATCATCAAAACATTTTTTAAACGCATTTTCCGAAATCGACTTCAGTTCTCGACGCGAATTCTCTTTTATGTCTTCTATCGACTGAAAACGAGTGCCCCAAAGTGGTAATTTGAGAAAGAGATTTTGGAAAGAGAAAAAAGTCAGCCGGAGCCATATCTGGTGAATACGGTGGTTGTTCGATGATATTTGTTGAGTTTTTGGTCAGAAATTCGTTCACAATGATAGCCTTGTGAGATGGTGCATTATCATGGTGCAAAATCCATGAGTTTGTTTTCCACAAATCTGGCCTTTTTCGACGAATTTGCTCTCTCAAACGCCGCATAACGCCCAGATAATATTCTTTATTTACCGTCTGACCTTCTGGCAAAAACTCCGAGTGCACAACACCGCGACAATCAAAGAAAACAGTTAACATCACTTTGACTTTTGATCGACTTTGACGTGGTTTTTTCGGTTTTGGCTCAGTTGGAAGGCGCCATTCCGAAGCTTGTTGACTGGTTTGCATATCAAACTCGTAAACCCATGTCTCATCACCAGTTATAATGCGTTTTATGAATGTGGGGTCGGAATTAACTCGTTCTAACATGTCTTCAGCGACCTTTACGCGATTGAGTTTTTGAAGAAAATTGAGGTCTTTCGGAACTAGTCGAGCGGCAACGCGTTCCATGCCCAAACAATCGCGTAAAATGGTACGAATTGATTCGTGAGACACCGTAAGTTCAGCGGCTATCTCTCTCAAACTGAAATGACGATTTTCAATCACCATTTCCTTCACTTTATCGATGTTAACTTCAGTTGAAGACGTTGATGGCCGACCAGAGCGAGGCAAATCTTTCACCACATCTCGACCGCTTTTCAATGCACTGTACCATTCATATGCACGTGTTTTTGATAAAGTCGATTCACCGTAAGCCTTCTGTAACATCTTCAGCGATTCGGCACACGAAATTCTATTTGCAATACAAAATTTGAGACAAATTCTTTGTTCGATCTTTTCATTCATTGTAAAAATCGCAAAACACACTTGAGATGAACTGATAAAATCGAGTACGATAATCACATTAAATGACAGATGGCACTCCAGCTCCGCGTCAGTATAGAGGACAGTTATGCCAACTTAGCGACAAAAAGAATTTTGACAATTCCTTTAAGCGGGCTTTTTAAATGATCAATTCCCGGTACTTTTTTGACAGAATGTATGTCTCAAGTGCTCCAATTTGGGGAATTATCTTTGGGTTAGTATAGGTATATGTGAACATTTATTTTGGAAGTTATTTTTTATTAACAGTGTGTGTCAAAATGTTTACAATCTGTGTGAGATACTTAAAGGTTTTTTTTTAAACTATTTAAGTATAATTTTACAATACATTGTGTCAGTATTGGCATTGTAATGATAAAGAATATATACATATGTCATAAGTAAATTGCAACTAGCCAGATGCTATTTTCCTACAGACAAATAGCATTTGCCTGAACGCTTTTTAGGAAAATGGGGTAATTATTTGAAAGTAGTAGATTTCGATTTTCCATGCGAAGTGACTCTCACGTCCCCCCCCCCCTCCTTTTGCAAAAAGGCGCACAATTTTTATAATTGTACTGTTGTTGTTGCGGTTAGAAAATCTGTCATGTGGACATTGGGGTGTATATACTAGTGCTTATTGTTTGGAGCCGGTTATGCCGCCTATAGCTATTATCATTTAACTATTAAGGAATGAAAGATTAAAATCTGATTACGATTAAGAATCGTCAGATTAAGTATACACAAAAAATGGTGCTTACGAAGAAAGAGAAGCTGGAGGAAAAAGTATTAAGATACAATAGTTCGTTGCAAAATCTCGAAGACTGGTTTTATAGATAGAAAAAGGCCCCTATTATAAGATACCATTTTAAATAAATGCTAGAAGTCTATGAGCAAAATTAAAAAAAATAATAGATCAAATTTTAAAGGGAATTTAATAAGTTTTAAGGTAAGACATTATATAAAATTTAATTCAAATTCCATTTTTTTTTTCAATTAAAGAAATGTAAAAAGTGAGCAAATTGCAAAGTTGAAAAATTGTACTCCTAATAAGAGATGTCCTGAGAAATCGATAGTAAAACGTAAAATATATCAGCATTGCTATTAAAAAATTTTTTTTTATGTTTCTAAAATGCAAACAAACACAGCGTGCGTGAAAAATGAGCATGCGATAGATTATGCGATACCCAGAACTCGTCTTCAGATAGTGGAATTAAGTATCGCAGAAATAGGCACTTGACGTTCATTCCGGTTGTCCTTTTTATTATTATACAATAACATTTACTCTTTAGCAACGATTTTCGAGTCGTGACGTCTTTTATTGTTCGTCAATGTAGTTTTGAGTAGTGTATAGGAGTTATTACAATGGATTAATTCGAATTTTTCTATATTATATTGCTTTGTAATAAGTACCTAATAGCACATACACATACATGATAAGTGCATTCAGTTTCACGCATGACTCGCATGATTGTCATTTATGTTTGTTTACATTTGATGAACAATAATGATAACAAATGCATTATGCATGAAACGGAAAGCATCCCTAATTAAGAGAAAAACATTATTTAATCAATAATTCTGTAGATGTACATGGTGATCAACGGGAGTTATATTATTACTTCGCAACAAGTAGGTCAAACAAAATAATTTAAACGTGACTTTGTGGAGTAAACCTGTCAATTTTATTATTACCACATTTATGAAAAAGTTGTGTAATTATTTAACAATGGAAACATTGCAAAAAGAGAGGTAAAAGTACGCATATGAGTTAATGGTGTCACGTCCGGGCGCGCCTCGTGTTCAAGTGGCGTCCGATGATACGGATCGCGTATTCATCACTCAAGTAAACAGAAATAACTTTCTCTCTTATAAATAATAGGAGCGTTAATAATGGAACTGTTAGTATAAGTATAATTCCCACAAGGCGTGAACAACGACCATGAACATAAGCGTCAGAAAAATTTTTCTTGGCAGGAAAGAGAGAGTATAAGTCACACCATACGCGAGCATGTATTTTGCCGTTTATTTTGATATGTTTAAATTTTTTAATAATTACATATCTTTTGTATATATATAAATATATATATATATATATATATATGCATATATGTATAATAATAAAATTGATAAATTTTTTTTTCCAATTGTGGCAATTGATCCATTTTATCCGACTCACTTATTGCAAAGTAATAACCATTTAGTGTCAACTTGATTCCATTGATCATTCTGGAATTATTTAATGATCAATATGAAATTCTGATTTAATGAGAAGGTGACATATACATATAATTCAAATAACTAAATCGATGATTATTCAATCAACTAGAAATTTTTATTTACTTACGTGGAAAAATTTGTAATAAAAAATTGCGGTACATTCAATAAGAATATATTAATTATTCTCACTCAAAAATTCTCACAAGAATTCTGATTTGGCTGCTTCTTAAAAGACATACTGGTTGAATCAATCAAATTTACAAATAATGCTAAACGTATTTTCTAAACAGCTTTTTATCATGAATAGAATCCAAAGTTTTAAAAATATTAATACAATGGAGACCATAAATAATAAATGCAGCATTATATATTTTTTTATAACATTTGTCATCTAGTAGTAGCGCAACGATTTATGCAATGATGTTTACATCACATGGCTCAGTTGATTTTTCCTTTATATCTTTATAATATTTTGCCGTGATGCCGCTACAGCGTCGATCATAATCAATCTATATGAAATATTATGTTCATAAACATATGCTCTAAAAACACGTTGATGACGATGTATAAAAACATTTATTTTATTAACATTTGCTATTATATAATCTACATATATATATTATATATTGATTAATTTATACTTTAAAATTATTCCTATTCAAAACAGGTTGCATTTTACAAATTTTATTACAATAATAATTAACTAACTAGACTAAAAATACACTAAGGGGTAACATTACTCACGATTACAGTTAAATTGTGATTAGAAATACCAAAATTTAATAAGGACACTAGAAAGTAGAAAAAAATAAGAAAAATTTAATCATTAACTCAATTTGTTAAAAATTATTGTAAGTAATATTCGCGACGTTATGACTTTGTCGCAAACGATATTGTAACAATTTTATTATTGTGCATTAATTTAATATTATACTAGTAATCTAGAACAAATCAAAAGAACAAAATTTGTCATATAATAATTGAATTATTAACTTTTTGATAGCCAATTTCAAATGACAACCAGTTCCGATTTCTCATTATAACAGTACAATTATATTGAATATATGCTCCCTTTTCATAATCCGAATCTATATGAGTCAGTACCTATTCTTGTTTTTTATTTAATATACTGAAAGCTAAAGTTTAATACTGAGTTACAATATAAGACAGAGGGCAAATCAACTTAAATCAAATTCTGATAAATGGATTCTTAATAAATAAATAATTAGTCTAAAGTAGTAGTCTAAAGGCTCAGGACGCTCGCACGGAATGCAAGAGATCCGGGTTCGACTCCCGGCCGAGGCAATATTTTTTCGCAATAAAATTATTACAGTTTTAAGATTGGGAAGAAATTGGGGGGATTTATTAGTTTCAGATTTATTGTGTGAATCCGATAATTTCATCGGCTCTCAATTTATGTCTGAAAAAATTAATTATATACTTTCAATTTTATTGAATGTATATTAAGTCAGTAGTTCAACATCTTACTGTGACCGATACGGCGCTGATTTCAATGTTTAGTTTGATACTGTTCGATCCTATCTATCGTTTGTTTGTAAATAAATAATTATTTATATCTTATAGGACCATACATATGAGAAACACAATCTATAGAAATCAATATCTTAAATGGTCTAGCTGGATCTTAAGTGCTTGTATGATTCTGTGTGAATTTATACATTACGTATGTAGTTCTCTAAAATGCGCGCCAAAATGATATTTCGATCTTCAAACGGAAACTCTAAACTATTGCAGTAATATCACGAGTAAATTGATCAGTAATATAACAAATTGATGCTTCTTTTTTGTCTTAGAATAATCTTAATAATGCTGAGAGACATATTAAAATCTGTAAATAATTAATTTTTATTCCAAAAAATATTATCTCGACCGTAAATCGAATTCGGATTTCTTACATTCCATATGAGCGTTTTAAGAAGTCCAGGTCCGATTTTCGACCAAGGTAATATTTTTTTCACAATAAGAATTAATTACTTACAGATTTTATTATGTCACTCAGTACTATTAAGATCGTTTTAAAACGAGAAAAAAATTAAATTGGTAAATTGTTAGTCATATATATAATTTAACGTGATATTATCGTTATAGTTTAGTAGAGTTTGCGCGTTTCAACGACTGAAGAACTATTATTTTTAATTATGGATAATTTTTAATAAATTATATTATTACAAAATAATATTATTACAAAAATAACTTAAAATTGCTTTAAATTACTTTAAATTACTTACATATTAACTTTAATTCACAAAAAACATATTGTGCGCATTAATTTTTACATACTATTCATATAACACACACAGTGTTATTACCTTCAATTTAAAATGATATGTCGTTACAAGTGTCGTAAATAAAAAGCATTCAATAAATATCTTAGAACCTAATATTAAGACATAATATTGCAAAGATAGTTACGTTTATAGTCGTTATAATCTGTAGTAATAATCTGTAATAATACACAAGAATAAAAAAATTTCAGCGAAGAGTAAGCAAGCTAATCTAGATCATCTGTGTTTGTTCTGTCAGTCAGTATTAGTTGATGTGTACATACTTCATCTTCCAATATAAGCACCGTACTACTTGCTGACGATTTGGAACCTATGATGACGACGCTACAGGCTGCACTGGCACCATTACTGAACTTCGGGTCGTTCTTCGGTTTGGGTTTCTTCGAATATCATGGACATTCTATGCCATATCTCTCTTGCCCGTTCGTCTTGGCCAAATGGAGCTTGATTATGTACTTCGTATATTATCCCATCTTCTTTGTTCCATTTTTTCAAAATCCAAATTATATATTTAAGATCTGGGGACATATCGTGACACCAATTATCACGATTACATCGATACTTGCTAGCTGGTTTCATTTTAAGGTAAAAGTTTTATACGTACTCAATATGTATATCAATTCTATATGTGTACTCCCTAATATTTATTACTCTTTCAAAGTTTCTTAACATTTTTCTAACTATTTTTTCCATTTAGAGTATTAAAAGCGTCTTGATCGCACAATTATTAGCAAATATAGAAAACTCCACACAAATCATAAGGAAAATAGGTTTCGGTAAAATTGCTTCAAATTTTAATACTTTTTAGCTCATGTCAAGCCCGCGATTAAGTCCTTATAGGCACAAACTTATAAATGCTTATAAATTTATAAATAACTTATAATTAAATCAAGATCTTCGAAAAATCGTTACATTTTATACAGAAAAATAGTGAAAATAATTTTTTTTTAATTAACATTAGTTATGAATACTATATAATACATCATAGATATGTACTGTATATATATGTTATGTATATACGTAGGCTGTTGGAAAAGTTTCTGCAAACAATATGAAAAAAAACATGTAAAATTCGGTAAATGGCTTTTGTTTTTCGAAGTATTCGCCTTTAAGATCGATACATTTTTGCATACGCTCGAAATTTTCGAAGCATTTTTTCCACTGTAAGGCTGTAACCTCAGAAATCAGTGTACGAAATGTTTCAACAGCTGCTTCAGGCGACTCAAATCGCTTACCACGCATGTTATTTTTAATGTTTGGAATGAAAAAGAAGTCATTCGGTGATAAATCAGGTGAATACGGACAATTAGTCATCAATTCGACATTATTACTGGATAAAATATCAACGGTTTGACATGCTGTGTGACAGCTGGCGTTGTCATGATGAAGGATGATGCAACGATTTCGGTTTCTTCTACGCAATTCATTTATGACTTCTGGCAAACAAATTGTTGTATACCAATCAGTATTTACAGTCCTTCGATCCTCTAAAGCCACGGTTGTCACATGTCCGGTATAACCGAAGAAACAAGCATTTCTTTGCTCCATTTAACACGAACCTGTTTTTGAGCTTCGGTCAAATTGTGTGGGATCCAACGACTGCAAAGTTTCCGTACGCTCAAGTGATCATGCAAAATCGTATGTATTGCTTTCATGTCAATGTCTAAGGATGCCTGAATCTCGCGGTATGTTATATGCCGGTCTCGCTCAATCATTTCACGCAACAACACATGTGGATAAACGACCTTCACGGAATTTATCACTAAGAAAGGTCCACGCTGTAATTCGGAAAACTAATTATAAACAATCGATATGTATTGGGTTGTCCGGAAAGTTCGTGCGTATTTCTCAACAGATGTCGTTTGAAGGCGAATATCATATGTCGATGCGATGTGTCAGATGCTTTCGTGTTTTAATTAGTGACATTTCAAAGCATAATTAGTGATATTCATTATCCCAATAAATTAAAAACTGTTTACTTGAAATCAGCTTAAAGATGGAAGGAAATAACGTGTTTTTTCGATGCATAATGCTTTTTTATTTCCGCAAAGGCAAGAACGCGACACAAACTCGAAAAAAAATATGTGCCGTATACGGGGAAGATGCCGTAAGTGATCGCATGTGCCAGAAGTGGTTTGCTAAATTTCGTTCAGGAGAAATGAATATTGAAGATGCTCCTCGCTCTGGCCGGCCAGTCACCACCGATGTCGACCAAATTACAGCTTTAATCGATTCCGATCGGCAAATCACAGTTTGGGAAATCGCAGCAAGGTTAAACATTGGCAAATCAGTTGTTTCCGAACATTTAAACAAGCTCCAGATTATAAAAAAGCTTGATGTTTGGGTACCGCACGACTTAACT
>NW_017305541.1:186371-192991 GCF_001594115.1 Trachymyrmex septentrionalis | reverse complement strand
GAAAGGGATAGTGTACTATGAGCTACTACCGAACAACGAAACCATCGATTCGGACAAGTATTGTTCACAGTTGGATAAATTGAAGGTGGAAATCACCAAAAAGTGTCCGGAATTGATCAATAGGAAAGGCGTCGTTTTTCATCATGATAACGCCAGACCTCATACAAGTTTACAGATTCGACAAAAATTATTGGCGCTTGGCTGGGATGTTTTGCCTCATCTACCATATTCCCCAACATTGCACCCTCGGATTATCATTGCATAGTATTCATTAATTTAAATGTATTTATAACGAAAAAAATTACTAATTAAAAATTAACAACTTTGTGTGTGTGCCCCCTAAATTACACATCTCAAAGGAATGAAACGTTCACTATGTCGTGCATTCTGTGTAATTCTGATAATAAGCTGAAAACTAAAATCATACCATTGATACATATACATACAAGTGTAGTAAAAAGATTTATTTCGATTTTTTGCTTATTCGTATAAAATATAAAATCTTTCTGTAGGTCCTAAAGTAAGATCAAAAAGTAAGTCATTTGAAGGTTTGTACTTGAGAAGAATTTTAATTAGCTTTACAAAAGCTACAAATTAAATATTAAAATTTAAAACAATTTGACCGAAACCCTTTTTTCATAAGATTGTGCGGAATTCTTTATAAAAAGTTTGTGGATAAATTAATTTTGATGTTTATATCATTATTTACTTTGATCAAAAACTGTTTAGTAAAATTAATATTTGTGTTTATATTACTCTTCCAAATACTTTCAACGTAACATTCTTACATCTTATGTTTTGAATACTAATCTTTCTTATAACTTTTTTATCTACCACATTTTCTATACACATTGCATAATAACAATTTTTATTAAAATATAATTCCTTTTATGTCGCATAATCACTCAATATGATTCTTTAAAGGAATTGAAAATGTGTTTGCGTGAACTTTCCTTAGTGGATGACACAATGGAAATAATCGGTTCGCCAAAGAAATACCGACGTCTGCGTAAATGGATAATTCGAATAATAATCGGATATATTGTATACATATTTTATCAACTTGCAATATATACTTTCGCAGTGAAATTTCTTTATCAGTATGACATAAATTTTTATGTTATCTTGTCGATTATTTATCCGAATTTCGTATATGGTTCAAATATTTTAATTTTGGGATCTGTTCTTGGGTTAGTATATATGTAAACATCTATTTGGGAAGCTATTTTTTATTGACAATGTGCGTCAAAATGTTTACAATCTGTGTGAAATACTTAAAGATTTTTTAAACTATTTAAGTGTTATAATTTTATATAACAATTTGTTAGTATTAGCACTGAAATTATAAAAAATGTATACAAGATAATTTAAATGAGAAAAGTTTATTCTATTATACATATATATAATAAATATAAAATATAACATATTAAAAATCAATAACAAAGTCCTAATTTAGTCAAACTTTGATTATTTATTAACATAATGATAATATAATCGACATGTATATCGCAATTTTAATAAGAAATATAATTAAATTCCTTTCATTTAATCCAGATACGTAAGCTTTAGATTTCATCAAGTTAGTGATCGTTTACATGTGCTCTATCCTGGTCTTTCCGCAAATAATGTAAACTATAGAAGACAAAACAGATCCAATTTAGAGTGTCAACGAATAACCGATGCTGAGGATCGCAAGCAATATATATGGATTATAATGTAATCTTTTTTTAAATATTACACATACACTCGTATGTGCATGTATAATATATGGGAAGGATTCCGTTTGTCTACAAATCGATTTTCTACAGTTCGATTGCCTACATGCACTTTTGTACACAAATAAAAATTTTAGGAACGGAGTTACTTTTGCCC
This sequence comes from Trachymyrmex septentrionalis, assembly GCF_001594115.1. Classification (NCBI taxonomy): domain Eukaryota; kingdom Metazoa; phylum Arthropoda; class Insecta; order Hymenoptera; family Formicidae; genus Trachymyrmex; species Trachymyrmex septentrionalis. Next base: position 191,119 of record NW_017305541.1, on the reverse strand, counting down.
AAATGTATTATTGCCTACATGTATTATTGCCTATAGGTCGATTGCCTACATACATTATTGCCTACAGCTCACAACCTTCCACTGAAATGAGGGCTATCTCACACCAAAAAATAAAGATTGGTTAGGGTTAGATTTTTTTGGAAAAATATTTCAAGCAGACACTGTCTACGCTGACATTCTACTGTTCACGTGACAGATTTCCTAAAAATATAAATTATTTTTTTACTTAACTATAATTTTATATTTGTGCGCTTAAGTGCTTGTAGGCAATCGAACTGTAGGCAATAATACATGTAGGCAAAAGTAACTCCGTTTCTAAAATTTGTATTTGTGTGCAAAAATGCATGTAGACAATCAAGCTGTACGCAATAGATTTTGTGTGCAAACAAACTGTCGACAAAAGTAATGTAGGCAATCGATTTGTAGGCAAAACCAATCATCTCTAATACAATATATGTATGTAAGTGTGCATCATTTTAACTTTTACATTGTTATATCTCAAAAAAGTATAAAATATTTAAGTAAGTGTTTTCTACAATGCAACAGTTCGAACGTGGCACATTTTGGTTAGATTATTTTTTTCCAGATATACGCGCGAAATAATATGTTAATTATTTTTGCTTTTTTAAATGGAATTAAGATACCTGAGCCGAATGACGCCCAGCACTAAATAAGGCCCACTTTTAAATTTACTACTTTAAAACTTGCTTTACGTCTGCAATATATAGGTATTATAGATGTGTCATAAGAAATAGATAAAAAGAGATGAAAGAATTGGAATCGATAATATTACATTTGTTTAACACAATAAAAACTGTGTACTAACCATTTTTATATCAATCCGCAAAATTTATCAGAATACAATGTTTCATAATTATTATTATAATTCATTATAATATTAGTCAACTTCCTAGCAACGGAAAATAACAAGTAAATACATTTTTTTAAACAAATATAAATATTTTTTATAAACAATGTACTAATTAAATAAGGTCCACTTATGTGAGTATTATCATTTGATTATTATATATGTATTGTAGTTTATGCAAGAGAATAACAATTTTCAGTGCTGTTATCTTTAAAGAAACCAAAATTGCATTCAAATTACTAGAAATTTCCACAGATTATACAGTTAATTACAAACAAAATTAAAGGTAATTATAATGAGAGTAGAGTAAGTTTTAAGATATTTTCTTTCTATGATTAATAATAAAGAAAACATGTAGTTACTTATTTAACAAAATTAAATTGTGTCTCTTTCTTTTTGTTGCTTTTCATTATATCATTTAATTGATTGTTTTTTCATAAATATGACTGGTAATATTTATTTAAATACAAACTCATAGATGTTTATTAAAGTATAATAATAATAAAAAGTTAACAGTTTACAAAGTATTTAATACTTCATGTTAATATATGTAAAAATAGTGTACAAAATATTTTATAAGCTATTGATTTTTTATATCTCTACTTTTATATGTAAAATAATTAGAGCGATGTAGTGTTAAAAAAATTATATAATTTTATTTTAAAAAATTAAAATGATCTTTCCTGTTTTATAGGCGCTTAGAAAAGTCTATCTAGAAAAAAATAATGAGACCAAAATAGATCTCCCACAAAACAGTTCCACTTTTATCTGAAATATTTCTTTGTATCTTTTATACTTTTCGAGTTTTTTTTAAACAAATGTTAAAATGGAATATTTTACACACACACACACACACACACACACACACACATAATATATATACATATGCATATACGTATATACACACACATGCACACCCACTAGGATAATTAACTTTAACTGTGTATGAAATAATCACACATTTTCTATCAATCGCAAATTACAATTACATTGTTTTTTAAATCGAATTCTGCGACAATAATAATATTTTATTTACTATTAATATGGTAAGTATGCCGAATAGGGGGGCTACACACCCCAACAAAAATAACAAGTATAAAAAAAGATAGCCTAATCTTAACTCAACCTATAATTTGGTGTAGGGTGGCTCTTGCTACGCGTAGAAAGTTGTAAACCTATGAACATTGCTTTGTGAATTTACAACTTTCCGCGCAAAAGTAAAAAAATGGGTTACATAAGTTGGGTTATTTTTTTATCAGAGTAGAGCCTCCCGCAGGGAGGTGGCGAAACCCACTGTACACCACGCATACATTTTACAACACAAAGTTAGAGATTCTACATAATTTTTAGAAGAAATCAGTAATGGAATCTAATGTATCCATGTATACACTTTACAACGCGATAGTTATAATGTAAATTTTATCGAAGTTCAGTTGTGTCCAAAATTTCTCTTATGTAAAACAAAAATTCACTGCTTTAAAAATATAAATTAGCTGCTTTAGAGGCGTAGCACTAGACAGAACATATCTAGGTCAAGGTCATCGAGACTGAGTCCCTTATATAGCGAACAACTATTGAATATTTTTATTTTTAAAGCAGTCAATTTTTGTTTTATATGACAGTAATTCTTGTTAATAACTTTTTAACGAATATCGAGCGACGGCTAAAACTTGTTGGAAATTACTCAGAGTTATGACCTTGACAACATATGTCAAGGTTAAGGTCATCGAGGCTGTCTCTCCTATTCGGCATATTTACCGTTAGCATCTCACTTACCATTCTTTATGATTTGATAAATTATAGCAGTTACGATTTCTTTACAGGCACGTTCACCTACAATTATGCTTTATATCTCACAAACTAAACAAAGTATTTAAAATGCTAATGTTATCTCAATTATCATGGTATTTCCTAAAATCTGTAGATGTGTGTATTCTGATATATGAGGTACTTGTAAATAGAGATCTGGCATTATGGACATTTGTCTATTCTTTAGAGTTTTTACTTAATTTTGCCGATTTTATTTTACACAGTATCTTATATTTCACACTAAACTACGTATGTCAAACTGTTTACTGTAAGGTATAGTAAAATTAAAACATTATTAATTATTTATAACTAAAATTATGTATAATTAGAATTATAAGCACAAGCAACAATTTTGCAACATTAAAATTACACATATTGAAATTTTCTTTTAAATGACGCATAACTTATGGGTACAACATTTTTAATTTTATAAAAATTTTTTACATTGTATAAAAACAATTTTAGATAAACGAGACAGTAGCAATTCTTCACAAATTGTCCAGTTATAATCTCGATGAGGAGTTACGTGAATTGGTAAATAATAATAATAAGATTTTATGTAGAATTTTAATCATTCGATGCGTAATTTTACTAACACTTACGGAAGTTCGGACATGAGCATAAATTTGATCGAATAATTATGTACAAAATTGGAGCATTATAAAACAGTAATTATGTTATTCGTTTTTGTTATTATAATCAAAATAGTAACTGCTTACATGTTATCTGCTTACATGTTAGAAGTTATTAGAATAGTTATTCCCACATGCTAACGTCATAGATAGAGTGGGCTAAAAAGTTTTATAAATCATTTTTTATTTTATACGTATTATAAAAGCGAATATTTGTAATTTATCGATTATTCTATCAGAGTCCTACAAAATGAGCACTTTGCACTTTAGCACATGAAATTGAAAATATTTTATGAAACTTTCATAATTAGTGTTATAGGTACAAGTAATCTAAAATATATGAAAGAATATATATATATCTATTAAATTCATAATGTTGAATTATATCCAATTTGAGTTATTGTCGGTCATTTCTGTAGATCGCTGATTTTTTCAATATGCTACTATATGTTAACTTAATTAAATAAATAAAGTTAAATGATTTAACTCAAAAGAATATATTAAATTTATTTAAAAATTAATTATTAATATAAACATTTACTCTGAAACCGAAAAATGGATGGATTTTGTCATATACTGAAGTTAAAAATAACAAAATATTATGTAACTTAAGGGATAAAGTTGCTCTTTTGACATCTAACAATATAATACAGTTAATGTTTTATGTGTCTTAATTTTTTACATAGTTGTTATTTAATAGAGTTTATGCGTGTATCCGAACTTTTATGAAAGGCAGTATATATACGTTTTTAAACGTCAATTATTTAATTTAATTATTTAATTTCAATTAGATTTTACAATTTATATTACAAATAAAACTCAAGGAGGTAAAATTTGGCGTTGGATATTTTTGCTACGGATATAATTTATTTTTCCAGGTACGTTTTATTGAATAAAATTGTAATCATATAATAAACGTATAATAGAACAAATATGTCTACATTCTATTCTGCAAATATCTAAGAAATATCTATAGAAATATCAAAATGGCATCATTCTATTGAAATCGCTTCTCAATTAACAATATTTGTTTATCTTTCATCGTTATGCATAAAAATCTTTCTTCTTTTACTATTATAATAATTTAACACAAATAATTTTTAATAAATATAATGAAAGCATAATATATTTTTTTCAGACGTACAGGGCAGTTTTGGCTTTCTTCATGATTTTAATGCAGGTACATAATCTATAACATAATATTGGGTCGTCCGGAAAGTCCGTGCGGATTTTTTCATTGATTTTTCAAAAGTTTTTTTATTTGTTGCGAAATTTTCGTTACGATTATATCATTCGCTAGAGCAAAGTTTCAGCTTTAAGAATCTGTTTTTTAAATTGCGATATGATGATTTTTATCGGAGTTATGAGCAATCGAAATCAGAATGCTTCTTTACTTAACTCGCGAATAACTCAGAAACAAAAAATTATAGGAACATTTT
>NW_017305541.1:183524-186162 GCF_001594115.1 Trachymyrmex septentrionalis | reverse complement strand
CCGCACGGACTTTCCGGACGACCCAAATAATACTAAAATAATACTACAAGAAAAAAAAACTAAATAAATACTAAATAAATACTAAATACTAAATAAATAAATAATACTAAATAAATAATACTAATAAATAATACTAATAAATAATACTAAATAAATACTAAATAATACTACAAGAAAAATTTTTTAGAGTCTGATTATATGTTTCTTGGAGATTTTCTTTTTGCGTTTAACGCGATATTATTGGCAGAATTTGCTATACATGTAAGTATTTTTCGAGTAAATTAAAATAAATTGAAAAATGTTTTTGGCCATTTGTAACATTTTTTTGTATCAAAAGAACTTAGATAACCAAATGTGATTTAGCATATTGAGCAAACTGATGCATTGTATTATATTTTGTATACATTTATTGACATCAAAATGGGATACAAAATGAGTTACAAATACAGCAATACGATTGCTTCTGCAATCAGTTAATAAAATTTCAAAAACGAACAGTCGGCAATAGCTGCTTATGCTATCGGCAAGATGCCAACAACATAATAGCAATAAATGATTAATCATTCCATCTTGAGCATTATAAAAAAAATATGACGACAACAAAGCATATGTACAATATCCATCCGTTATTGCGTATATGTCTTTAAGCTATAAAGTTTTTTAATCGGTCGTAGTTCGTTGCTAAAAAATGTTATTACGGAAATCATTCATCTGCGAGCATTGTGCATCTCTGCTGACAGAAGGCCATGGTGGAGATGCATTATCTCATAAATAAGATCAACATGAGAAAAAATATAAAGAGCATAGAATTTTGAATGTGAAGTGATCCCTAAAGTTGAACTTTAATATGAAAGTACTTTTTTATATTACGATGGAATTATATAATTTCATCAAGACAGCAACGTGGTGACATCTTGAATTCTAAATGAATTCATTTAAGGTACCATCATATTGTTGTTAACCGTTGCAATAACAAAAGTCAACGACAAATTAGAGAACAAGGTGCTTCTCCATTATGTAAAATGTTGTTCTCATATGAATTCTAAATTTGATTATGGCAAAAAAATCGATAGTATCTTGATGGTATCACTTCGTTTTATATATATAGCATATATAGTGATCATAGAGTGGCATATGTTGTCATAATGTTACTTTAAACATGCTATTAGCTGCGGACAGCATGTTGATAAAAACAAATTGCTTTTAAATTGCTGTCTTTAGAATTAGAATTCTTTTAAATTCAACGTGACAGACGTAATGCTGTCTCACCTTACCCCAAGTTTTTTATAAAAATTAGTTGTTGCAACGATTTTCGGAAATATATCAGCAAACTCGATACATTTGGTTATTTGGGAAATTTAGTCTCTAAACAAACTCATCTGCCCAGATATCAAATTGCCTACAGGTTGCTGTCAATTTGTTTGAAACTGCTTTGCTTAAGTTGTCTTCAATGTTTAAAAAAATGGCGTTCTCTATTATAGATATCCGACTTTTATTACCACTAACTCTTATGAGCAACTTGACGGCAACAATTGCCCTTTTATAAATCAATCATACATGAAGTTAGAAATCACAAGGCAACATGATGGAAATAGTCTAATAGTTTCCGTTTAAAGTCTGAAAATAAAATTCCCATAAGTTGCAAGTAATCTAACGGCATTTTAACGAGTGTTGTCGAGCTCTCTGAATGTGAACGAAACGTGACCAAAGTTCTCGTTAATAAGCGTGATAACATTTTATTAGGAGATTTCATTTCCTCGGTAAATATTTTAAAAATTTATTATGTTTTCATCTTAGAGCTTCTGGGGTTAACGACAAAAAATTATTTCATTAGAACACACCTGAAAAATCTTTTGATGCGTGTCTGTTATTCTATTCTACACTGTTTTTTAATCTCAAGATATTTAACTGGATGCATTCCTCTGTTGGCGATGCCGCATATTATTCGACGATTCCATTTCTATTCAATTGATAGAAATATGGACTAAATATTGTGTGTGTCTGCAATATGTGTGGATAAAATTGTAAACATATAGAACAAAAAAAATCTAAAATTCAAACAGTTATAATTTGATAAAAAAAAATTGTATGATCATGAACCGATGTTCGTGTTTGTAAACCTTTGAATTATACTTGCCACTCAGTTTATTTAAAAAGCAGTTTTCTTTGCTGCAAAAAATTGTTAAATGTGGCAAAAAACGTTATTTTTGCCAATTTTATTTCAATTTATTCAAAATCTTGACGTGCTGGGCCCTTTCTCCCAACAGCATCGTGTTGAGCGCAAATAAATCTTTGGGAAATGTACTGTTACACTTCAGAGAAAAAAACTGATTTTTTTGTCGCACTATCCTCAAGAGCACATGTTGGTTTTATAAATGCTTCTTAAATGTTTGTAGAACATTATAGGTTATAGAAGTCAGACGCTAAAAATTGACGACTGTGATTGGTCAATTTTCAGCTTCTGACTTTTGATTTATGAATAATGGCTTATTAGATATATTAGCAGGCCCTTTAGATACATTTAGAAAACATATACTATTATATAAAGCATATATGAATCAATTGATGCTACTTGGGATATGATAGCTAGATTTTTTATTATTTCTAATGCACGAGAAAATGGTTTGATTATGTTTTA
>NW_017305541.1:169057-183424 GCF_001594115.1 Trachymyrmex septentrionalis | reverse complement strand
TATATATAATATTTAAATATATTTTGATTAAACCAAACAGAGTTCCAAAATATAACAATTTTGAGATTTTACAAACAGATTATTTGGTACTCTATATTATATAGTACTATACTATATCAAAATTATGTTATTTTATATTTCATGTTATATCATATAATAAAGCTTTTTTATATATTTTTCAGTTGGATATGTTAATAAACTATGATTACAGTTCTTAGTAATTTTAACTTCAGCGCATTTTAGCGGTTCAATTATTATGTCGACGCAGGTCAGGTGAACATACACTATACATACTGTATAATTTATGATTTCTATGTCGTGCCTATTATTATATATCCTATAGTACAATAGAATGGAGGGAAATTTTATCCTTTTTTATTATTTGGTAAACAATAATAAAGACGAATCATATATGATGCGCTTCATGCGTAACTTGAAACGCATCTGAAGTGATATTTTCCATGGCTGACAAAAAAATGTCTTCTCTTCTGATCAGTCAATGTAATTTAAAGTATAGAAGTTTTGAAAGTTATTGCAGTTGATAAATTCAAATTTCTCTATGTTATATTAATTTGTAAAGTATCTGATAACGCATGATGGATGCATTTTATCTCATGCATAATACGTGATGATGATATTTCATTTGTCCTTATTTATATTCAGTGAACAACAATGATGTATTATGCATGAAACGGAATATAAAAATATTATTTCATCAACACGAAATTCTGCAGATGTACCTAATGAGAAGAATTTATTCTATCATGAAATACGAATATATTTAACGGAAAGGTGACATATACATATAATTCGGTCAACAAGATTAGCAATCATTCGATCAATAAGAAATTTTGATTCATTTATCGGGAAAAATGTATTTGACTAACACAGAATTTTGGTATATTTAATAGGAATGAATTACTTGTTCTCATTCGGTAATTACAAGAAATCTGTTTCGTCTGTTTTTGGACATATTGGCTTCTAAAACTAACTTAAAAAATAAAACTATAAATAAGTATAAAATATAGACAATATCATTCTGTTTGTATAAACCGTACCGTCTTTACAAAAATAATGGAAGATAATGTCTTTGATAAAAACTAATAATTTTACATCGTTGGATCTAAACTGTATTATAATTCTAAGCGGACAAAACTGCATAAAGAACATCATTCAAAAACATTTAAATGGTTTATCGATATTTTTGAACATTTCTTTATATAATTGATTTAGTCATGTATGAAATATTGCAAATGTGTTTCAAAAAATATAATGTTATTATCTTAGATAAAAACATTGTATTTTGCCAAATCTGCGAAATTGTAATACATTCACCGTCACGTTGTTGTGAGAACACGGTCAGAAGTGTTGCACCGTCACGTTGTTTTTGTTAAAATTGTACTTAATATCTGCCGAATAATTAGTTATTCGGCACATTACTGCCGCTACATATTATTCTGTTATGTGCAAAATATATTACATTTGTTGCATTTCCATTCTACAACATTATTTTATAAAATTATGCATAAATATTATTTTAAATATTTTAATAGCTTCTCTGTATATAATTTTAGATGCGTTTTCTATAGATTGTTCTATTATGTTGGACGATATTTCAAATTTATTTAAAAATTGATATACGATAAGTGAACAATAAGTAAAAAATTAAAATTTTATTACAAAATATATTAAGTGTAAAATCCTGTAATATGGTTCAATTATAAAACATGCATGTTAAGAAGGGCTACGAACCAAATGACAATATAAATATGTAAATAAAAGAAACAATAGTTATTAAGAACTAAAATATACTAATAACGAATTATTATTAATATGTTTAATTCTTGATAATTATATTGTTTCTTTTATTTAGATATTTATGTTGTTATTTGGTTCGTAATCCTCCTTAACATGTATATATTAAGTGTACTTTGTGTACACTGAAAAAAGAGTCCTAGAGGTTATAGCTACAAAATGTTGAGTAAAATAATTTCAACCAAATGTTTAGGTAATATAACTAATAACAATCGTAAATTTAATTTTTTTAATAGATAATATAAGTATTACTAAACTTCATATATTAAATATATTTCTAAAAGTAAAATTATGCTTAGTTACACTATTTGAATATTTGATTGAAATTATTTTATTTCTGCACATTTAGTAGTTGTAATCACTTTTTTCAGTATATTCTCTTTAACGAAGACACAAAATACATAAAAGTTATGATGTTAACATAGGCAAAAATAATACATTAAAATTAAAAAACCGCACATTAAATAATTATAATCACATAAGTACTATCTAATATTTAATAACTTGATATAAATTAGGAATTTTTATTTAATGTAAGCCTAAGTTTTTAATAAAGACATTTAGATAGAAATCTTTGTTACCTTTCTTTGTAAACCAAGAAGGATGTTATGGTCACGCTTTTTATCTTATAGACTCATACGTTCTTTCCGTTGACTACTTTCTTTTAATCTCCTTTGTAACATACTGATCTCAACATATGTATAATAATTTCTTCGGAGCTCTCGCAATGTCTATAATAAATTCTTATTTTATCTATCTATAATATAACCTAAACAGATTTTCCCTATTTGATCGTAAAATATTTTATGATTAAATAGGGAAAACTTCTTTGTTCAAAAACTTCAATAAAATATTTGCCATTTATTGTACTTAAAAGGAAAATTAGAATATTAATGTGTCTTAATTATATACGTTTCTGTAATTTAATTTGTTTTTTTTTAATGACACAAGACTAAAGATAAATATAAAAATAAAGGGAATGTAGATATTATTAAAATTTATTCCATGTTGTCATTTTAAGTAATTTTTAATTCTAACGTTTACAAAAGTATATGTAAGACAATTTTTTAGGATACATTTTACTTTTCTAGATATCTTTTTATTTTATAGATCATATTATATTCGTTGCCCTAGTTGTATGTATATAGCTGCATAATTTAGCAGTTAGACGATTTCAAATAATATATCATATTTATATATACTCGTATACTACAAATATACAATATTTAAATATAATTTACATCTATAAAAATGAAATCAAATTTTGGATTGTTTCAAATTAATAGCTTGAATAAATTAAATCTTTGGATACAACTAAAAAATTTTCTTCTAAAATTTTGTATATTAGTAAATAATATATTTTCTAAATATTATATTATATTCCTAAGACATAATAAATTTTTTTTTAAATAATAAATACAAAGACACATATATAAAAAAATAATATTAAGAGTATTTTTATTTTAAAAGAAATTTTTTAAAGTGGTATTAAAAATCTATCCGTCTAAACTTTATAAATAGTTTTTCGTTCAAAAACAACAATTTTTGCCTTATAACAAAGTAGTTGTATGATTAAAACTAATTTATATTTCTCTGTCGTATTTCTTTAATTATTCCATAAATGTAGGGAAATCGCTGAAAAGTTTGCGGAGCAACGATACAAACAAGGACACGACTATAAAAAAAGTAGAATCTCAAGAAGACTTAGCAGCTTCATCTAATAATTTGAACGGAAACACAGAATGTTCTCTTAGCACGTAATTATTTGTTTTGCATTTATCAATTCATATAAATGAGTCTTATGAAGTAAGCATTGCCTTTTTAATACATACGAGAGTTATTCATAAAGTAAGTTCCGATGATCTAAAAGAAAATAAGTATATATATACTTATATATACTTATATGTATACTTACAGAAAATTTTTATTGCTTTTTAAAGTACAGATCTTACACTATTTTTCTATATAGTTATCTCTGTTGTTGATGATGCATTTATTATGGTACCAAGTGTTGTGTCCTTTCCTGTTTGTTTAAACATTAAAAAACATACTAGGCGTATGCATTAAACCAATAATTGAAAATTGCGTCAACTCTTTACCAACGAATCAACAAATTCGTCATCCATGCGCACCATCGCACCGCTGCGGCAGCGAAATTTAAAAACGAAACTTACTTTCTGGATAGCCCTTGTGTATATAATCTACAGGGTAATCATTAGGATTGTGTTTAATATAAATTCTTATATTTTTTCTCCTCTATTTTGATGATTATTTTTCCGATTAGAATCGGGTATTTAAGACTTGTTAACATGAATTGTAAGCATTAATCATCAATTGATACAAAGAAAACACAACATTGATTTTCAAAAAGTAATGCAATTTATACATTTTGTTTTGAAAAGCAACCCTGTGTTTTCTTTATTTATTTGATTCATTTTATTGCCCTTTGTGTAAAAATATTATGGTATAATTATAAAAAAATGAATAGTTTATTCTAGATGTTTTATATTTTACGTAAATTTACCAAAATAAGATATAAAATATCTCGTAAACTATTGATTTTTCGATATTTTAAGTACTTTTGTATACAAAATAATTAGAGGAATTATATTATGTAAGTCTATTCTATTTAAAATAGTGGAGATGATCTTTATATCTTTTCACACTTTTATAAATATAGGAAAGTCATTGTAAAGCGAATAACGGATATGAGCGATAATACGGACAACAACATAATTATAATTAGAGTGAAACCTGAAGAAGATTCTATAACTTCATCTGAAAACACAGAAGAAACAAATGTTTTTAAGGAGTAATTATTCGCTTTACATTTATCATACAATAACTGAAAATAAATATGTTGAATTAAATCGCTTTTTCAAATATATTCTCTAAAACTTTTGGAATGAATATTACTCTGAAGAATAAAATTTCACTATTTAAGAATTAAAAATTGAGTCACATTTTTTGAAGACTGGTTTTTTTTTCATTCTCTCTTTAGAGTGAGATTCTGTTCCAAAGAATTTAGAGAGTAACCTACAGAATAATCATTAGGGTTGAAAAATTAAATTGTTACATTTTTCTTGTTCTTACGCTTTGACATTTTTCTGATTAAGGTCGAGTATTTAAGATTCGTTAACTTCATAAGTGTTAGCATAAGCATTAGCTACCAACTAATATAAACAAAATATATATAGATGATTTAGAAAATAAATTGTGCAATTTACATATTTTAAAAACAATGTATTTTCTTTACATTAATTGATTTATCTTGATATTTTATACATAAAAATATTAAGATACAATTACAAAAAATAAATAATACATTCTAGGTCTTTTATGTCAAATTTGTCAGAATAAAATACAAAACATCTAGTAAACAATTGATTTTTCGATATCTTTTAGTGCTTTTATGTGCAGAATAATTAGAAGAATCATATTATGTAAAAAATTATATAATTCCATAATAAAAAGTGAAAGTAGTATTATTCACAAAAAAGTTATATAATTCTATGAAAAAAAATGAAGGCGACCTGGGGGATCTTCACTTGCAAAAACGATCAATATTATCAAAGTACGGTCTTCTATTTTTAGGAACAGAATAATAAGGTGAATCGATCGATGAAGTGAAAGAAAATACATAACTGCTTATTTAAAAAAATTATCCATTTTGCCCACGTATTTTTTTTAAACTATGTGTTTCCTTTACACCAATTGCTCATCAAGTGCATTGTATATTAATACATATTACAAAAGCGCATCAAATTGAATATTCTGTACGTTTTTTTTTTATTTTTTTCACTTTTAATATTTTACAAGTTTTTTACATTTATATATTTACGCTTAAATTAGAGCTAAACGCTATTCGATTTATCTGATATAGCATAATTGTTTCTATATGATATTATTACGGTTTCTCTCGTATATTTTCAGAAATATATACTTTAATAAAGATATTTTAATAAAAGTATAAAGACTGATTCTTTAAGTTAGATAATACTTTGTCATTTATTTGAAAGTCGATATATACAAGTTAATAATAATTTAAGAAAATTGAAATTATAAAACAAAATGCATCAAGTATATTTTGTCTTCAAAATCAATTAAAATTTATAAATGTAAGTCGTCATATAAAAAAATAAGTAAAAACTATACATTAAATAAGTAATACAACTACATATGAATCGATTACTAAATAATTATACTAAGTTCAAATAAATTACTGTAATGTTTGTTGTAATATAAGTATATTTTAAATAAATAGATATATTAAATAATTTCTTATTAGTGTTATTTATTAAGTACATATAAAAATGCTTATAAAAATTATAGATATATCTATGATTATATTAAATATTAAGTATTTTTATGATTAAATTCGTTTTTTAAATCAGTTTTAATATTTACGTAGGCTGCTGGAAAAGTTTCTGCAATCTAGTACTCCCAGTGGCCCCAACGTTCTGCTATTCAATAATTTAAACGTATACATTAATAAAAAAATTAGTAATCAAAAATTGTAATAACTTTGTGTGCCTTTTAAATCACAAAGGAATGAGATGTTCACTACGTCATGCATTCTGTGTAATTCTCAGAATGAGCGCAAAACTAAAATCATACCATATATAAGTAGAAAAAAAGTTTATTTCGATTTTTTGTACTTATTCACATAAAATATAAAAAGTTTCTGTAGGTCGTAGATCAAAAAGTAAGTCATTTAAAGATTTATGCTCGTGAAGAATTTTAAGATCATATTAATAAGAGCTACAAATTAAATATTAAAATTTAAAGCAATTTGACCGAAACCCGTTTTTCATAAGATTTGTGCGGAGTTCTTTATAAAAAGTTTTTGGATAAATCAATTTTTATGTTTATATCATTATTTACTCTAATAAAAAATTGTTTAGTAAAATTAATATTTGTGTTTATATTACTTTCCCAAATCCTTTCAACGTAACATTCTTACATCTTATGTTTCGATTACTAATCTTTCTTATAACTTTTTTATTTACCACATTTTCTATACACATTGCAGTAACAATTTTTATTCAAATATAATTCCTTTTATGCCGCATAATCAATCAATATGATTCTTTAAAGGAATTGAAAATGTGTTTGCGTAAACTTTCCTTAGTTGATGACACAATGGAAGCAATCGGTTCGCCAAAGAAATATCAACGCCTGCGTAAATGGATACTTCGAATAACAATCGGATATATTGTATATATGTTTTTCCGATTTGCAACATTTACTTTGAGAATGATTTTTTTTTATCAGATTAACATAAATTATTATGTTATTATATTGAGTTTGTCATATGTTTATCCGCATTTTGTACATTTCTCAAGTACTCTAATTTGGGGAACTATCCTTGGGTTAGGATATATGTATACATCTATGGTATTTGGGAAACTATTTTTTATTGATAGTGTGTGTCAAAATGTTTATAATCTGTGTGAAATATTTAAAGATTTTTTAAACTATTTAAGTATTATAATTTTATATAACAATTTGTCAGTATTGGCATTGAAATTATAAAAAATGTATACATGATAATCTAAATGAGAAAATGATAAACGTTTATTCTATTATACACATATATAATAAATATAAAATATAAAATATAAAAATCAATAACAAAGTCCTAATTTAGTCTGACTTCGATTATTTATTAACATAATGATAATATAATCGATATGTATATCGCAATTTTAATAAAAAATATAATTAAATTTCTTTCATTCAATTCAGATACGTAAGCTTTAGATTTCATCAAGTTAGTGATCGTTTACATGTGCTCTCTACCTCTATCCTGGTCTTTCCGAAAATAATGTGAACTATAGAAGACAAAACAGATCCAATTTAGAGTGTCAACGAATAACCGATGCTGAGGATCGCAAGCAATATATATGGATTATAATGTAATCTTTTTTTAAATATTACACATATGTGTATAATATATGGGGAGGATCCCGTTTGTCTACAAATCGATTTTCTACAGTTCGATTGCCTACATGCACTTTTGTACACAAATAACAATTTTAAAAACGAAGTTACTGTTGCCCAAATGTATTATTGCCTATATATATTATTGCCTACAAGTCGATTGCCTACATACATTATTACCTACAGCTTACGACCTCTACGCGAAATGAGGGCCATCTCACACTAAAAAATAAAGATTGGTTAGGGTTAGATTTTTTTGGAAAAATATTCCAAGCGGACACTGTCTACGCTGACATTCTACTGTTCACATGACAGATTTCCTAAAAATATAAATTATTTTCTTACTTAACTATAATTTTATATTTGTGTGCCTAGGTGCTTGTAGACAATCGATTTGTAGCAAAAGCAACCATCTCTAATGTATGTATGTAAGTGTACAGTGTACATCATTTTTAACTTTTTTTTACAGTTACTTTTTTGGTAACTTTACTGATAACTGCGTTACTTTTTTCTTTGATAACTGTAACGGTAATGAAGTTACATTTTTTTTAGTAACGGTAACGAATTTTACAGTTACTTTTATTGTTTTTTTGCATATAATTGGATACGATACTACACAAGCCATTCACACTGTAAACAAATTTTGTAAATTTACATAAACGTAAAAATTAAGTGATTAGTCTTGTAAATATAAAAAAATCAGACAATTTCACAGAAATTATGTAATTCTACAAAAATTATGTTAATTTGTATTTATTTGTGTAAATATATATTATTTTACATGAAAAATTACATAAATAGTAAGATATTTCAAATATTTTCTGTAATTATCCAAATTGTATTATAGTAATATTACGTAATACAACTGTAATTTTTTGCGTATTAGTGTCAAATGTATAGTAATATATAATGCAAAATGTATTGTCATATTATTGTGTTCCTATAATTACACATACACATTGTAATTGTACTTTCACAATCTGCTTAGTTAAAAATCAAGAAATTATTTTTATTTTTATATTGAGATTTTACAAACGCGTAAACATTTACAATCATTATTGTATGTTTAAAAATTATATTACTTATATAGTACTTATATATCACTATCGTATTCTAAAGAATTGCTATATTTAATTCTCTACTGTTTTCTATTATATTCCCTTCTGTTTACAACAGTGGCGTATTTTACTCGGTTCAAATTTAGCGAGGTGTGTGGCCACAGGTGGCCACAGCGCATGCGTACATGACCAAAATGTTCGTACATAGGGCTACATCTTGTCAGGATGACAGATTTCCTTAAAGAGTCAACTTTAATGCTTAATGTCTTGGTTTAGGGGGAGCGACGCTTTTCTTTGCCAGATTCTTTCATTTCGAATAAAAACACGTCGAATGAATTTAATTTCATCAAAATCGGAGATGTAGCTTGTATTTTCAATAATTATCGTCAATTCTTCCAATTACTATCACAACTACATTTCCAACTATTGTAGAACAGATATAAAAACAATATCGAAGTCGAATCAAATCAACAAATAAAAAACGCTACAATACAATAAGAAAATAATTAAAACCGGTTAAAATTTAAAATACGTTCTTTATCACTGCAGTAATTATGTATCTTTTACACCGATTGTCTACTCTAATCAAAAGAACTCGCGGTATGTTCAGACATGTTAGTTATAGCTGCTGCGATCTAATAGAGTTTTTTATTGGACTAGTGCACACTGTGCTTTAAAACTGTTGGACACAAATCAATAAAGTTGTACATTTAATAAAAATTTAGAAACGAATTAATCACGACATATTCAATACATTTTATTATGCTATTTGATAAAACATATATTAAGTATTTTATCAATTGAGATATCTCACTTGTACATTAATTTAGATTTATCATATTCTTTTCCATCGACAAGATACTATTTGAAAATATTTTTCTAAAAATGAGTTTTTTATTGTACACACAAGAAAAAATACATTGCTGTATAAATACTATTAATTATTACTTCATATATAATTTACAAATAAAATATTAAATTTATTACATATAATT
The DNA here is from genome assembly GCF_001594115.1 of Trachymyrmex septentrionalis. Taxonomy (NCBI): domain Eukaryota; kingdom Metazoa; phylum Arthropoda; class Insecta; order Hymenoptera; family Formicidae; genus Trachymyrmex; species Trachymyrmex septentrionalis. Next base: position 173,613 of record NW_017305541.1, on the reverse strand, counting down.
ATTTTTTAAAAGAAATATTTAGTCAACGCCTTCCTCTGATTTTTTTGTAATTCTGTGAATTTATGTAAAAATTCTAATTTTATGTAAAAATTCTAATTTTATAAAATACCTATATTCCGAGAAAGAAAATCGTCGCTCAAGAAAATCGTCTCATTTGCTTTTTTAAAGATTTTCTTTATGCTGGTAAATTAGAAAATGACAATTTCAATCTAATTATCTGCTTATTCATGCATTTTTTTTATTTTAAGATACAAATTAAAAATTATTCTATTATATTATTTAAATTACAGAGAATAATTTGTGATTTAAAATTTATACCTTTTTGTATTTTTATATGTGAAAAAATTTGAAATTAAAAAGAAGGAAATAGCTAAAAGGATAAGATATTCATTACAGCACCCAGCAAACGAGAATGGATTGAAATAAATTGAAATGGATTCAGATTTTCAGAAATATTGATTCACGAATGTTAAAATGAATGCTTTTCAATCCTGAATGCATTTTTATTCATTTATAGGAATTGCATGAAACATATCTCTATGCCTTTCAATCTAAAAATAATATTAGCTTTTCAATACATTGCATTGTAAATACTGTTCGATTCAAAATTTTGAATAGGAAATGCAATTTTCCAATCCAATTGCATCCGATTGAATCCAATTAAATCCAAAAAAAGTATTCGCTATTTAAAATACGCGCATTCAAATAGAAAAAAATTTCAATCCATTTTAATCCATTCTCGTTTGCTGGGTAATATCTTAAAACGCTAATACGACCCTCTGATTGGTGTGTAACTTCTTAAGATTGTACTTAAGATAGTCTTGAATATAAGATCCGACTATGAATACCGGCCATGTGTTTCCAACGTAACTACCCAGTAAACAAGAATGGATTAAAATGGATTGAAATTTGTTTTTATCTGAATGCGCGTATTTTAAATAGCGAATACTTTTTTTGGATTTAATTTTAATTTCAATTCATTTCAATCCATTCTCGTTTGCTGGATACATATGTCTTAGGGATTCCATAATCTAAGATTACTGGTTCAGCAGAAAAAGCAACTTTATAACTATAAAATTCTTTAATATGACTGATTTGCATTTAGATCCAGTGAAGAACTAACTCAGCAAACGAGAATGGATTGAAATGGATACAGATTTTCAGAAATATGGATTCATGAATGTTAAAATGAATTCTTTTCAATCCCGAATACATTTTTATTCAATTGTAGGAATTGCATGAAACAAATGTCTATTCCTTTTCAATCTTGAATGCATTTTTATTCATTTAGAATGGCATGGAGTTGGATATTTCTATGCTTTTTAATTTAAAAATAATATTATAGTATTTTGTGTGCATTGTGTGAATATTGCTAAATTCAAAATTCTGAATAGGAAATGCAGTTTTTTAATTCAATTGAACAAAAAAAAGTTTTTCTTTTAATAGTATTCAAAATTATAAGTAGAAAATCCATCGTTTCATTTAAAAATGCATCATGAATGCTATGTAGAATTATAAATAAGAAATTTTTCGTTTTAATTCAACTGAGTTTAAAAAAAAGTTATACCTTAAAAATATATCAAAAGAGAGAGAGGGGGAGAGGGAGAGGGAGAGGGAGGGAGGGAGGAAGAGGGAAGGAAGAAGGGGGAGAGGGAGAGAGGAAGGGGAAGAAGAGGGGGAGGGGAGAGAGAGAATTCTACTGTATTTAATAGTTCAAAGAAACACAAAAAGAACTACGTAAATATGTAATACAATAAATGTTACATATGTAAATTCCTTATTTTTAATTAGTAAATTATTAATAGTATATTATAAATTATTGATTTTTATGTGTGTGTGTGTGTGTGTGTTTATATTTTATATTTAATACCACACGTTTCCTTTATTATACAGCTAACGTATATTTTTTATATAAAAAAGTTTTAAAATAATAACTATAGAATTTCATTTAATTACTACTTTATTTAAACTTTTACATGTATAAAAATTTTTTTTATATGGTATCCAATATTCATTTTTATGGATTCGGATGGATTGAAAATTTCCAATCTATAATATTATATTTCAATCCATTTTTGTTTGCTGGGAAGAGAAAGACCAATCATGTTATAGAATTTTGCAGAAAAGCTGTTTTTTTTTTCTGCAGAATGGAATCAATCAACAATCACACATAAAATAGAATTAAGATTATGCTAAGGAAATGTATCCGAAAAATGGATCTAAAAATTTAGATGCTATTTTTTTTTATCTAGATACACAAATACAAATACCCAAATTTAAATGTACCTCAGATACAGGTTAGATACACAAAATGTATCTCTATACATGTATACTACCCACACTGCAAATAGATTATTATAAGATTGATAGAGATTAAATAAACAATATTAAAAAAAGAACACATTTATTTTATTTAGAAGAATAATTATACTTCAAGGTTATTTACAATATATTATACAGAGCACACGGTTAACGTGATATTACAAATGCGTCATGCGAAGTCTACAACAAAAGTCATAGAGTCTTAAAGTCTACAATAGCGGTCATAGGATCTTAAGTTGTAGAAAATTGACCAATCATAGTCGATTATTCTTCTTATATTTTAGTATATAGGTATTTTTGAAGTCGCTGATTGATGAAAAATCTTAAGTCAAAGTTTAAAAAATCAAAATGATAAATTCAATATGGTAGCTAAATTTAAAAAAAATTAACTCTGGCTTATACATGCACATACCTATAAAATTTTATACATAAAAATATTAAAAATTTATTTAAAATATTAAGAATATTAAAAATACCAAGAATTAAGAATATTAAGATTTATATTTCATAATTATGAATCATTTTGATCGCCATTTTGGATCTGCCATTGAAAATTTGCCAATTATATGAATGCAAATTTGAAATCAGCGACCTCGAAAACATTAATATTCAGATTTTGAAGATATGTTTATTACTATTTTCATCTCAGCATGGATTTTTTTTAAAAGTGTTAATTTTGAATTCTTTTTTGTTTTTAATCCATATTTTATGCAAAATAATTGTATATACAAAAACTGCGACGAGAAAGATGTCCCCTACAAGCATTTTTTCTTTAACCATTAGTAAAATTCTTTCTAATGATCAATTAAATTCAAAACATTTGTAATGAGACTTTAACCGCGTACATAGGTTACAATAAAAATTAATTTCTCAAAAAATGTGTTGGTGACTTTTTCCAGAAAGCTCATCTATTACGATTTTACTTTTGCTCTTTTCCAAGTTATTCTCTCCTCATAAAATCGGATAACAATTTGGGGGCACTTGGCATTGGCTTCACTGGCAGACACCATGTCAACTGCATCTGTTCCTTTCCTGCACAAACAAAATTATTCTTATTCATTATTCAGCTTCAATCGTTTTTAAATTCGCATTAACTTGAATTCTTTATCTATACTTTCTAGATATTTGGCATTAGAAATAGATGTATTAACAAAAATGAGTAAAGAGAGTCACATTCAATCAAGACGAGTCTTGGTACCTAATTAATATTTTTGTGTAAATTTTTACAATTTCCAGTTTAAGCAAATTGTGCGCTGATTACTTGTAGATCTTGACACACACACTAGTAGATTAAGGCTGGTCTACATAATATTACAAATTATATCGACATGCAATTTCATATTACTAATGCGAATTAACACTTTTAAAGGATTTGAACTTTGATTTCCCTTATTTCCATGTAGACACCTTATCAATTTGATCATCAAGGCATGTGATGATGTTAAACGCAATAACTAACGTGTTACATACCATTGCATCAAGTACATTAGCTTTCCATTGTCATCTGCCGAGCCAAGGATCTTATCTGCTTCCAATTCTCTTTTGAATCCCTGGACTCTGCTGTCATCTTTCATCGTCTCATCAGCACACGAATTTCTTTTAGTTTTAACATCCTTATCAGAATTTATCTTGTTCTTACCTAGACAAAAATAATAATATTATAATAATATCTGAGAAGAAGAAAACATGAGAATTAATGTAAATAGGGTGACTGAAAAGTCTCGGATAGATGAAATATCTCGAAAATAAAAGCGAAAGCATGTCGAAAGCATTTTTGGAAAAAACGTTTCAGACAAAAGTTGTAAGATTTAAAAAGATCTATTTACTGATCACATCTGTATGATCTTGGGTGGTGTCGCCAAGATCAGATCAAAGTCACATTGATTTTTTTAATTGGAACACCCTATTTTGATTTCAGAATCTATGATGTCAAGAACTTTTTAAAACACTACAATAAAGTTTTCAAGCCTTATAACTCTTATAAATAGCGGATCTAATAGATTCACTTTTCAGTTTCGAATTTTTATAGATAAAATTAAGAGACTTATCGAAAAAATGAATTGTACATCGTATTTACTATATATATATATATTAGGTGTACAAAAAAGTTCTGAGCTTTTTTTTGTAAAATTCAATCTTTATTTAAAAACAAACGAAAAAATATTAATCAGCGAAATATTCTCCGTTTGCATCAATGACCTTTTGCCATCTTTCGGGGAGCTTGCGAATTCCTT
>NW_017305541.1:159205-168655 GCF_001594115.1 Trachymyrmex septentrionalis | reverse complement strand
TATATATATATATATACACATATTAATATTTTCTGCGCAAACGGAATACATTTCATTATCTGTCTCATTCGAGGATGAGCAATTTATTTTATTAAAATTCTTCTGCCTTATGACTTTCTCAATCAAAGAATATTTTCCTTACTTGTTCCTTTTCTTATTATCTTGCTGTTTTGTTCGATTTCCGTTTCTTCCTTGTTGATACTTTTTTTTCTTGGACAATCGATGTTCTGCTCCATGAGAGCATCTTTTTCTAGCGAATATATTGCATTAGTTCGTTTACAAGTTCTTTTTTTTTCTTCGTACAGTTCCATTTTTGGCAGATGTCTTATATCCTGACATATCGAAGATGAACTGATATTTTTCTTGATAGATAAAAAATCGACATTTTCCTGAGTAGCTGAAAGATCGACATTTCCCTGGACAGAAAGAAGTTCATCTTTTTCAACTTTGATAATAGTAGAAGTATCTTCTCTATCGGTCACATTAAATCCTAAGAATTCAGTATCAGGAAATATATTTTCATTTAAAGGAGATATTCCTGAAATGCGGAAACCTTCTTGAATATTTGTTGAAGTTGTTGCCAGAGGCAATGCAGTTTTTATTATTTCTGAAATGTGATGTATAGATAAAGATTTTCCTGGATTACTAGCTACCCAGTTGTCACATGCTGTGTTGATGTAATTTTTCAAAGGTTCATATACAGATCTATCTAGCGGCTGCAACTTATGACTGCAATGATACGGGAACGATAGAACTATGATTCCATTCTCTTTCAAATAATCCAGCGCTTCAATAGAAAGGTGAGATTCATGATTGTCAACTAAAAGAAGAACAGGCTTCTCTTTAGATGGTCTAACATGACGAACAAAATGTTGACAATATTTTATAAAATGTTCTTCTTTCATCCAACCTAATGGATTGATATCACCTGCAGATCTAAGAGGGCCTTTTTGTGTAAAATAATCTTTGTAATGGGCTCTTGGAAATATAAAAAATGGTGGAACCATATTTCCGATAGCTGAAATTGTAACTGCCATGGTAATGAGAGTCTCTCTTTCGGTTGAAATTATCTTTCCTAATTGTTTCATTTCACGACGTGCAATTACACGATCAGGAGTATGAATAGTACTAATCCCTATCTCATCCATATTCCATATATCAGATGGCTTCACTCTTAGACAATTACAGACTGTTTTCAAATTTGTGAAAAATAAATTAACATTATGTTTGTTAAATGACGTCGCTCTAGAGAAATTTGTAGCTTTTAATCTTATTGGTAAACTGTTATTGCGTTTAAGGAAACCTCTGAACCAATCTTCACCTGCCATTTTATTTTCATTCCAAGAATCTCGTATTTTTTTTTTATTTTTTATTGCAAATTGATAAGCTAATTTCCTTACTTCTTTGGGTGTTATATCATAATAAATATCTGCTATTCTTTTAATATATTCCACTAAAGCAATTTCTTCCGTATCATTCAAAATTTGATGACTTTTGCCGTAACCTACATGACTAAATTGAATATTTGATATTTGACTAACGTCTTTTCCTGCAGCTTTTAATTTATTAACATATCGGTGCAAGGTTTTAAATGAGATATTATATTTTGCTGCTGAAGAACGAACACTTTTTCCTTCTAAAATTACTTCTTTACATGCAAATTCTATAATGCTCTTCGGAATATTTCCCTTATTTGTCTTTCTCTTGTACGTCCTCATGATTTTCTGTAATTAAATTAACATCGCAATACTTATAATAATACTATACATATAATTTAATTATTACATATTTTTATTATTAAAATTAATTAAATTATAAAAATTATTGCATTAGGTGTATTTAAAAAAATCTGTAATGTGTATTTAGAATAAAAATAAAATACTCTCTAAATTCTTTTGAGTAATATCTCAAAGAGAGTGAAAATATAGCTATTTTTAGGAAAGAGTGAAAATATTTTATTTCTTGAAAAAGAGTGAAATCTCACATTAAAAAGGAATGAAACATTTCACTCCTTTTTTGAAATAAAATCGCAGCAAATGAGATTTCCTAACCTAACAACTTTAACTAATATCTTGCTTCGCGGAGGCAGAGCGACGTTTTTTGTTCGTTTCGTGCAAAAACACGTCAAATGAACTTAGTTCTCATCAAGAGAACTAAACTGAACATTTATCACTGAGAGTTCTGTTTAAAGGAGTAAAATACTGTCCATTATTTTTCAAAAAGTAAAATGTTTTCACTCTTTTTCAAAAGTGGCTGTATTTTCACTCTTTTAGAGTGAGATTTCAATCCAACAAATTTAGAAAGTAGGTATTATAAAAGTTGTCGTTAAATGAGTCATATAGCCCCATCCTGAGGTTAGCCCCATCCATTAATTTTCTAAAAATAACAGTATAACAAAAACAGATAAACAAAAATAATCTATTAGACTTTATTAAACTTACTATCTAAACAAAAATCAAATATCTCAGACAACTATATGTGATCGTAAAACAAAATTTCAAGAATAAAAACATTTACTTACATGTACGATTTTTTTAAATTATAACCTAACTTCTGTCACAGATACATTTGTACGGAAATATCACAGCAGACTGAATGGCGTGGCAGTAGCTGTTTAGTGTTGCGTGCTCGGACATATGACTGCGTTTAGCAGAAAAAGTAGCTTTGCAACTGTTGTAAACTTCTTGAATATAATTGGTTAATATATTTAAAGCCAGTGAGGAACTAAGGGCAAACCAATCATATTAAAGAATTTTACAATAGTTGCAAAGCTGCTTTTTCTACTGAACTATTTACGCTTGTCTCGCGTGTTTTTTTCCCTTTTAATAACGTAGCTCTGATTAATCTATCTACCCCTATAATCTACTACCTCCGATCTCCAGTCTCCCCTACGTAATAAAAATAAACTTTATTGTAGTGTTTCGAAAAGCTCTTGACATCAGCTATTAGAACCAAAAAGCTTTGGAACAAAAAACAGGGTATCCCTGGTGAAAATTTTTCTCAGAATTTCTATATAATTTGATAACTTTCTCACACTTTTTATACGAATTGGAACATTTCTCAGAAAATCTACATCTTTTCTCAGAATTGTTCATATATGTTAATTATAAAATATTGTAAGATTTCTAAAATTTTTTGTAAGTATATTATAATTTCTGATAAAATATAATAAAGGTGTAAATTTTCCGAATATTTCTGAGTATTTCTAAAAAATGTTCCAATTCATATAAAAATTATGAGAAAAATTTTCACCAGGATCCCATTTAAAAAAATCGATATAATCTTAGCGATGTCAGATCAATGTCAGACCAATGACAAAAAGATATGATCAGTAAGTACAATAGATCTTTTTAAACTCTACAACTTTTGTCTGACTCATTTTTCCCGAAAATGCTTTGTTTTCGAGATATTTCAGCGCTCCGGGATTTTTTACTCATCCTGTATATCCTTATATATCGCAAGGAAGTTAAGAGAATAAACGAATTAGGAAAGATTGAAATTAAAAAAGCTAAAAATTAAAATACAAAAATAATTAATATCGTTGGGAATAAAAAAGAAAATAAGGAAATTAATTCAGAGAGTCATGCAGTACCGATACTTTAAGCTTTTTTAATGCATCTTTAGCTAGTCTCTCGAAAAAAAATTAAATTTGAGAAATGGTTTGTAGAGAGAGAGAGAGAGAGTATAAATTGAACTTAATAAAAAGAGAGAAATTCAGTCTTCAAGTAAATTTCAAAATTGTTAAATTCGATTGATTTATAAAAATATAAGCGTTATGAACTGTCCATTACAATGAAATAGTTTAATTTATATTTATTTATATTTATTTATTAATAAAGTTAAAAATTTTTTGAAAATTCAAACAGAAGAAAACGTTACACTATTAGTAGATTTGTTTATATGACGTCACAGGATTGTTTCGTCTTCGCGCAAGTCTTTCATTTTTACTTGTTATTGACGCATTGACAGTCCCGCAGTATTTTTTAACGAAATTTTCGAAGCGCATAAGATCTGATTGTACCACCGTTACTTTGATTTTAAATCTTAAAACTCTTTTCATATTTTCTCTCTCGCTTTAAAGAGAGAAAATAAAAGTTTCAAGTTCGCTTAAAGTCAAAGTAATGTCGATACAATCAGCTCTAAGAATGCTAAATATTTTCAAGCCATATCTTGTGAAGGCTGATTCAACAAATCTGCTGAAAATTAATATGTTTATGATGTGTGAATACATAAAACAAAGTGATAAGTTTAACGCTGCTGAAGTTAATGACGCTTCTATAATAAGCCATTAGTCATAAATTAGAAGCCAGAACCTAAAAATTGACGACTGTGATTGGTCAATTTTTAGCTTCTGACTCTTGATTTATAATGGCTTAACTCTAATGGCTTGTTAGAGTAGAAGGCCCATAACTGTTCAGCGGGTTTTTTCATAACGGGAGTAATCAGTGTACAAAGAACACCGTAGAATAAAATTGAAAATTTAAAAATAAATATGATTGGTTTTATACATTGATTTTATACATTTAGATTCAGTAAGAATCAACTAACCCGGTAAAAAATTGTTCATGCATGAATATGTATAAATATGCATAAATATTTATAAACATGTATAATCATGTACGAAATATGTCTATACATGTTCACACATCTCTTTTTTTTTTGTAAAATTATTTTTTACAACAAAATTTTTTACTGAGAAGGGCAAAACCAATCATATTACAGAATTTTAAAACAATTGCAAAGCTACTTTTTTTACTGAACGCAACCATACTCATGTTAACGTATACTCATTTTTGCTGTGATGCAACACGAACTTTGATATAGCCTCGAAATCACATTCAAGAAGTTAATGAAAAACGAGTCTGGGGTAGTTAAATTCGTAAGAAAGCACGTGTAACAACATCGCAAATATTTATCGCACAATATTAAAGTTTGAGTCAATAAAAAATTTTGATTCACTGAAATTTTCACTTTTCACGTTTTCGCCCCAAGAAAAAAGTTATATGATCGATATTCTAAGAAATGATCGGATTTCGGATGCTCCCCAGATGCAATAGGTCTGTGTTTTTATTGCTGCACTTTTACTGGTACACATAGTACAATAAAAAAAAATAAAGTAAAACAAACGTATATTTGTTTTACTTCAACTTATTGCACAGATTCAGAGTGCAGCAATAAAAAACAGATCTAATGTCATCCTTGTTTAACGTTCAGTAAACAATAAGGATGGAATGATATTTGGGTGGCATTTGACGAGAATCTGAACATAGCTCTGAGGAAATCTAAGTATGGCAACGTCGCACTTTCCGAGCATTTTCAAGTTCACAATGCAGTTACCTTCACATGGATTCGATATATCTCGTTTCTCATCAAGAGAAAGATTATGCCTTTCTTGTCGTATCTTCATGAGAATCGCTTTACACTTTTCTTTTTTTGCTAAAACTTTACTTTTGATGTATCTTCCTTTATAACGCAGCTGTGTGGACATTTTTCTTTCGTATAAATGTTTTGCCAGATAACCTCTTGTGTGTCTACATTCATCTGCTCCAAAAATACGACGTTGCCACAATCTATAACTCTTCTTACTACGTGATACGGAGGTTTCCTTTTTTTTTCTTAAATTTATTTATGACTTAATATCATAAATATATAAAATACTTTGTTTTTTTTAATTTAGATTTTACATAACGATATATTTATTTGAAATTTAGAGATATGTTTGAGTCTGTTATTGACTTGCATAATCGGAGTATAAATACCTTAAAGCATAATATCGTCAAACAAACATTATACGATGAAAGTTTATGATATTTAAACGGTTATTGATAATTTGTTTCAAAAGACACCGAAGAAATACTGGAGAGTCAAGATCCTAAAAATAGATTTTACCTCTTCATAAAACAGGCCCCGGGAAAAAATATTTTATATATAATTACATACAATTATATATAAAATATGTCCATATACATACAATTATATAAAATTATATATATTTTTATATAATTTTACATAATTATGTATAAAATATTTTTTTCCCGAGGCGTTACGGAGAACGATTTTTCGATGATCAATCCCGGCCGAAATATTTTTTGCGATAAGATTATTTACAAATTTTAATGTCATTCAGCATTAAGATTTTTATAAGATGTCTATAAGCATCAAATTATCAAATTGCTTAGGCAATTTAATTTGTGATGTTACTACTGCAGTTCAATCGGGTTTGCGTTTCAAGGCCGAAAAATCAATTCGGTATACAATTAAAATGATTGACACTTAAGATCCAGCTTGACCGAGAAAAAAAATTTCTCTCTTATTAGTTTTCATATCTTAATTAACTTTTCAGATATAACAAAAAATATGCGAATCTATACTTTTTTGGATAAAATTACTTGTATAATTTCATATAAATTCAATATTTTCATTTTTTCGAATAAATCTTCGAGATCGATTCGAGAAAAAAAAATAAATGCGACGGAAGAGAAGGAATTAGATGACAAAGACAACGCAATAAAGAAAGAATTCAGTATAAAGAGAGAAGGAATCCGAACTATTCCGAACTCGATAACGCGCAAGCAAGAAAAGATGATTCGTTACTTCTAATTGAGAGGGATTCAGTTCCGCTGAAAGGAACAGGATTTTCGCGAATGCACGTCATTTGTAAAGCAGTGTCGTGGTGTAAGATAGTACGTATGAGACAGACAAACTGAACGAGGCGCCGAATGCTCGGTCCGCGGACTAACAATGACTAACAATCCATTCGCGCGAAATTTTTCTTTCTTTTAAGGAGCAAAAATATCATTCTATTTGTGAATCTACAAGTTAAATGTTAGTATAGAAAAGATTAACGTTATATAGAAGGCATACTGTTCGTGATTTCTGCAGGAAAGCGTGTCCTCTGCTCTCCCCAGGAAGAATATGCGCAAATTTATCATCGCATGGTACTGTGACCCTTCATGATAGATAGGAAAACCAAAAACTAAAAAGAAAAAGAAAAAAATAGGCAAACAAAAACGAAACAATTAAACGTACTCGTTATCTGAGCTGCAACGCTCGTTTCTCCAATCTGCTGTTTTTTCTGGTTCTGCTTATTAATGATGTTTATGCGATAGTAATTTATCTGTTCATCAATGGAGTTTACATGATAATGCCTAACCGGTGGAAAAATTGATGGAATAGCATCTTTTCTTAACTTCGGTACCTTACGTGGCACCAAAAAATCTTCATTGCCCTCTATCTTAAAAGTATCTACTCGGATAACGTCATCTTTTTGAAAATGTAATTCGCAGACACGACTTTTTTTGGTAAATTTATTGATGCCTTTTTTAGCAATTCCACTATCCTTTCATTTGTTGAACATTTCATCCGAGTAAGGTGTAAAAAGGCTCCTCTTCGTTAATCCACTTTTGGTGGGACAGCCACGTATCCAACATGACATTTTACGATCTAAATGCACATAAACGAACTGAGATATGTACGACCAGACTAATCGGGTAAGGTTAATTGCAAATGGCGCCCAACTATACCGCCTATTCCTTTTAACAGATTCCTCCCCTCTTCAATTAGGGCTAACAAAAAGGACTGCCATATTAAAAAGTCTAAATTACTAAGATAATAATTTAGATTTTTTAATGTGGCAGCACTGTTTGCAAACAAAATCCAACCGAGAAGAAACCTCGACGAAGATAATAATCATAATACTAGATTAAATACACAATTTTATAAAAAGTTGCTTATGTCATTTTTTAAATAAAATTAAAAGCAATTAAAAGTAGTTGTATAAAATAATTAATCACTTTTATTTAATATAAAATACATATTATTGAACAACATAGTTAAACTTTATATGTAACATTTATTATAAATACTTTGTTAAATCATTTAATACGTTTAACGATGTTAAAATAAAAAAATATTTAATATTTTTTAAATAAAATATATATCTTCGAACGAGTATAGGAAAACATTGCTAGTTAATTAATAAAAGTATTTTAGCAATAAAGTTGTAGGATGTTTAAAACAGGAAAATTCACTGAAAACCGAAAATTCATAAATTTTCTTTCATGATATAAATTTCATTTTATTAATTGGATATATTTGAGAATTGAATATGTAACGTTCTGTTTGATTTGTCAACTGAATAGACTAGACAAGACTCTTGAAAACCTGATAATTTGAATCAAAATTGGACAATTGATAAGCTTATAGGCAATTCTAAGCAGAATCGTCTGGTTCATAACTTGCTCTCATAAAACTTGTTATAAGTATTTCAGTCACAAGTCTTACAAATCTTACGAGAACAACACTTTCATCTCGGACCTTCTCTCTCACTTCATGGAATTCAATATGTTCTTCAGAAGAGAAAACTAAAATGAAGGAATAATGAATTACTCAGAGATGGAGAAACTCGATTACACGGACTGCATTCGATGATTCCCAAGTATTCAACTCAACATGAACAGCTTGCAGCACTAAGAAATTAGGTATATTAAAATCAAAATATATTAGGATTAAAATTAAAGAAAAACATAGGTTATTATAATGATAATTTTCAATATAAGACTGGATGAGAAATATTCTTTCATATATTAGGTAGTTTGGAAAATTCGTTTCAAATCTACTGTATAAATTCAGCACACAATACATCAGGTCAGTTTTTTATTCCTGCATAAATATACGTTTGTTTCACTTCAACTTGTTGCATAGTATCCTTAAGTTCATGGAGAACAGAAATAAAAAACAGATCTTTTATTTACTATTTACCCAGTTTCTTCAGGTAGATTTGCACTGTGGAAGCGGACTTGTGCAGAGTGGCGGCGAGTTCTTTAACAGTCATTTGAGGATTTTTGTGCATGATGTCCTTGAGAAGTGTTACATCAAATTCCTGAGGTCGGCCAGAGCGAGGAAGATCTTCTACATTAAAATCACCAGTTCTGAATTTTCGATACCACCTCCAAATTGTGTGGAGAGTGACACAGGCTTTTCCAAAGACAGAATACAGCTCAATCATAGTCTGCGAAGCTGTGAAGCCTTGCTGGAAGCAATACAGCATCAATTGGCGAAAATCTTTTTGGGATTTTATCCTTCTATCCAATTTTGCTTCTTCTTCTTCTTCTTCTTCTTCTTTTTTACAGCCTATAGCCTCCGACTTTGCCAACATAGTTGCACTTAGGAAGACTTGTGATTGTAAGGTTTCTTTGAGCATACTGATCCCAGATATCCCTGAGATAAGATTTGTTGTCAAACCCAAAAATAGAATTTCTAGAAGTAAGAGTCAATATTTTGGGTGCGTTCTGTTTTATGCATGGACCGCACGGAACGCAGCGCATCACATGTGCGCATTAGCTTAGTTTTTTTTCCCTTGTGCATAGAGAAATGGAACTAAACGGACTAGGTAAAAAATTCTAATGGAATAAATATTATATTGCTGCTTTTTAAGAAATCTTGAAGTTT
>NW_017305541.1:156650-159105 GCF_001594115.1 Trachymyrmex septentrionalis | reverse complement strand
TAAACACTTGCCCGTAGACCATGAGCTAACTTAATTTATATTGCTTTGTAGTGTATATGTCATAATTATTGAAGCTGAAGACAAAATTGTGCATATACTTATACTATTATATATTCATATTTATATTTATATTTATATTTATGAATTTTTTACCTGGATTAATATCGTATAGGGTGAACCAGAGTCGTTGAACCAGCTTTTTACCTTATGAGAAAATTATTGACTGCACGTTATAATCAATTAGGTATAAAGTTGATCATTTTTCACTTTTTGAAATGGTTAATCCGGGTAAAAAATTCATATATAAATATAAATATGAATATATAATAGTATAAGTATATGCACAATTTTGTCTTCAGCTTCAATAATTATGACATATACACTACAAAGCAATATAAATTAAGTTAGCTCATGGTCTACGGGCAAGTGTTTACACTGCACTCCAATTTTATATTTAAAATTATATTACGAAAAAAAAAGAAAAAATAATATAAATAAAACTGATTTACAACACTACAAGAATTTAAAATGATGTAATAGTATTGATAATATATCACTATTATTTATACTAAGCAAATAGCAAAAAAAATTAATCGTAAGAATTCTATTTTCACTTTCATAGAATTCATTTTTAACTGATTTGGTATACAACAAGCATACATGTATGAATTATGAGTTTGTACTTCAATTAGCTAAACAGATCACAATTTTATTAATAAAGTGCAATAATTAATTTCTGGGTATCAATCACGAAACTGTTTTCCTAGCATGAAAAGTAAAAAGTAAATAAAAGATGGACTCGTTTTCCTAAGCATCGACGAGATACTATCAAAGACCGATATCCTTACGGAAGTTCGCGTCCTTGTGAATATTAAAGTAATTAAGAGTTAAAAATGATAATATTGTACTTTTGTGATTTATTAGTTTAGTAGACGAATTTATTTAATAAACGTATTTAGTTTAGTAAACATATTTAGAAATAATATAATAATACTAATTTAATAATACTCGATTTTTTTTTAAATTGTGATTTCAGTGTTATCGTTAAAGTTTTATTATTAATAGAGATGATAACTGCAGAGAAAAAAATTGTAATTTTTCAGCAATATATAGGATATTATAGCTTTATAAGTATGCATATTTATTTATGGAACATTTATGTAATAAAAAATCATGAATTTAATAATATATGAGCCAAATATTTATGTTAATAATAGTAAATTTATATCAATGTCGATAATGTCAGCGTTTTTTAATTACCTCCGGGCTCTTGGGGCCCTTTGTATACCGCCGAAAATTTGCCCAGGGTTGACGGTCTTTAATAGTACCTCGTCGATGTCCTAAGGCATTATAATATGAGCAGAGAGAAATCTGAGAGAGGACATGACGGTTCAAAATTTGTAACCGCAAAATGGATGCCGCGCATTACTGCCCTCTGATAAAATGGATGTAAACTACATAGCAACATCCACTTTTCAAAATTGGAAATGATAAATTGATATTTAATTCATATAATTGTGTTATATGTAGCACGATTACGTGAATCAAATATTGATTTATCATCTCCAGCTTTGAAAAATAGGCGATGTACTCTAATGCCCAATTTCTTCACCTCTAGATAACTTTATCCAAAAGATATTTCCCAGAATACAATGGAGATATCTCTTGGATAAGATTATCCATAACTTATCTGTAAGTGAAGAAATTGGATATAAGAAAAGTGGACGTGTTGTACAGTTTACATCCACTTTGTCAGAGGGCAGTAGTGCGCGGCAGCATTTTGCGGTTAGAGTGCGATTACATGATGCGCGGTACGCGATCCGCGGTACAATAACTAATAGTAATTAACTAATAGTAAAAGGCAATTAAGAAACTACGTATCACCTATTTTTTTCGCTGATATTACATGGAGTGCAATTTGCGTGCGGCTTGCGGCACGGGCTAGTGACTCACATTAGTATGAATTTTTTAAAATAACATATTAACTTATTTCTATATGTTACTTCTATATGTACACTTTATCAATACTCTTATTTTTTTAACTGATTTACTTAATAATTGCGTTTAAATCAATTAATTTCATTAAAAAATGCATAGCAGTGTATAGTAATGTGAGTTTGTTAGCCTGTGCCGCAAACCGCGCGCAAACCGCGCTCCATGTAATACCAGTGAAAGAAATAAACGATACGTGGTACGCGGTTCCCTAGTTGTCTAGTTAGTTACTATTAGTTATTGTACCGCGTTCCATGTAATCGCACAGGTTTTGGGCCATCATGTTCTCTCTCAAGTTTCTCTTTGGTATGACTTTTTTACAATTTTGAACACAACACGTGGGCATTTCTACAAACCAAATAGAATATGCTAATTAATTATTTAAAAAAGATAGATAAATTACAATAAAGGAATGATAAAGAAGCATGATTTTTTTATAGATATCGTTATACATACTCTAACA
>NW_017305541.1:155695-156550 GCF_001594115.1 Trachymyrmex septentrionalis | reverse complement strand
GCTAATTAATTATTTAAAAAAGATAGATAAATTACAATAAAGGAATGAAAAAGAAGCATGATTTTTTTATAGATATCGTTATACATACTCTAACTGTTGTTGCTACATAAAACTTAAAGAACTTCGCTCTTAATCACTCATCGGCCACCTCGAACTGAACAAACTTCTCGAAAGAATAATACAATCAAGAAGGACGCGAGATCTGGTTCACGCACGACGTGAGATTCTGTTTTTTGATCACTTCTAACGGAATAGGACTGCGGAATACAGAATGTATCATTGAAACAACCAATTAGCGCTATTCCGCACTTTTCCATTACGCAAGTTTTGTGTGCTATGTTCACATGATGCATCAAAGATGTATTCAGCATGAATATAATTTAAAAACTACAAATTTCATGTTAATAATTTGTTTATTAAAATGAAATATTGTATAATTTTTCAAGTTGTAAAAACAATTACTGTTATAGTACTTAATGTTTTACAATTAATATTTACAATTTCATAAATTTTTTTGAACTACTTTAACGTATTTACTATCATTTTTTGACATCGTGTGAACATAGCACACAAAACTAGCGTAATGCAAAAGGGCACACTAAAATTACACGTAATGCATCATTGTTTTTTTGATCTTGATATCTACATTTACGCACTTAGATTTTGTCATTTTACTTCATTTCAGACTTTCATTTCGACATTACGTAATTCCATCATATCAATTAGCATCAAATTATTTTAACCTCTCAAAATACGACGATTTATACGATTATTATAAAAACAATGACGCACTCGCAATTCCGCAGCATCAAATGCAGAATAGCACTGAGTGATTGTTTCAATGACGCGTTCTCT
>NW_017305541.1:150789-155595 GCF_001594115.1 Trachymyrmex septentrionalis | reverse complement strand
ATACATAGCAACTATGATAGTAACCATGTTGCTTTTTACAATTTTGAACAAAATTGTGATTAATTTAGGAGCAGCCGCCATTTGAACTATTGCGCATCCTCAGGAACGAAATATATTATATTCTTATACCATAAATTTACTGCAGTATCTGCAGTGTATGTTTGCATCGCAATATTTATTCTAGCTTCATTTACATATTCTCATATCTCTATACCATCAATAGCCTAGTTTCCACCGAGGGTTTTAGAATGTAAGTTAGTGTTAGTTTTAGAATGTAAGAGTCTTCATACAATAAAAGGAACAGGGAACAAAGAACAGAGAATAAGAATTTCAACCTATCAGAAATCATGTATTACGGAATACACAGTTTCTGAGGTTGAAATTCTTATTCTCTGTTCTTTGTTCTCTGTTTCTTTTATTATGCGGAGCCTCTAAGAACCAACCAACTACAGTCAAGTATTCCCTTGTCATTCGATTGTAACAGGAATACTCGACTGTAGTTGGTTAGTTTTTACATTCGGTTTAAATTCTTAGTGGAAATTAAGTCACTGTGACAGATTTCCTAACCTGAATAGTCGTTAATTCCAACGATTAATATTTCAGTCTACGGAGCAGAGCATCACTCTTTTACCATTCATTCATTTCGTATAAAAACGCAACGAATGAGTCTAATTTCGTCAAAATTGTAAGAAAGGTAAAATTCTTGAGTATTACCAAAATAAATTTACTCAAGATGCGCGCAGAGAAAGATAGATTGCCCCAATATTTTCCTTCTCGCACCGTTCTGCCAAATCCAGGTATATATAGCTAATGTTGGGTCTCTAATCTTATATGTCTATGGTTTTATACGATTAATTAATTGTGAGCGTCCTTGCGAGATTCCTGCAGTAACATTTTAAAGTTTAAAGCCTGGAGCATATAGAAAAACGTAAGGCATAATCAGTAAGGAAATCGTAAGATTGGATTCGCTACTGGCCTTACGGTCTCTACCATGATTGGGCAATTCGCTTACTAATTATGTCTTACGTTTTTGTATGTGCCATGGGCTTAACATTGAGAATAATCCGATAGAGATCGAAATGTCTATTGTATATGATCTGATTGTTTATTAAAAAGTTTTTTCATCTAAGATCTACAGTGGTTCGTAACCCTTATTACATAATTTTATTTCTTAATTTATTTAACCGTTTTTCTCTATTGAATATAATATTTATAGATATTTATATAATAATATGTAATAATATATAATAATATATATACTCAGCAAAAAGAATGGATTAAAATGAATTGAAATGTTTTTCTATCCGAATGCGTATTTCAAATAGCAAATACTTTTTTTTGGATTTAATTGAATTCAATTAGATTCAATTGGATGCAATTGGATTGAAAAACTGCATTTCCTATTCAAAATTTTGAATTGAGCAGTATTCACAGTGCACAGAAAAAGCTAATATTATTTTTAGATTGAAAAGCATAAAGATATGCTCCAATTCCTATAAATAAATAAAAATGCATTCAGGATTGAAAAGCGTTCATTTTGACACTCGTGAATCAATATTTCTGAAAATCTGAATTCATTTCAATTTATTTTAATCCATTCTCGTTTGCTGTGTGTGGAAAAGCTTTTTATAATAAATACTTCATCAAAGGTTGCAATTTTTCATTTTACGATAAAAGTAAAACACGCCAGTGACGATTCGTTTGTATCAGCTACTATATTTGCTAAAAACTTGAGAGATCGATGTAATATAGCGAGCGAAATGTAACATACCGCTATATTTATCGCAACTATCCGTTTTATTGCCGATGCAATCTATTCGCGAACAGCAAAATTCGTGGACAAATTCTTGAGATGTCGTGTTATACTCGTTTCTTATGAATTATATCAATCAGCTCTAACTCGTAAATTTTCATGATGGAAGAGAGATTAGATGAATATACGCGTAATTGGACAGCCTTCGGATTGACCACGTTCACATTTACATGATACTTTTCTTATTAAACATTTTATTTATTTAAGATTAAAATAAAAAGAAATTATTAAAAATTTTTACGATGTAAACCTTTTAAAAATAAAAAGAAATTTCTAAAGCATTTAACGTGAAACGATTTTCAAAAATGTGGTAAAATCTTCTTCTGGTTCCAGATGTAAAAGATGACAGGATGCATTCCACAATTTTATAGCGTATTGATGATTGTTCGCATTTCCAGACGGAGCAACAACATTGCAATTCATATATATATATATACATGTAAACGTTAATAAAATTTAATGTAAAATTGAATATATATTATATTCTACATAAGAATAATTTTGTAAAAATAATTTACGTATAGTGAATTCTTACGAATAATAAAGACCAGTATCATTAGCTATCTTTTCATCTACTGTACAATATATTATCGTTTGTGCTCCTTGTTCAGTATTTTTATAAAGAAATCGTCCAAATATAGAAAAAATAAAGTTTGCACCAGGAAACATTACGTTTCTGACATCATCCCATACTTCGGTCTGTATAATACCAGGATGTAAACAGTATGTGTTTATTCCATGAATATTTGCTTCTGAAAATCAAAACGTGGATAATTTTTTACACTTTGCATAAACTTTTTATAACCATACCTTTGTACATTTTTCATTGTGTAATAAAAACCATTAACAATTACCAATTATTAAATATTAATTAATTAACATTAAATGACTTTAAAATTAATAGGCTCTAAAGAAAATTCTAAAAAATAATAAATGAAATGCCAATTTAAGTCGATACTAAATTATAGTGTGTATTTTAATACCATTTATTCAAAGTGAATATTAAACGTATGCGTTTCGACTTGCGGTCAAGATCCTCTTCAGTACAAAAAAATATATTAACAAAATTACATAATAATAGCGCATATGAGTATAATATAATATAAAAAGCGAAAAAAACGTGGTAGTGATGTCTGAGTTAATCTTGGTCATTAAATTACTAAGTTAACTAAAAAGAAAAATATTTTTTGTTTTACATAAGATCATTAATAAGAATTTACCTCCAGCAAACAACTCTACAGTTAATAGCTACTTTTTTTACTAAAAAAAATCTCAAATTTGACAATTTCTGCTGAAGCCTCTCTTTTATCTTTTTTTGGACGTAATATCACTCTTTACTAACATACTAATAGATCTAGTTCTTGATGGAATATTCAATAGATGGTACCTTACAGAAAAAAATATTGACATCTCAAAAACTTGGAGTTTTGTAAAGCACTAAAATTAGTTGTGAATTCCACTTTTTTTGTGTTTAATGACAAATTTTACAGATAAATCTTTGGTTTATCCATGGGCTCTCCATTATCTCCTATACTTACTGATTTAGTCGTGCAGGACTTAGACTTAGTTTTGTTAAATAAACTTTCTGTGACACCACTGTTTTATATAAGATATGTTGATGACATTGCTTTAGCTATTGACAATGTTCATATTGATGAGATTCTTATTAAATTCAATTCTTATCACCCAAGACTGCAATTTACAATGGAAATTGGTAAAGACTCATTAAATTTCTTGGATATTTGCTTGATAAAAAAAGAAGAGACTCTTATTTTTGATTGATATCGTAAACCTACATTTTCGGGTTGTTTTCTTAATTATTTCTCATGGCATCCTCTCTGTCAAAAAATTAGCACAATTATCGGTTTAATCGATAGAATTTTATTACTTTCTCATCCAAGTTTTCATAAAAAGAATTTTGACTTAGTTATAACAATCCTTCTGAATAATGGTTATCCTCTAAGTTTAATATTTACAATTATCAAAAAAAGACTTTACAAAAAATTTGATCTCTTTAATCGTGCTGATGATTTTGTTATTGATAAACAATTGACAACCAAAGAAGATACCAATAATAAAAAATTTTTCTATATATGTACCATTTATTCTTAATACTTTCACACAAAAATCAGTATGCTCTTAAAAAATGTATCTTTTACATATGGCTTATAGAGGTATAAATAAGCTCAATTTATTAAAGTTCAGAAAGATGTGCTACCTCAATCTTGTCAATCCAATGTAGTATATAAGATTGACTGTAAAGACTGTCATGCGTCGTATGTTGGACAGACAAGCAGATGCCTAAAAACGCGCATAAGTAAACATAGAAATCATATTAATTGAAACACAATCCAACATTCGATTATCACGCAACATCGGATGGACTTATTTCATGATTTTGATTGGAATAACATACATATTTTAGACAAAGAGCAAATTTTTCATAAAAGATTGTTATCAGAGATGATATACATTAAAAAACAGGCTTGAATTTACAAAACAATACACTTTCTCTTAATCCGTTATATATTAATCTATTTTCAGAGATGTAATGCTTCCAATTTACATCATTTATACTTTGTTATTTATTATTTATATTTTTACTTATTGTCTTTGTAAGTACATGTTCTGTTGTCCACTGTTTCTCTCAATTTTCATTTTACATCTGTCTACCAAATAGTTATGTCGTGTTTAATATCTTTAAATTTTGTTTCATGTAAGTGAAGTAAAGTTGGATTTTTACTCTGTTATTTATATTAACTTTTTAATTTATTCACATTTGTATTATACAGTAAATGGAACATGTGCAACAAACCTTATAAAAACAGTTCAATCTTGACAGTCATGTAAGTTTTTTTTAACCATTTTTCGCGTATAATCTCATGTTAGCAGTTTTAAAATTATTTTTAATCTTTTGGGTCAGTTGTTTAAAAAAAAAAAATATTTTTTTTTAGTTAACTTAATAATTTAATGACCAAGATTAACTCGGTAAT
>NW_017305541.1:150450-150689 GCF_001594115.1 Trachymyrmex septentrionalis | reverse complement strand
TAAAAAAAAAAAATATTTTTTTTTAGTTAACTTAATAATTTAATGACCGAGATTAGCTCGGTAATAGTACATATGTATACCAAGAAATTTTATGTAATTTACCTTCTTTCTAATTAAATTTTAATGACATCACCATCACGTTTTTCTCGCTTTTTGTGTTATTAGTTTACACTTAGCATATGCGCTATCATTATGAAATTTTGTTAATATATTTTTTGTGCTGAAAAGAACCTTGACCG
>NW_017305541.1:147739-150350 GCF_001594115.1 Trachymyrmex septentrionalis | reverse complement strand
GTTATTAGTTTACACTTAGCATATGCGCTATCATTATGAAATTTTAATATATTTTTTGTGCTGAAAAGAACCTTGACCATAGGTCGAACGTATACGTTTAATATTCACTTTGAATAAATGATATTAAAATACACACTAATAACCAGTGCCGGCTCAAATTGATATTTTATTTATTATTTTTTAGAATTAAATGATTTATTCTAATTAATAATGTTTTTTGGCATACTTCTCAATCGATCAGCCAATTCCTTTGTGAATAGGATATTTGCTAGTTTACTTTGTGCGTAACTTTTAAATGGTGTATAAGATCTCTCCAGATTAAGATCATCGAAATTTATGTCAGTAACTGTAATAAAACATTTTTCTTACAATTATACTTACGAGTACTCTAATAAATAAATAAAAAACACTCGTTTTTCATTTTTAAACCTTAATGTCGTTTTACGTACACATATGTGCAATTGATGAAACATTGATTATTCTGCAATTAGGAGAAGATAACTGCATTTTTGGCAACAGCAAAAGTGTCAAGAGAAAATGACTGAGATGGTTGACTTGCAGTGTCATCTCATTCCCGTCCTCTGTCTTCTCAAGAGAATGAGTTGGTCCCATACCGGCATTATTTATGAGAATATGAATAGCTGCTTCATTCATCAGTAAGTTTTTAGCGCAATTTCTCACGCTTTTCAAGCTACATAGATCCAGAAAATAAATCGCAAGCTCTCCTATCTTATTTTTATATTCATCTTTATTGATCCTAAAAATAGCTATAGGTTTAAAGATCATATCACCATTTTCAAAATGTAAAAATTTAATGAAGATAAATATAATTTTATACAGAGTGAGAAAGAAAGAAAACAAATAGTACGTAATTTAATTTATTATAATCTTCTTATTGTGTTACGAGTTTATTTATTTATTTACCTTGAAGGTGGATTATTCTTTATATCTTCAACTGCTTTATTTGCCTTTTCCATATTTCTACAAGCCAGAATTACTCTAGCGCCTAAATGCATACATTATTTATACGAGTGTGTTTAAGAGTATACTTTATTTATGGAATTGTAAAAGAGTCTTTAGGTTTGGTTTTTGTTCCTGCACGAGGATTGCACTAGAACTGAACTATTGCAGTCCAGAACTGACGAGTGTAAGCGTGCAAGCAAAAATAAAAAACGTTCTAGTGCAAGATAAAAATGGCTTCCCATATTGTTTACATGGAAATATTATTAGATTTGAATGATGAAAATAAAAGTATTAATGCAATTCCATTAAAAAAATTTTTAATTAAAGATGATTATGATACAAAACTACAAAATTTTTGTATGTAGCTAGCCTTTACGGAAAAAAAATTGTTAAGATTTAATAGTTACTATTGAAACTCTAATAGATTACTATTGAGACTCCAATGGTTTGAATAATATTGCAAATAAATGTACTTGCAATATGGAGTCAATGTTGAAATAATGACATTGGAAGAATATACTTACAAAGCAATGACAAAAAAAAATTTTTTAATGTTAACCGTAAAAAAAAATGTAGAAATATAATATTAATAATAATACAATATATTAAGGGTTATGATATTAGAGAGCATATTAATTCTGTTTTCATGTCATGTAATTTTAATTTCACTTTTATCTTTAATTTTTCGATATTTTGTTTATCGCTTATTTCTTCATATATATCTATATGTATAGCTTTTATAAATAAATATTTTTGTACTTTTCAATATTATTAAATTTATATTTCAGTATAAACACAAAAGTACATATGTATACCAAGAAATTTTATGTAATTTACCTTCTTTCTAATTAAATTTTAATGACGAATAGTATTGTAGTTATTTACCAACAGTAACTATTTGCCAACAGTAACTATTCGCCAACAGTAACTTTCGCCAACAATAACTATTTACTAACAGTACTAACTATTAATCAAATAACTATTGATTATTTTATCATTTACCAATAATTTTTTTCAGTAAGAGGTTACTATTATTTATATATTTGTGTAAGATCTATTTTCTGTGGCTGAACTAGTATACATTAGTGCTTACACTGACTCCAGACTTACAATTAATCCAGTCTGTACAGTAAACTAACTCGTGCACTGATGCATTGGAACATAAAACAGCATCGCTGATGCCATTTTGGGAACAGAAAAACCTATTAATGAAGTTCTAAATAAGATAAAGAACAACAACAAAAAATCTAATATTCTACTATAAGAAATGAATATATGTACAGTCGCGGATACTGAAGTTGTGACACTTTTTTTCGATGGTTTGCAGAAAACGCCAAAATTTTCGCGATTCACCATCTATCGATACGTGTAACGAGCGGTTATGATAGCTGTCAAAATGATACAGAATCGAAATGAAATCAAGAAATGTCTTGTGCGACGCGATAAATACTTAAGATATCAATCAGTCGAGTTCTACATTGATTTACAGCCTTCCCATAACAAAATAAGTATTTAACCCAATAAATAACCTAATAATTAATCCAATTAATATACTTGTGCTACAAGCGTCATTTCTCAAAACGGGTTATTACTCAATATTTTCTTTTCAACGAGTGCGGTGCATTCCTACATCATTAGCTGAACTTTC
>NW_017305541.1:146542-147639 GCF_001594115.1 Trachymyrmex septentrionalis | reverse complement strand
AAGCGTCATTTCTCAAAACGGGTTATTACTCAATATTTTCTTTTCAACAAGTACGGTGCATTCCTACATCATTAGCTGCACTTTCTATATATATTTTTAAGTAAAAAAAAGTTCTCTACAGTTTTTATAATTTTAGAGAGGATTATTAGCATTTCAGACTGATTGTATTGAAAGTCCGAAAAATTATCGGCTCATAATCATATCTGAAATAAATTGATTGTCACGAATGCCATTGCATAAACATGAAAAGAAGAGTGTTAATATGTAAGCTATTCGATACCAAGAATTTAAAAAGATTATAAATATTAATTTTGCAAATTGTTTAAAGAAGAAATAAAAGATGTATCACAAAGACTTAATTACGCGATTCATAAAATGACGGTTGCATCCTTCATCGATAATCAGAACGCTGACACAAAAGCGATGATTCGGTAAGATTGATAGAAAAACGAGATAACGCGAAATCAAGAGAGAGACCCGGACGCGGGTCATTAAGAAATTTTCATTAGCGTTGCATCATTCTGCCCATTCGATATTGAGAAATAGTACAATGGTGATGCGTTAAGTGATAAGGTGAAAGTGTAACCAATCAAGATCTGACTTTGTGTAGAGAAATATTTTATTAAACTCTTTATTATAAAATTAACATTGATGAGTTTTAATTATCCTACAATCCCGGAGTCATTGTCGAATCCGGTGCCGTGAAACTCGACATAACATGATTTAATAAAGAATATATATTATATTATTTGAAACATCTAATTTTAATCTCTATTGTATTTAATGTATTCATTTGTATGGTTGTTTCTTAAGTCTTAATCATGTTTAAAAAAATAAAGTCATAAGGAGATTCACAATAATCAAGCACTCCGATCTGTGAGAAGCAATTAAGTCAATATTATTCTTATAACTTTTTATTTAAAAATATAAATAGAAAATGCAAATAATGACGTAGGAATACACTGTACTCATTGAAAATAAGATATTGTATAGTATTGAAACTCGTTTAGAAAAATAATGCCTCGTCATAGATCAAATGATTCATTGGTTTTATATAACATATAAGTCACATTGCTTGAAATTTCTACACTTAAAAT
>NW_017305541.1:144939-146442 GCF_001594115.1 Trachymyrmex septentrionalis | reverse complement strand
ACATAACATGATTTAATAAAGAATATATATTATATTATTTGAAACATCTAATTTTAATCTCTATTGTATTTAATGTATTCATTTGTATGGTTGTTTCTTAAGTCTTAATCATGTTTAAAAAAATAAAGTCATAAGGAGATTCACAATAATCAAGCACTCCGATTTGTGAGAAGCAATTAAGTCAATATTATTCTTATAACTTTTTATTTAAAAATATAAATAGAAAATGCAAATAATGACGTAGGAATACACTGTACTCATTGAAAATAAGATATTGTATAGTATTGAAACTCGTTTAGAAAAATAATGCCTCGTATAGGTCAAATGGTTCATTGTTTTTATATAACATATAAGTCATATTGCTTGAAATTTCTACACTTAAAATGAAATAATATATGTATATTCAAATATTATTGAGAGAAAGCGAAGATTCTGAATATAAAAAGTAAACATAACACGAATAGTCCTATGATATTTTGGACTCAGATACTTCTTAATTAATAACACACATATTTTATTTATTTTATATAATATGTACTTAAATTTCAAATTCGGAATAACTTAAATTTTATTGAAAATATTTTAATAAAATTACCTCTTGCGTATAAATTTCTGGCAGTCTCCTTTCCAAGACCTCTACTTGCTCCTGTTATCACAACAGTTTTACCGTCAAGACGTGCTTTGCTCGTGCATATTTTATTGAAAAACCACATTTTGTCGTGTTTCTTTATTTATGACATTATCAGTTGATTATGTTTATTGTAAATTGCTCATTATCAATTTTACAGAAAATGCTACATCTGATTTTGTTTCGTGTTGTATGTTGAATAGTTACACGCTCGTATATTCGTGTTCTTATTATTAGCGCCGAGACACTACCGTGTCTCCAGATATACTATACTACTTGAAGCCTGCAAATTCTATCCCACTCCCAATCTCGGCTCGATATACTTATCGTGAATTCGACGCCTTTATAGGGAGCGGAGTAAAAAGTATTAGTTGTTTTATTTACATTCTTTCTCATAGAAAGAGGCTCACGTAATCAGTTAAATGCATGGTCTTTTTGCATTTGAGAAGTGAGATTTAACTGAGTTTTTACCTATAATCTGCATATAAGCTCGAAACCGTGGTTTATTTCTCGTAGACTCACTTTAAAAGTGAGATTATGAACTTGTGTTGTTATATGATAAGTTTTCACCAAAGAAAGCAAGGAGTGACATTATTAATCTGAGTATGAAATACTCTCATTTCAGACTCAGTTTCACTTGTGTGTAAATGGAAAGTACCTAATGGAAAGTGCAATGGAAAGTACTACATACTGCAACAATCAGTCGCATCTCTGGCTGTGTGAATTACAACTTACTAATAGTAAAAATCTTCGCAAAAAATGCTATCGAAAAATTTTAATTTTTACCGCGCAAATCACGATGCCCAAAAAAGCAAAATTAAATAAGCTTGTTGGAAATCTTAGATTTCCGCCGCAAGAGATGCTATAAAAAACGG
>NW_017305541.1:139249-144839 GCF_001594115.1 Trachymyrmex septentrionalis | reverse complement strand
CGCAAATCACGATGCCCAAAAAAGCAAAATTAAATAAGCTTGTTGGAATAGATTTTATCTATTCCAACAATATATATAAGAGATCTTAGATTTCCGCCGCAAGAGATGCTATAAAAAACGATAATTGATTCGACTTCGAACATCGTCAGAAATCGACATCAATCTCGAACAAGCTGTTTTGCAAATATAAAATCAAATTTTTTTCGCTGCAGTGATTATTGATATTGTTTGTCTTTCTTCTAACATTATCGATTATATAGATCATAATATGGTTGTCCCTCCAAAATGATTACATAACTGTAATTATCCTGCTTAAAAATTCCCATTGAAATCTATTCAAAAATTTCTTATGGGTTTGAATTCGAAATGCGCAATAGCAATCTCCGATTGATTCCCTTCGTAGAAAAGAAGAATCAATTGGTAAATTTTAAAGTTTAATAGGATTTTATTGAGGTTCGCACACAATACGCTTAAACGAATTTTATTTCGTTCAATGGGATTGAATGGGAAAGCCACGCAATGACATGGGATTCTATCGGCTTTCATATGATACGTGTTTGATGGGTTTTAATCGAAATCGCGTTTTAATAAGATTAATATTGGTTTCAATCGGAAATACGCTTTCACAGTTTTTAATGGGATTCTATCGGTTTTTATACGATACGTATTTAACAGGTTTTGATCGGAAATAATGAAAAAACATTTTTTTTATTTTTACATGGTTTATTATTGTTTTTCATCTTTTTAGTTTAATTTGGGTTTATTGTTTTGTCTATATTCTATTTTATTAATTACAATTAATTTTTGAAAACGCATCGCCGCTGAGACTTGAACCTATAACCTATGATTCCTAGAACGGCAATATAATACACTAACGCTGAGTTAATCGCTTGTGATTCAATAAAAAAATTTTTTTACACGGATTTAATAGGTTTTAACGAATACGCTTTTATGATATTATATTGATTTTAATCGTATATGCTTTTACAGTTTTTAATAAGATTCTATCAGGTTTATGATATGCATTTAATGAGTGGTATGCATTTAATGGGACGACGAGAACCCGCGAATGACACGGCTCAGAAAATTCCAAATTCGTTGAAAATTGAATGTCTGTTCTTGGATTATGGGAAAAAAAGTATTAAACCCAGCAATCTTCTCAAAAATGTTAAATGGCGCATCTATGTGCAATTTTTGGCAGAAAATCTATCAGATTTTCTGGAAAACATGCTATTTTTGAATCGAAATAAAATAATATTTCAAGACGATGCTGGTCCTCACTAGAATTGCTACAGACTTTTTAAACCAGCAATTTCCTACATGTTGAATGGGCCGGTATGATCCAATACGCTGGCCAGTAAAATCCCCGGACTTCGACATATTGGATTTTTTCTTGTGACGATACTGTAAGGAAAAAATTTATAGACATCTTCCCTAGGACGTGGAAGAATTGAATGATAAACTTCACTGTGCCATTTAGTCTATCGACAACGACGTTATGGAGAAAATGCAGGCCAATTTATTGAATAAGAGCTTGCAATAGATACAGTGAACACTTCGAGTATTTATTATGAAAAAGAAGATCGGGATGTTCGAAAAAAATTACTCCTTTTCGCAGAGCAATTAATAATTAATCTGTTCTTTTCAGGGCAATCCAATATTTCATTTCGAGGAATATTCTTTAACTCCTTCTTTTTTGTAAAATAATATTTTACTTAATAAGATTATTAAAAATATTTAATATTTAAGGAATAACTTTTTTAAATACTGAATATTATTGTATGATTGAATGGAATTAATTTTGTTACAAATGAAAACACATACAGTTCCTGTTCGTCAAAATACCATTTTAAAGGACTAATTAAATCTTTTCTATTACAGTTTTATCGCTTCAGATGGTTCTATATCAAATGCGGTTTTTAAATAATAAACTGGATTAATCACGTGCGTACAATTGTGAATTTTTGCGAGAGATACGTTTAGTACGTTGTATTTAGTAGCAGCTTGTTTTATATGTGGTGTTTTATGTGAATATGAAGAAATGTAATGTAGGCTACGCCTAATATGGCGAACGCGATCAAGGATACTGGAACGCGAACGAACGTACGTGCGTACTACATACTAATGTATGTGCGAATGATCCCATGGAAACACATTACATCTGTGTGGACAGTAGTGTATGTGTTAATCAGATGGTGCGCTGCGGAATATGAGATAATTTTCATACAAATATATTATTCCTTAATTATACGCGAGCGTAACAGTATCAATGATATATCATATTATTTAATTGTAATATTATGATCATGACTTGTGTACATAGAACAGCGCTATAGACACATTAAACTGCGATCGCTATTAAATCAGGAAATTTAATGTACATCCAAAGCAAAAAACTTCGATGGATTCGATTTATAACTGACGAAAAAGCAATCCATGTGCTTCGACCGAACAATTCTTTATGCCAACATCGCTTTATGTAATATAGAAGTCTCACCTTTGTTATTTATCATATTACCGAAGAGGACCCGAAACATGGATCGAAACGTTTATTAATTATTGTGTGTATGAGATAATAAATCACTATTGGCAACAATAACTTACGTTGGCTCTCAGAGGCTTTTCAATCATTATTGATTTATATCAACTAGAGCCTACATATTTTTGTGATTGTTAACTGTAACACACATAGAGATTTCGCCGCAATTTATGTTAAATACTGGCGATTAAGATAAAATAAGCCGAGATGTCTTGTAAAAAAAGTGCATGAAATGAAGATAGGATTCATGTACTTATACAAATATTTAACGAATATTATGAACATTTTAATTGCAATAGGTATGCATTCGAATATTTAATATCTATAATATCTAGCTCGAAATAAACTAATATAAAAAATAATACAGAAACTTTTTTCGATTAATAGTAACACGAGCCCAAAGTCTATATACAATGTTTTCCATTTTCTTACTATTAGAAAAATTAAATATTAAATTTTTTAATTTCTCATAAATAAATAGACAAAGTAGCAAATAGCTGTAAATAGCAATTAGCAAATAGAAAAATCAGATTTTTCATTCTCTCATCAGAGTAAAAATACAAAATAAAATTTATATAATTAAAATTTCACAATTTCGGCCAAGGAAAAGTTTCAGTCAAATTACTTGCTTCACTCAATTATTCTGTCAGTTCATATGAATAGACGACTGAATGGCGATGCAGCGACAGATAAACGTCATGGCTAATTAGAATTCTAAGGCCAAGTCACAGTATATACAGTAGCGCAACTCTCTGTCGGTACTTCTGATGTTAGTGTTGACCAAAATGGAATACGCATGCGTGAAATAAGTAAGTTACCTAGCGTTGCTATGGTTACCACCTAAACTTCTTTCTCTTTTCATCCTTTGTCAAAATTCCTCGCAAAACTCGCTATATTTATTCGCATCGCAATTCACCGAATTTGTTGAAGTGAATAAGTGCTATTATAGGAACATATTGGAGCATATTAGAGCATGTGACGCGAATAAACCTAATATTGCGATGAAATAATTTAAATTTTATGAAAATTAATAAAAATAAATTGTAAATATATTGAAAAATAAAGAAAAATATAATATTAAATCAAATTAAAAATGTATATTTGTATAAAGAAATATTATGTAATTATATATTTATGAAAATGTTATGAAAAAGCTGATATAAAAGAAATTTATATACATATATTATATTACGTTCAAGCTCCGCGCGAATGCGAAGCTGAGGGGGTGAAAGTAACAAGGAACCGAATTGTTAGACCGATTTGATCGTGTCCAGGCTCCGGACCGCAAGGAAGGATCGACGCAAATCGGGAGGCACTTTGCTTCATCCTGAGGCTCCTAACGAGCCGGGGGTTGAACGGAGGATGAAACGGAAACCTCTGCTCGTGCTCCGCTAAACAGACACACGAGTCGGCGCGTACTTTTAAGTTAAAGGGCCCAGACTGGGTCAGTGTGCCGAGAGGGCGCACTTTAACGCCAGCTGCGCCAGTACGACCGTATGCCCTGGCTTTCGGTCATGGAACTTAATCCAAGTGACTGGGGAGAGAGCGAAGTGCAATCGTGGGAGAACTTAAGAATACGAGGAGAGGTTATATTTGAATAAAGACTACTGGGGAGTTAATTTAATAATGATATAATATAAAAAAAACAATATTGATCATACATTTTTTAATAGAAATAAAAAGAAAATAAATACAATAAGAATAATACAATTTTGATAATCTAAATCATATGTACAGATTTATACATGTGTGCGTGCGTGCGTGCGCGCGCGCGTGCGTGCGTGCGTGCGTGCGTGCGTGCGTGCGTGTGTATGTGTGTGTGTATGTATAATATCGTGTGGCAGAAGGGAGGAGTTACGGAGAGAATAGCTGTCGCCCTTATGAGGATCCGGGCTTACCATAGCAAAACAGAGCGCGCGAAATTTTAAACAAACTTTTCGAATAACTTGATATAATTATAGATGAGTTTTATTTTTTGAACGAGTTCTACACACACACACACGCGCGCGCGCGCGCACGCACGCACGCACATGATGTTTCAAAATTCATGCCCACTAAGTACAAAACGTGATACTTTATGCTAAAATGAATAACTTTTTCTTTAATAAAATTGCGTCCGATAAATAATTTTTGCGCTTATTTGTTAACTTCAACCTGCTCTTTTGCAAAAATTACTTATCGGATGCGATTTTGCTAAAGGAAAAAGTTGTTTTTTGTATTAAAACAATGTTACTGATTTGATTGACCTGTTTTATTTGTTTTGATACAAACGTTAGAATTAGTATTACAAGTAAAGGTTGTCTTCTTTACTAAACGCTGTAATAGAAAAATAATAACGATCGCTCCTTTCTGTGCCTTGAAAACAAAGAAGAATCAAACATGGCGACCGGCTAGAGTCTCAGAAATCTTTGAGGAGAGACGTGTCTTCCATCATGCTGCCTCGTGCGCTCTCACTCATGGCTCGAAATTCAAATTAAGCGTTAATAAACGAACAACTTTTTCCTGTAGTAAAATTACATTTAATAAATAATTTTTGCGTTTACTCGTATAATTTCAACCTGCTCTCCTGCAAAAATTACTTATTAGATGCAATTTTGCAAAAGGAAAATGTTATTTCTTTTAGCATAAAGTATCACGTCTTGTACTTTGCAGGCGCGAATTTTGAAACACCCTATATATGTATGTGCAATATTTTGTATTAAATTATATGTATTATTATATATATTATATATAATTTAATATATATATATATATACGTATATATATAGATATATTCATAAATTCGAAATGTATATAATGCTACATTAATATGTATATAGATATAAATTCTAACTGGCTCTTTTATTAAATGAAATTAAATATTGAATGGAAATATTGCGGTAGGTGACAAATAACAAATGAGATCCAAGAGTGACACAGATAGGTTTTAATCAAATTAAAATTTTGTTTCATATATGTCCAATAAATATGTATAAATTACTTGCGCATGCATACTTGACAAGTATTAAGTTTACTTGAACGTGTATAGCCAGCCTAATGTAATATTAGGTG
>NW_017305541.1:114161-139149 GCF_001594115.1 Trachymyrmex septentrionalis | reverse complement strand
ATTGTACTTACATTCATTAGGTGATAAACGGCTCCAACGCTGGTGAATTTCGACAAGCGATGTCGCGTGTCTTTTGTAGTTTAGACATTGCTGAAAGTGATTCAGTCCTCACAGGTTAGATTTCTCGACGCCAAAGAGATTTTCAAATTGATTAAAAATGAACCGCGCTGTTTTTCCGAAATATGATTCTTCATTACTTCGACCGTAAGAAAACCGCAGCTGAAGCGCATCGTTTATTATCTGAAGTATATGGTGATGAAACTCCATCGGAAACAACATGTAGAGTTTGGTTTGAACGCTTCCGAAACAGTAATTTTGGCGTGAAAGACAAAGAACTCTCAAACCGCCGAAAAAATTTGAAGATGTCGAACTGCAAAAATTGTTCGATGAGAATCAGATCAAACAGTTTTAAAATTGTCGTTAAATGTTACTCGAATGGCCGTCAAAACGCTTGCATGCCTTGGGAAAAATTCATAAGGAAGGGAGATGGCTATCACATGAGTTATCAAAAAATACCATTTTGAATTGTCTATCACGATTTCTTTGCTTGGCAGGCAAAGAAAAAAGAGTTTTTTGTGGCGCATTATGATTGGCGATAACAAATGGATTTATTTTGATAATCCCAAGCGGGAAAAATTAGGGGTGAGTCCCAGTCAACCATCCACTTTAACATCGAAGAAGAATATTCACAGGCCTAAGACCTTGTTCTGCATGGTGAGACTAAGAGAGTATTTCGAGTTATTGCGTCCACATGAAATTGTTACAGCTGATTATTATCAACGGCAATTATATCAATTGAGTAACAAATTAATGCAAAAAAGACCATCTGTAGCCAACAATCAACGCAAAGTCATTTTGTTGCGTGATAACACTCGACCATATGTTGCGGAAAGTGTGAAGCAGACACTTTTATAATTTGAATCCTGGGAAATCCTACCGCATCCAGTATACTCTCCAGACTTGGCACCGTCGGATTATCTCATCTCTCGATGCAACACATACTTACGGACACTTACTTTGATTAAGGTATTCAATCATCTTCCCTTTGAAACAAATCAATTTTGGAGACGAAAAAACGGAATTAAATTTATCACCCAATAATGATAGAATGTGGATTCATAAATACTTGAAATAAATCTTTTCAATTGTATATTTTATTTTTTTATTGCATTTAAAATATGCAGAAAGATTCAACTCCATTTTAGTTATCTCGTATATTATATTTTTTTATCAAAAAATATTTTTTTTCAAAAAATTTTTGAAACATATTTGAGATAATCAAACCTTTGTGACATTAATTTTTGTCTGCTCAGAAATGGTAGATAAAAAAAAACAAATGGAAAATATTGCAAATAAAAATAAAGAACAGATAAAAAACAATTTAAAAAAATATAGATATTTTGTTAAAGTTAAGAGTCAAGTATAGAGATTAAAGGAAATTAATAAACAATAATAAAAAAAGATATAAATTAGTCTCAATAAAAGTTATAATTTGAGAATATCTATAATACATTTACATAGAAAACGGTTAACATGATACTACAAATACAATGAAGGATTATTTGATTAGCTAATTAGTAAAGTGCTTCAAAGCATTTGTAATAAGATTTTGACCGCATCAAGAGATCACAATAAAAGACAATTTTCTTAAAATATATAGAGATCTAGCCTTTTAAGAAAGTTCATAAAGAATTTTACGCTTTTATTTTTGCCTTATTCCAGATCATTCTGTCCTCATAAAATCGGATAACAATCTGAGGACACTTGACATTGGCTTCATTGGCAGACACCATGTCGACTGCATCTGTTCCTTTCCTGCGTAAACAAAATTATTCTTATTCGTCAATCGGCTTCAATCGTTTTTAAATTATTCTCATTAGTTTAAATTCTTTTTTTGTATTTTCGAAATGTACATTAAATGTTAAAAATAAATATATTAACACAAATAAGTGAAGGTTTCATTTGGCCAAGACGAAGTTTTATGCCTAAATACATAATTATGTAAATTTTTACAATTTGCAGCAAATTACATGCTGATTATTTGTCGGCTTGACACACAATTCTAGATTGGCTAAATTATATAATACTACAAGCAATTTAATATTACTGAAATCAATAAGCATCTTTTAACACTGTAAAAACTTATTGCAAAAAATATCACTTTAATCAGGATTCAACCTGGATTTCTCTCATTGTGTCCGGACGCCTTATCAATTTGATTATCAAGAAATCCAAGTACAATACAAAATCATAATAAGATCAAGATAACATCAAGTAGAAGTCATTAAAAAAAAATCAGAATGTCATTCGATATACTTTTTACGACGATTATGATGAATTTTTGACATAACAATAATTTTCAAATGATTGTTTAGTTAAAAAATTAGTTAAAAATCATTATTGATGTCATAAATTTGTCAAAAAATTATTGTTAAAAGTATATCAAATGACATTATGATTTTTTTTTCAAAATGAGTTCAACTTAATGGTATTTTGATTTTACTATGATCTTGTATTTTTTAACTAAAACAAAATCACTTAAAAATTATTGTCAAGAATTCATTATTAAATCATCAAAAAGTGCATTGAATGGCATTATTATAATTTTTCCTAAATGACTTTAACTTTCTGTCATCTTCATTTTGTATTATTTTTGTATTATTTTATGTTCTACCTGGGATATAATATTAATAATAATAACAAATATACATAGGACATATTTATTACCTACCATTGTATCAAGTACATTAGTTTTCCATTGTCATCTGCCGAACCAAGGATTTTATCTGCTTCCAATCCTCTTTTAAATCCCTGCTTTCTGCTGTTATCTTCCATCATCTTCTTTTTGTTATTCTTATTAGCATATAAGTTTCTTTTAACTTTATAATATCTTCGTAAAAATTTATCTTAATCTTATCCAGCATATGGCACATATACAATATCGCTGAGAAAGAAAATAAAAAAATTAATTTAATCATCGCAAAATTAAATGAATTAAGAAGAATGGAAACCAAATTTTAAAAAATTAAAATTTGAATAATGTACACAGTGAAAAAATGTATTAAATTTTAATAAAATATTTGTTTGAATAACACCAACTAAATATTTACTGAATATAAAGATACATTTGTTTAGTACAAAAACTATTAATTCTAACTATCACTTTTTTTTATTTAGTAAATACTTAGTTTAGTTGGGGTTATTACTATTTAAATAAATATTTAAATTGAATACATTTTTCACAAGGAAACACATAGAAGTGTCCTGCTCCGGTTTTGATGAGTTCTTATTATTGTTTTGCAAATAAAAATAAGAGACGCGAATTTTAAAAAATATAAATCTCTTTTAGAAGCTAAAATAATTACAAAAAATGCAAGATAATAAAAAAGCGTTTACTTGATGAATTTCCAGTCACGTTAAATTTTCGATCTTCAAACCGTTAATTTCGATGTAGAGTACGCAAACTATATGCATATATATACGTGTTGTCATGTTCTGTCACGATTTACACTGATAAAATAGATTTCATTTATTTTGGTCCTTTTATTTATAATAAAGATTTATAACAAAAAATTATCGCTGTCGTGTGCATAAAGTCAATTTGACGCAAAAGGCGTTTCATGATATAAAAAACAAACGTGTTGTTAGGCACGAACGACATTGTGGCAACAGGCAAACAGTAAACAATAATTGAGGTTAGGTTCTCAATTATTTACCGCGCTTGACCAGCAAACTCCATCTCTCCACACGGTTTTAAATATTTAGGTCTGTTCTTTTTAGCTAAAGTTCTTGCACGGTTCATCTTTTCTCGTTTTCTCTCCGACGTAGAGAGAAAAGGAAGAAAGATGAATCGTGGAAGAAGTTTGGAGCGCTCACTCAATTATTGAATCTGCTAAACGCAGCCAATGACCATCGGAGCATCACCGAGCGCCATGTGAATTTGCCATTAATCCATCCGTCCGTCCGTCCGTCCGTCAGTATGTCCACCATCCAGTCGAGGTAGTTCAGATCAGATCCAGGCTATCCAGGGGGGGAAAACCATATTGATTTTTTGCGATGATAGCTGCTGCTACGGGCGATGGTGCGCGGGCCGTGGCAGTGGTGGCAGTTACGTGAGAAGTGATGCCCTCCTGCTGGCCCGCTGGCGGCCGCCGTTCGCACGCCGTCGACACCGTGTGACGAGGGTGGCCTCCTCCTCCCCCCCACCCCACCCCATCCCGACGAGGAAGAGACACGTGTGGTCGGTGTGCCGTGTCTTGGGCCTCCTGGCGTGCCCAGTAACGTGGGCGTAACGTGGCGTGGCACGACCGAGACGATGCCGTCGGCGCTGCTCCGGCACCGCGGCCGCGACATTTCCATGGAAACGTAGACGCGGCCGCGCTGGTGCGTGCGGGAGCGACCACCTCCGCCGTGTCCGTTTCTCGATCCGGTGTCACCCGCCCGCGGCTGCCTCGTCTCCGCGCGTGACTAGGTTAACCTGATCGCGAAACGCTCGCGCTCACTCGGCTCAACGTTCGACGGCGAGGGGATTTCACCGCCGTCGCCCCGTGCCCCGGTGAGATTTTCCCTTCCTCTCCCTTTCCCCTTTCCCTTCCCGGCTCTCGTACTGTCGACACGATTGTCGGGATTGCATTCTCTCGCCTTTTATACTCGCCTCTCTTTCTGTGTCGATTAACTTCAATGTCAGTTCAACTTGTTGCCTTTTTCTAGCTTTGTGAATTGTGTCCGTTTCTACCAATGTAATTTAATTTTAATTTAATCTCTGTTCGAGTAACTTCATCTTTCTCTAGCAAGAGTTGTGTCCACTTCTATGGATCTACGTAGATCAACTTTAATTCTTGGTTTAATTAACTTTTTATTCTCTTCTAATGTTTAGAACTAGAAAAGAAGTTAAACCAAGATTATAGTTGATCTACATTGGTAGAAATAGACATTAAAGAAAGATGAATGCCCATTTCTACCAATGTAGATTTTTATTCTGGGTTTAACTTACTTTTCCTCTTTTTCTAATTTTTAGAACTAAGAAAAGGTAAAAAGTTAATTGGACCAACATTGACTTATTTTTTGTTTTTATTTTGTTTAGAATTATGTTTGTTTCTGTAAATGTAGATTAACTTCAATCTCAATTACTTTATTCTTTATCTTTTCTAATTCTAAGAATCAGTATAAGATAAACAGGAAATTAAATTGAGATTAAAGATACTTTATATTGATATAGAAATGGACATATGTCTTTCTGATTCTCAGACCTAGGAAATGATAACAAATAAGTTATACTAATATTAAAGTAAATTTATATTAACTTTAAGATAACTTCAAGTTGGTTTAATTTTTTATTTTTCTCCAATTCTAACAATAAAAATTATGTTTATTTTTATAAATGTACATTAATTTTAATCTGGGTTTAGCTTATTCTTTATCTTTATCTTTTTCTAATTCTCAGAACTAGAAAAAGATAAATAAATTTAACGTTATCCGAGATTCAAGTTAATTTACATTGATAGAAATGGATATTACATTCGTTCTCTTCCTTCTTGCTTTCATAGTTTTTTTTCTTTCTTCCTGATAATTCCCACATTGATGAATCAGTAGCTGCTAAGATCAAATTGTCGAAATCATTTCGATCTGTATCTAAGATTTTTGAGATTCTATTTTTTTGAAATTTAATCAAATGATATTCTATATCAGACTGACTTTTTAGTTGCATCAATGCTTTTTTCACGGCAGACAATACAGAAATAATGTAATTATTGTATATTTCTCTATTTAATGGAATCTCCTTTATTCATTAGTGAAACTTTATTCATCATACAAAGTTGTTTTCTTTAAGTAAGTTCTTAGTCGTGTATTAACGTTGGTAAAATTTCACGAACATTCCTGTGTTAGGAAGTTTCGAGAATATCGATGATAATAAATCAGAGTGAAGAGGTCGAATTCAAAGTTATCTTTGTGATCGATATAATAGGGATATATACAATGGGAATGAATTTCCAAGTTATAACGTGGTACATTTGCATCAGAAATTAGAAACTGAGAGCAGGACGAGTAAAAATCTTACGATGTGCTTTCAGCGACTGAATTAGGAGACACGGAAAATCGGAGTTTGGGAGGAGAGCGTGACATTTCTTTTGCTGGAAGAAGCGAAGAGCCCAGAGTGAATAGTGCTCGCATGTCATTGCCATTAGATTTTGTACAATGAGCAGCTGGACAGAGAGAATGCATCGACGCGCCGCTACGTTAGGAAATGTTGTAACCAGCTGCGGACATCCCTCCTCAGAACCTCCGCATCCGAGACGCCTGGAAAAGTTAGTATATCGCTTTACGAAAATAATATAGTCACCCTTCGGTCATTTGTTAATCAATATTTTATCTTTAGAAAGTGTTATATTTTAAAATTAACTGCCTTTTTCTTATATTTACATATAAGAAATTTTACGTATAGAAATTTTGTATAGATTTGTATTTTTTTTGGAAAGTCGTAAGGAAAGAGGTAAATATACAATTTATTGATTGTAACATAATAGATATGTACAGTAATAAATTATTTTAAAAAATAATGTATACTAATTTCTTATCGAACATAAATTTTCAGGAAATCTTGGTTACAATGATATATCTTTAGATAAAGAGTAGAAGAAGTGATTTGTCTGATTATAAAAAATATATTTATATGATTGTTAATTCAAATCATAAATATACTTTTTGGGAAAAAAGAAAGAGGTTATTATATAATTTATTAGTTGTGATATAATATTTACAATAACATATGATTGGAAAAAATAACACCAATTTTTTATGATTGTGTATATTTAATTAGAAAGAGGGACATGAATTCGAATATATATTTTCTAAAAATCTTTATTGCAGTATTTTTAACAATAAGTAGAAAGCATAAATCGTCTGATTATAAACTGTATTTAAATAATCGTGAATTTAAATCAATTGTTTATACAATTAGACAATCAATTTCTTGTAGATGATCATTAACTTAGTATATAGATAAAGCATAGTGAGACAATATGTCGATAAAGAAATTAATCGGGATAGTAAAGATCTTTTAAATTTTTTCACAGATATGATAATTGATATTTAACGATATGTCGGGCAAATATTGTCAGCACTCTGCGTTATATGTTTGATGCTCTGAGGAGATGCGTGGTAGCATTTGTAAGTAAGAGTTTGCGAAGATTACGTGTATCGTATGTTACTAATATGCATTGACAACTCGAAGATCCATTGTATTAATAGTGCTGACTCGTTGAAAACTGTTTAGCGAATCTAGAGTAGCAATATTTAGTAGCGCAATTTTGTATAACAAACAATGAAACACATCGCTCGCGCCATGTGACGCCTCTAATTCAACATACATATTTTCCCGTGCCTATTTTAGAGAAACTCGCTTTAGTACACTACATCCAGAATTCATGCGATTTTCCCTTCGCTATTGTCTCATCGGAATCGAATTCGACAGTATTCCCATTAGCTGAGAAAATAACGTTTCCAAACTTCTGCTTTCTTCTTGCAGGGTCAAGTTTGGTGCACCTCTGAACGAAGTGTGCAAAAATGATATTCCTGGCCCGTTACTGGTAAATAACGATTATGGAACTTATATTTTAATCCTTCATTTATAATGCATCTTGTATTCGATAAAAACGAGGATAAAAAGGTTTTTCTTGTATATATATCTTTCTCCTTTAGAAACAAAATAATTTAATTTACAATTAGTAATAATTAATAATAATTATATATAGCGCGAGAGAAAAGAGGTTTATATATTTTTATTTTTTTTTGCACAAACGAAATTTCATTCTTTCTGCGAAATAAAGGAGGACTGAGATATCTCTAAAATAATTGAGAAATTCATTTGATAATAGAAATATTGAAAAGTAATCCTGTATTTTTCCACGTTTTTTGAA
Organism: Trachymyrmex septentrionalis; assembly: GCF_001594115.1. Classification (NCBI taxonomy): domain Eukaryota; kingdom Metazoa; phylum Arthropoda; class Insecta; order Hymenoptera; family Formicidae; genus Trachymyrmex; species Trachymyrmex septentrionalis. The sequence continues at coordinate 131,233 of NW_017305541.1, read as the reverse complement.
AGCTAAGAGCAGTAAAAAAACTTGGGTTGAAAAAAAATCTAAATTGTAGACGGAAGATTAAAACTCTTAAAATAATTAGGAATAATTATTTTAAGTAAATATTTAGTTAAATATTAGTAATAATTAGTATTAAAGTAATAATAATAGTTTAAATGGAGACTTAAATGAGAGAGAAGAAGAAAGCCATTTTTGGTTAAAGTAGATCTTGGTGCTTAGTAATATTCATATGTGAATATACAAATACATATAATTACAATAATAGCGTCCCCTTATTCCAGGTCCTTATATTGAAACTGAACAAGGAAGCTCCACTCAGAAAAGATATCTTTCGGGCACCTGGCCACCAGGGTAACATGAAGAAACTGGTACACTTCCTGCAAACCGGACATCTGATCAATATGGACAATTTCAGCGATTATACGATAGCCAGCGTTCTAAAAAAGTTTTTGCGCAAGATACCCGGTGGAATATTCGGTAAAGAGACGGAGCAACAACTGTTTACCATAATCCAGCTAGATAGTGTAGAACAACAACGGGACCAGATACACAGGTGATGATTTCTTGTGATACATTCTCACTACATTATTCTCGAGATTAGTTGGCTTTACAAAGGAAATTACGCTGTGCAGATTAATTACTTCCATGCCGATATACACACAACGGTTACTGGTACTGCTGTTCGGAACATTCAGGATAATAGCAGTAAATTGCGAGCGAGCGCACACGGGGATGACTAGCGAGGCCTTGGGAGTGTCCGTAGCACCCTCGTTCTTTCATAGTTGCGTCAGCGACGGCAAGACTGCTAAGATGGAGGATGTTCTCAGATTTAAGGTACTTGACGTGAAATCTGATCTTTATTATTATCATGATCAGATAGTTTCGTTTCCACCAGTTATTGTTATTTTTTACAATTATTAATATATTGTACTTTAATCCGAACACCAAAAAATTATTCTGTATAATTTAATTTAAACTGAAAGAAAATAATTTTTGTATAATTGTTGTATTTTATATTTTTCTTTTTACTTTTTTCTTTATTTTTGTACTGGAGGCTTTTTAGTAAGAGACAGAGACGAAAAAGTGTAATACAGTGAATTATCTATTTTTGTTTAATATTAGCAACAAGGTCATAATTCACTGTCAACGGTGTCTCTTACTGGAAAGCACCCATCTTTTATAAACACAAATTTTTAAGATTGTCAGTACGAATTGAAAAATCTATTGTCGCTCGAGAAAAATTTATTGTAAAGGAATCGAAATTCTTTCGAGGATTTCTCTCAATACTATTTGTCATTAATAGTCGACTTATTTTCAGATTGCCACCCGCATTACCAAGTTCATGATAGACAATTTCGGTGTATCCAATCTGTTCGGAAGGGACAATTACGAGTATTATGCGCGCATAACCGGCCGGATATTAAAAGTAGAGGAAGATTGGATCTTTAGTTTTCGATATCCGCCGGACACTCTCGTATCGAGTAAGTATACGTGCATATTTTTATTTACGACAATTTAATCGCGCGTGTACGACTTGAGTATATGAATTTTAGGACAACTATCGCTGGAGGCTGAAAAATCGTGGTTGCAATACGAGTGCGAAAAATGGGGATTGAAGTTCAATTTAGAATGTAAGTGAATCTGATCTCATTGAATTGAGCATTTAGATTCTCGGCTATTGCTGTAATCATATTGGCTGTAATCATCATATCGTGACATCAGAAACAAGAATCATGTTTTTTTCTTGCGCCATTATTTTTTCTACAACGCATCTCGTATTCGATAAAAAACATTTTTCTTTTATTTCTCTTTTAGGGAGAAAGTAATTAATAATTTAACTCAATAATAATTTAAAATGACTGTACAGCTTTGGTCAAAAATATTAGGTATTAATATTTTTCTCATTCATTAAGAATTCTTTTATTTACATTGTCACCTATTCATTATTGTTAGCATTATACACAAGTTTAAAGAGTTCTTGAAACAAAAAATAATTTACAGTAAATGCCATAAATTAATTTTGGAGTTAAAATTTTAAACAATAGTTATTAAAATGCTTAATATTTTTGGCTAAGATTTTATATAGCATGAGAAAAGGGGAATATATTTTTATTCCTGTTAATTTAATCTAATATTAAATAACAACAAAAAGATTCTAAGTATCTCTATACAATATCGTAATAAATCTTTAATTCACACCATAGGTATGTCGCACCAAGAGGAATCGCAGTCAACTCCGGCGTTGATTCACGTGCCGGAGACCGTGAATCTCGCGTCATCATTAGGCATGATTCCAGAGAACACCTTACTGGAGAGTTACACGCGTCTCTCAGTGAGCTTAGAGGAAAACGGCTTGTTCCAGGTATAAATGCATCTATCGATAAGAAATCGCAATCATAGTGTCGTATTATGTCGCAATCGTAATGCAAAAAATATTTAAAACAGCATAGAAAGTAGATTATATTATTACAGGCACCCAGTCGTTCATCCAGTAATGGCAGTCAACATTCTAAGCATGGGACAATGGGTATGACGCTGGAAGAGCTTCGCGCGGTGAATCGTTACGCCGAGAGCACCAAGAGTCTCAGCTACCTGCCGCAGGTAAGACGATCGTGTCTCAGTGAAGACAAACAGACAATTGAATTAATAAATGTCATCGTTGCCACCGCAGGTTCATGAGAGGCAAGCCGCACGAATGCGAACTAGATCTGAATGGTTTCTCACGCCTGTAGTTGCCTCGGACAGTGATCCCTCGGCGATACATATTTTACGAGGTTCCAATCGATCTTCCTCTGGCAATATAGGTAAACAACCACATGATTTGAGAGTCTCCTTTGATAGCCAGAAAGAAGAAGATTAACATGAGTTTGATATTTTTTGTTCTTTAATCTCATATTTTATTATCATTAATCAGATTATTTTTAATATATAAGTTTTAGAGAGAAAAAGTAATACTGTTACGATTTAATTATTTTTACATTTATATACTTATCTACATAAATTATTTATATTTTGGCTTGCATCAACCTTTTTCTTTTCTGGTTTCTTAAATTTTCGGAATCATCAAAGATTTGTTTCTGGCTGCTTTTAGGAAATACTGTCAATATAATTTCTTTGTTATTTATTTATTGAATGCCAAAAAGAATAGAACGAAGTTTGTGTCGACTGTCTCTTAAAAGGAAAGCAGTCTTTGTTCAATGAAGTTTTTTTGAATACAGCTACAGGTTTGAGCGCCAGCGCGGAATCGGTGAAGCGGCCGAGTCTTCGAAGAACTTCCTCCAGGGAGAAGCAACGTTGGCATCGCAACTCGTCTCGTCGCAACAAAGAGAACGGCACTAAAGGAGCTGGCCGCTCGGCCACAGCGGCCGCGGCGGCGATGGTGACGGAAGCGTCCAAGTCGCGTTCCCTGGAGACAATCAAGAACGTGAAGATCGTGCGCGTGATGGCGACGGATCAGCAGCAGCCAACGGCCGAGAAGATGATGGACAGTAGCCATAATGATATCTTCGAGGAACACGCGAGCAAGGAGACTCGCGTGCCGTCGCGCATCAGCGGCGACGGTGTCATTGGGCCGCAGGATTGCACGGAGATGGACGTGAAAACGTTTCACGTTACTTTGACGTACAAGCCGCGGATATAAACGACTTTAATTTTTATTTTTTTACTTTATTATTATCTAACTCGACGCTTTCAGGAATGTCGGAACGGTATTACTTTTCTCGCGCGTGAAATACGTTTTCGCGTTGGTTGTTACCCCAAATATTATATGTAGTCACAAACCTGGACGACGATTTTATCCTAATGTTCGACGTTTAGGAAATATCAAATTTATCTCGTTCGCGAATATATATAAGATCCTTTTTTTTTTTTAAATTTTAATAACGACGCTCAGGAGTATCGAACTCGAAATATCTTCCTCACGCAAAATTGCGTAGTAACACAGCACACATATACACGTATAAAGATTTATTTATTCTCGCCATATTGTAGTTCAAGTGTTCGTTTTTTATTGTTTTATAGTCGTGAAATTTTATTACTTTTCCGTATAACAGAACGATTAATTAACTTTCGTTGCAGGAGGGAGGGATTATATGAGAACTCTTGATTTTTATTCCGTTGAACATACCGGTTTAACTTTGCTCGGTTATTTCTCGTGGCATTCCAGACGCATTTACTCTTGCCCCGCGATATTTTAATTAACTTTTCAACTACTTACGTAATCGATAATTTCGTTCGATTGATCGAGACGTTTTTTACACGAATCCACCATCACTTGTATTTATTCCGAGTTATTAGAAATATGACTTAGACACTTCGGAAACTTATCCCATCGATTACCATCGCGTGACTAACAGCGTAATGTACGCAAGATGTTCCACGACGTGTCCGACGAATGAATTCTTTGTGCAATCTATAAGAGAGTTCATTTTCTCTTGATGAAAACATTGGATGTTCTCTTAGAATTACATGCGAAGTCGAGGCATGTAAGTTAAGTTTTAAGAACGCGATTAGACAATAACGTCTTATTCTCTTCTTTTAAAAATTTTAATTCAAACGGATAGGCTAAACGCTATTCTGTTTTTTATTCATGATTTTGCGACCCTTCTATGTAGGTTGGAAATCCATCCAGGGGGGTAAGAAGAAGAAATTCAAACGAATGTTTAAAAAAAATTATTTAAAACTTTGAGATAACTAAAAGTCAGGAGTTGTGAGATAGAATTTAACGAAATGTTTTTTCATAAAAAGAATTCATAAATGAAGTGTATTTGGACACGTCGCGCGGGAAAAGAAGGATTCGGTAGATCTTGCAATATTTACGCGAATTCCTTCGTCGCGACGTATCGGTTACTCGTATATAAATGCACAGTCACGGTTGTTACATGCCAAATTAGTAGTATATGTAAGCTATACTTGTAAGACATCGATTATAGAAAATGTTATGGTCGTATTATCGCGTGTACGTTACGAAAATCGTTGATAAGATCAGACAAGCTGAGTCAATGGAAATGAAATGTTTTTTTTTCCTTTGAATTTGAAAAAAAAAATTGTGCCGTACACTATTAATTGTTGAAGGAAACAAAACGTGGATTAATTACATTTCGATGTTTATATTTCAATCAATTACAGTGTTCTGTTATCTGCAAACATTCGAGTTGACCACGATAGAACCATCTAAATTGCGTTGCACATATTTTTTTGTCTTCGAATTCAAGGGAGATTCTTAAAAATTCTGCTTCTGTTGACTCGTGTTGTATAGAGAAACTATACCGTATTAAGTCGGTACTCGATATTATTCTCATCTAGAGCAAACGACTACGAAACAAGAGATATTTATCACCGTAAGTACGTAAGAAAAAAAAAAGAGAACAACGGCATCCATATAACGACATATATTAACACAACGAAAGTGTTCCGTAAATAAGAATGTAGCGTAATCGTGCGACGAAGACCGCGCGCGGCGGACTTTCCAAGGGATTGCGGTTGATTAAATCGATCGTGCGACCGGATCCGAAGGAGGATAGTAATCGACATAGTAATCGCGTAATATTGCGGAAAAAATATTGCGGGAACTTGAACGGGAGCGACAGAGACGGATTCGTTCAAGTCTTCTCTGTCTCGCGACCGAAGAGCCATTTTCAAGCCGTCTTAAACCCACACGTTCGTCGATAATTATTAAAAAAATAAAATACTGAAATTATGTATCGCGAAGACATATATAAAGTCACGGAGATTTTGCAATTAGCGTGCGATTTCTATTTAAAGAAAAAGAAAGGAGAAGTAAATGAATTTTAAGATGGTTCGGAGATGAGCTGTTTAAACACTTCTTTGCGAAGGCCATTACGTAAATTAATATATTTATGATTAGACGTATATAACGTGTAAATATTGAATACCAAAAATGTAAAGTTATTATATATATTGGACGTAATATATATGCAAATGTAAACGCGTGAAAGTATGTATGTGTGATCGTGTTGAATGTCGCCGCATCGAATTGCCGTATCGATTTAAGTGTACTCGATGTCATCATTTCGCGTCTGAGGGATGATAAAGGAGAAGGAAGTGGAGAACGACGAGAAAGAGGAGGAGCAAGAATCGGTGTTCACGTGCCGAGTAGAGGAAAGAAGACGCAGGCCCAGATGAGAAGACACATGATCAGGAATAGCAGCAGCTTCGTGCGGAAGCTGTCCCAGCCGACCAAGATCACCCTCGGTGGCGTGCGTCTTACCGTCGTCGCGGAGAACTGAAAAATACGCACAATCATTACTCGCTCATTCGATAAAAACCGCGTACGAAAGTGGACAGGAATAGATCACGTTGACGTCCATTTGCTCCTCTTCGTTCTCGACGTCGTCATCGTCATCGTTATCGTCGTCGTCGTCGTCGTCCCGCAATCTCCACGCGCTTGAATGCTGTCGCATCGGATCCGTCTCTCGATCTCGTGTGTTCGTCGACGACGTTATTGTTGCCGTCAACGGCGGTAGCGGATGCACTTGCGGCTGTGGCTGTAACTGTGATTGCGACTGTGGCTGCAATTGTAACTGCAGTTGCGGTTGCGACTGTTGCTGTGGTTGCGGTTGCGACTGTGACTGTGGCTGCAATTGTAACTGCAGTTGCGGTTGCGACTGTTGCTGTGGTTGCGGTTGCGATTGTGACTGTGGCTGCAATTGTAATTGCAGTTGCGGTTGCGACTGTTGCTGTGGTTGCGGTTGCGACTGTGACTGTAGCTGCAATTGTAATTGCAGTTGCGGTTGCGACTGTTGCTGTGGTTGCGACTGCGACTGCGATTGAGGCTGCTGGCTTCTGGTTGTCTCAGATCGCTTGTTCCCAACAACGATAACGTTGTCGTCTACCGCGGATCGCGATTCGCTGAGCCCGTTGCTGTGTGATTGTCTCGCGAGATACATGCTCGATCGTGCGTGCGCAGTCATATTTTTTTACCAACGACAATTTCATCGCGATACTGTGTAGAGAAGAAGGGGACTTGTTTGATTCGAGAGCGAGAGAAGAGAAAAATAACGGAGAATTCTGTATTCATAAAACGCGAAGCGTCCGATATAATCTCTCGTGGCCCATGATATCTTTCAGTGATTTAATTTACCCTTTTCTCCTCTACATTTCGTGTCGTTTTGAGATCCTTGCCTATTACAATCCCGGCCAAAAAAAACGTGGAGCCGTTAAGCTGCTTTGATCAAAACGTTCGTTCATTTATTTGTCTGATTAGCGTAAGTGTCATAAAAAGAGAAGGCGAACGAATTTTTTGATCTATAACGATTTGTAGATTTACTAAGGTCCGCGCAATTTTTAAAGATCTTTCTTAAGAATCGCGTCTCTCTCAGTATTATTTACAACTCTGTGTAAAAAGAAGATTTGCCGTACTTTTTAATTTTTTAAACAACCAGACTCAGCGCGCAATCTGCTCGAGTATGATAATAAAGGGATCGAATAATCTAATAATGTACTGTGTAACGCCGTATTTTATTCGAATATTTACAGGAGTCAAATATTTATAAAACAGTACGAAATATACAATATTACAATCTGATTTATGGAAGCCTTTAGCTGCCGGGAGGACTTCTCCCTGAGCGTTCGTTCGGTTGTTCCTTCCGAATTTCTCCAAAGATTTGTTTTGATGAGCAATCGTCACAACGCAAACGTGATTTGTAATACAAACGTTATAAAATTAGGGATACGGAATAGCGATGGTGGAAAATACATACTCCAATTGGCTCTAACAGCAGTAAACCATGTAGAACTGCGAAACACGCTGCGTGGATCGCCAGTCCCAATCCACCAATCGGATTATCACAAAATCACGGAGAAGTCGCAGAATTCAACATCGAATTATAAATTGCGACAAAGTCACAACCCAGTAAACGTCAGTAACATCAACGTTACAATTTCCCATTCAACAAAATAACTACATACTGTGTAACACATGTTATATTACATTTTATTGTTGAGTATGAAATTATATCATTCATTACTGTTAGTTACAGTTTTACTGAAGTATCTTCTCCAAATTCTTTAGAGTGGAATCTCACCAGAGTGAAAATTAAATCAGTCTGGAAAGAGTGATCCATATTTCATTCTTTAAAAGTGAGGTTTGCTCAAAAAGTTTTAGAGGGTAACTAAATATTTAGATACTTCAGCACACAATTGTTCTTACTACGTGGTTTACTTGGGAAGTCACAGAACCCGCAAACTAGCAATTATAATGGAGAACACGAAGTCACATGGATCCGATCGTAAATCGCGATCTCAACACCAGGGAGATCGCCATCAAGCTTTGACATCACCCATAAATCACGAGGTCGCGGAATTCATCAGTCGATTTGCAATCGCGAGGACACAGCAAGATTTGTAAAGCGAGAATGATCCCGATCACAAGATCCGATACTGGTCCAGCAGGGTGTAGATGATGATCCAGAGGAGGAACGCCACGATCACGGAGACCAGGAAGATGGTTTTGAGCGAGTGCCATGGACTCTCTGGAGTGCGTGGCTCGCTACCTTCGATTCGGCTGTTCCTCCAGATCTTGCAGCCGCCGTTCTTGCAGGGCATCCCGTTGCTACCACTGGAGTGCGCCATCGACGTCGCGATGTTACTGCTCGGCGCGGTCACCTTCACCTCGCCCATCTCCGTGGTTTCACCGGCAGCGTGCCGGTGCACCTCCGCTGTCTTCGTCGCTAGCTCGAATTTTGACGGCGAATCCATCTGAAATTCAAGAAGTAAATGTCAAGTCATCTTCTTTGTTGTAGATAATGCGATTGAATATAAAGAAAAGAAAAATTATAATTAAATTATAATCTGAAGCTTTTGAGCGTAAAGAAGCAATAATTATTATTATTGTTTCTTTAACATTCGAAAGCTTCAGAAATGTTCCCAGCCAGAAATAACTCATCGAATTAATATCGAATAGAATCGACATAGAATGCTTTTATGTCGTAATTACGCCGTTAAATTAAAAAATATGATAAGATTAACTTTCATCAATTTTAGGATTTTGTCTCGATTTTTCGTTCTTAAAATTGTTGTTTTATGCTAAGAAAGATTTACAATCAGTAAAGCCAAAACGTTCATATTAATTTATTATTTTTTATTCATTCATTTGAGAATAAATTTTTTTTACTTTTTAAATTTTCTTAATTGGACTGTTTTATTGAGTATTATCTTTCCTTATTTATATAAATTAATATAAAAAAAATACTTCCAAACTTCCTTGTTTAAGAACATTACATTTTTTTCAATATATGCATATATTAATTAATTCTTTTCATTTACAATATTTTTAGCATTTTCTAAATGAATTCGTCATTTACACGTATTATATTTTTTGGAGCTTCGAAAAAATTCGAATCTTCGAAATAAATCAACAGTCTTAATTTCGACATTAATTTGACGTCTAATCGATAATCATTTCTCGTTGAGGTTTTATCTGCTACAACTTTCAGAAACTTCTCAAAAATGCGATGTAAAGTGTGATATATAACATTTTTTTTAAACTCTTGATCTCTTAAACTCAAAACTTAAAATCGAAAAGTTGAAATAATCTCTTTGAATATTTTATTCAGAAAGATTTTTTTTCGTTAAATTGGAGTATGTTTTTGTTGTATAGTTTTCTCAAAAAACTTCCTGATCGTCAAAGACGTCAGTATACGAGTATTACTCAATTTATCTTGCTAAATAACAAAAAGAAATGCAAAAAGTTTCTTATTCGTCATTGGCCTAATTTCCACCGAGAGTTTAATCCGGATCAGAATGTAAGAACCAATCAACTACAATCGAGTATTGCCTTGTTACAGTCGAATGACAGGGAAACGTTTGACTATAGTTGGTTGGTTCTTACATTCTGATCCGGACTAAACCCTCGGTGGAAATTAGGCCACTATTGAGACGTGAAATGTGCAGGAGAATAAAAAATAATATTATTCATAAACATATAATATTATTAATATTACGATATCGCACGATTTGAACAGAAAAAAGTACAGCAAAAACATTGCGGTATTTAACATTTATTGCCGGATAAAAATTATCTCTCTCTGTCAGCGGTTTTAAACATCCTGCAAACCACCCGGCTGACATGGTGCCATTTCATATTTCCGGATTCAAACTCGACCTATCTAACACGTTAAGGAAAAATAAAACGAGATGTAGTAAAAATTAGACTCCAATTAGACCTAACTAAATTTCTATTAAACTCTAAATACTGTTAAAAGTTTTCCTAATCTTCTTGTCTCCGCGTTTTAAAACTAGTCTTTTAAAGCAATTATATTAAAAAATAAAATATACAATATTCCTGCACAGTAAAAAACGTTTTATATTTGTGTTAGAAACGGTCCACTCACATTCTCGTTAAAATTTTGTGTTGAATTTTTAATATATCCGAGTTTTAATTTAACATAATATTATGTTATTTGAATATTTTATGTTAAATTAAAATTTAACATTTTTCAGTGTTAAAATAACACAATTTAGGCAAGTAAACAAATAACATAAAAATAATGTAGTTTTAAAACATAAATTCCAAGAATAAATGAATAAAATGAATAAAGTATGTGTGTTGATGTATTATAAATCTTAATTTTATTGAAGAAATATCTTTTGTACAACTATAATACTTACATATTTTTATATAAAAAGATACAGATATTTTATGTTATTTTCTCTTTGTAACAGTAAATATCTGTTAAATCTATATATTGCATATGTTAAATATCACAGAGGCATTGTCTAAACTAAAAATGTAAAACTAATATCTAATTTTAGTTAAATTTAACATTATAAATGTGTCAATTTAATATAAAATTCGTTTTTAAATTGTGTCAAAGTATTACGCTTCTTGGGTTAATTTTTTACATAATATTTGCGTTACTTTCTAACATATTCATCTTATATTAAATTAACACAAAAATTAGTGGACCGTGGGATATGTGAAATATGTTGAATTTAACACGAATTTTTTTACTGTGTATGAATATTTGTTATTTAAATTTATTTCAAATATGTATTTTTCGAATTACAATAAGTTTTAGTTGACTCTTCGCTTTTTATTGTTGTTCGAAAATTTGTGTTAAATTTAACCTATTGTAAAAATCTTTAAGATCCGTTTTTACAGTATTCAGTTACCTAAAGATTAAAGGTCTTGGTCTTATTTTTAAGTTGTGAATGTATTGTGAAATCGAGCCCAACAATGTTTAGAATCGGTCTACCTAAATTTTTGTGCAATATAAGATGAATGTATTAGAAAGTGACCAAAATTATGCAAAAAATTAACAAGAAATATAACATGAGACACAATTTGTAAGCAAAATTTTTCAATAAAATTAATATTTATAGTATGTTAAATTAATACATTTTTATCATTTAGAATAGTAAAACTGGAGTGTTGAATAGACATCTTTTATGCCATGGCGACAATAATCATCATCAATTTCGTAAAAAACAAAAATTTTGAAAAAATTGTTCTTTTTCTCATTTTTTTTTGCCATTGCAACGGCAATAATGGAAACGCAGTCAGTACTGTAGATGCGCCAGGATATGAGGATCGGAAAGTGAAAGGAGCAAATCAAGCCGGCGATTACGTGTGCTTCAAGAATCTGGTTTTCCGAAGGGGATAGGGGGATTTAGCCGCTGATCCATCATATAACGAATCGATTCCATATGGATCTAGACGTTATCATCTGACGTTACGCTCATGTCACACTACGCATTGATGATTAAGAATTGAAAATTTCATGTAATTACGCAAGGACGGTTTTACTGAAGTATCTAAAAAGATTTAGCTAGATACAGATCTGAAAATAATTTTGTTGGATCATGAAAATAATTATGTAGAATCTTCCAACTGATTGTTAGAATGTCAAAATTTTTTATTATATTGATAGTCCAGCAAAATTATTTTTTTGTATTTAGCTAAATTTTTATTTTTGTTAATTTTTAGATACTTCGGCAAAATTGTACTTTTCATGTTTAGCCAAATCAGATCACGGATTAAATAATTTCAAAAATGTTAGATTCTTTATGTTACAGCAGTAATAACGAGGGCTGCTAGAAATCGGTATTGTAATTAAGTGCGCCGAATTTAATCGAAAAATAAATTTTACATGTATTACAACTAATGTTTGGCATTTGATCGTATAATAAAAGAATATTCTTTTATTACGTGATACATGTACAATTTCTTCTTTAATTAAATATTTATAGCACACTAATTATAGCACTGATTCTTAACCTAACATTCACCTTTTCATTGCCATTGAAACGGATTAAAATTATCTAACTGGTCGAATTCTTATATCGAATTTGCAATCCTCAATTTCTACTGCGTAGTATGACACGGGTAGTGTGACACGGTTTAACGATGACACATATTAATAATTTTCGCGAAGACACAAGCAACGTACATATCTCGGTGAAATCACAGTTGATCGCGAAATCGCGATATGTTCCAAAAGTTGCATAAAAGAAAAAGTTAATACAGTTTTGTAACAATAATAAAACGTATTTCTACAATAAATAATATTCTGTAATTTTCGAAGTGTTTGATTGACTTCGCGAATCGCTATATATCATCGAGATAACTGATGGCCTCTTGAAATCGCACTTCGAGATCAGCTCGCGTTTTTATTTATTTTTTGTTTTTAGCAATAAAGGGAAGGGGACTTGTTAACGTTATTCGTTACGCGACTTTCACCGCATTCGTTCGAGGATCAAACGACAGTCAACGACCCGATTAGAGGCGATCGACCGTGTCCGTTCGCCAACGTCGATATTAATGGGATCCCTTTATGAGGGATTTAAGCATCGTTTTCTCGAATGTAGCTGCGATCGCTGGCATCGTGAAATTGGACGCGTGGCATCGGAATAAATCGAGACGATTGGCGAACGATAACTCCTGATAAGACATTATTCAGACCCGTATATTCCTCTATTTAATCGTCTGCATATTCGTTCAATTTCATAAAACATTATTTCATCAAAATAATTATGTAGAATGGAGATCATGAAGGTTTGTCAAAGTAGGGCTTTAAACAGATATTATTTATGATCACCAATGGTAGCTAAAAAGTGAGTCGAAACGTTTGAAGCTCGTAATTGAATATAATTGATAATAGATTTTAATCGTGCCCTACTAAACCTGCTCCTGACTTTTATTTGTTCGATGTATTTCTTAATTTAATTTTTTTTAAATTTGAGAATAATCTTTTAAGATTAATATTTGTTAATTATGTAGGACATTCAAGTTGAGAGTTGGTTGATAAAATGTTAAAATTGTTTGCAACATTCGTCATGCTTGACCATCCATAATTATTTTGTAACGTTTCAAATTAAAGAATACTATTTGTTTTATTTGTGACTGCAGCGAATTATATTCAGATCTGTTTCTTTTTTCTAGAATATAAATCTATCGTAATTATATATTTATTATTTGTACTGTTAAGGCTCATAATTTGGAGCTGAAACGTACAGTTTGTGAAGCAATGTATTTTCAGTTGAATTTATTGATTGAATTTTTATGTGTTTAATTAATTATGCCGACTCTCTTAACGGCTTTTTTATATTTATTTTTATAGTTTAAATCAGTAGAAGTCCTGTAGCGTCTTAAATTTGACATCTATTGTATATTTTATGGTTTTGTTGTTATCTGTAATTATTTAGGTGATTTCAGCAAAATTATTTTCAAATCTGTATCTATAAACTATAAAATCTTTTAGATACTTCAGCAAAATTATTTTTTGTACAGACACAAATAATGAATAATAAATAACAAATTATAATTACGAAAACTGTATTCTCAATAATTTTAATTTGTTAAAAAAGTTGAGAAAAAATTAAGAAGAAATTAGAAAAAGAAGAAACTTAGAGAAGTAATTAGAGACAAAAAGGAATATTAATTCTCTTCTGTCAATTTCGATACTTTCTCTCTCTTTTTCTACCCTTCCATTTTATTCTAATTCCAAAGACATCAACCAGATCTCCCAGATTGATAGTATGGATACTCACGTTATCAAAAACATCCATATTTCTTGACATAGCAATCGTCCTTGCTCATACCTCACTATCGCATCTCGGAGGAAGTACCTCCGAGTTCCAAAAAGAAAAACCGTTCGTTCGCGGACTCGTGGATTCCTCGAGTGTTAATTTGCACCCGGAATTCCTGGAGGCCCCGATTTCGAAGCCTGGTCGCGGTGAATACGGTCGCGGTGAACCGCAACGACGCGCAGTAGCTCGCTCACGCGAATCGCTGTCGGAACTGACTAGTTTAGACTGAGCGAGAGACATTATCACTGCTTATCAACCGCGACCCCTGACCAATTGGCCAATAAACTAGCTTTCCCTTCCTCGAGGAGATTTACAGTCGAAATCTTCGGAAGTTCCGTCAATAAATGTCTTTTTCCTCTTCGGTTTATTGCACATGTTTCTTACCGCGAAATTTTATATATATATATATAATTTTTAATAATTATGACTATTCATCAAACACTGAATATATTACTGTCATATAATATTTGTATATATATGTAAGATGTACAGGGTGTCTGATAATTGTTTTGACAGAGTTCGTGGATATGCAGAGTGGACTAAACTAAGATGGAAAGTCCTCTACCATTTTGCAATTTTCGCAATAGTTAACAAGATATTAATTGCTAAAAATTGCCGAAAATTGATCTTCAATAATTTTTTACTCAAATACTATCAACTTTACAGAAAAACTGCAAGAGAAAATTATTTATTTTCTTCTCATGGAACTCTATGAATTTTTTCAGAATTTTTTTATCGACTTTTTGTTACTGTATTTTCTCATTTTTAACATGAGAAAATACGGTGTTAAAAAATTTTGAAAAAATTCTAAAAAAATTCTTAGAGCTCTATGAAAAGAAAATAAACAATTTTCGTCTCTTACAGTTTTTCTGTAAAGTTGGTGGTATTTGAATAAAAAAATATTGGAGACCAATTTTCGGCAATTTCTTGTTCTTAACTATTGCGAAAATTGTAAAATAGTAGAGGACTTTCCATCTTAGCTTAATCCGCTCTACAAGTCCACGAACTCTGTCAGAACAATTACCAGACACCCTGTATACGTTATGTATGCACTGGAAAAAAATACACGTTTGCCTAGCTGACCATCCTCCCCCCTTATTTAACCAAATTTTAATGAATAAATTATATAATAATATGCTATTTATGAGCTCTTAAAATCGGCAAAAAAAATTTTTGCGTTCATTTTGTCATTTTGTTTTTTTTTATGGATGTCAAATTTTTTTTTTAATGGAGACTGAGTAGGCTGTCAGTCAGCCTCCATGTTAATAACAATCGATTTAGAGAATCAAATACACAGGATTTAAGCGCTTAGGTACCTTCCCTCTTGGAACAAACAGTCATATTCATCCCCAAGTCATTTCAAATTGCAAAATTACTACCTAATTATGCAAAATAGAAAGAAGTTAACAAATAGAACGAAAGTATTACCAATCTAATAATTTATTATATTTACCGATTTATTATATTGTACCTTCTTTAAAATCTTTACCTTCTTCAAAACTTTTACATTATTATCTTTGATTTTTAAATAGAAACACAATTGCTTGGAATTTATAACGCATAAATGAACATACTTTGCATAATTAAAGCTTGTATTTTCATAATGTTTAATGACTTAGATACGAATGCTACTGTTTTATGGAATGAGTTTTATGATTATATATTAATTTATCATTAGCTGTTAGTTTTAGCTAACTGAAAAATGAGAAGTACTTTTGAAAAAAATTAATGTCTTACAATATTTAAAAAAATTTCACATAAAGATTTTCATATATTAATCTATGAAGACTTTTTTAAATACTTTAAACCTCCAGATTTTATAATTTTTTTTTTTTTATAAAATGACAAAATTACATAGAAATTGTGAAAAATTCTCAAATGTATATAGAAATTCCGAAAAATTACGTGAAGAATTCCAAGAAAACTTTCACAAATTACATAGAAATTGCATTCACAATGCAAATTACACTGCAAATTATATGCGCTACATAATAAACGCTCGACGATAGAACGAAGGAAAGTCCAGGACGCGATCACCTTCGTGCATCTCCGAGGGAATATTGCGACATACGCGCGCATATATAATCATACCTTGCGTAATTCTATCTCTTTCTCTCTCTTGTCCATTATTTTCAGCGAGGACAGGTACGATTATGGAAATCGCGTGGCATTCGTGGATCATCGTTCGCCGGAACTTCGGTGAGTTCACGTGCCATCCCGGTGATTGTAACGATAATAACGACTGTGTTTTAATCGTATTAGATATAACGAGAAAAGAAGTCGATCGTCGACTGATATAAACCGATCGTCCGTCGCCGCGTTTCGTCTCGCTCGGCCATTTTGAAGAATTTTTATCGATTTTTATCGTGGAGAAATAAACACGCGGACGCATTCAAGTTAGTCAAACAAATTTTTTTATAGATGAGATAAAATTTTACAAGCACGAATTTTTACCGGTAGTAGTCAATTATAGTATAATAGTGCATGCACTATTATAACGTTTTTCATTGACTGGTGCGCACTCAGTGCACTTTAAAGCCATTGTACACAAATCGACGTAAAGATGTATGTTTAATAAAAATATAGAAACGAATTAAATCGAAATTAAAGCGAAATCCTCAATACATTTTATTGTAGTTTGATAAAATATACATTGGATATTTTATTGAGATATCTCATTTTTATATTTAGATTAGTATACAACTTTAATGTGTACTGAGTGCGCACTAGTTCTGCCAGTCAGTAAATAAAAAAACGCTAATTTATGCGTACTACAGGTTCGCAAATTGCGATAAAAAGTTGCGCCAGTCAATAAATGACCATGTTCCGATATACGGTAAGTGCAAAAAAGTATTTATCAAAAACGTTTTTTAAAAACATCAATTTAAAAAATAAACATTAGTTAGCAATTTATTAACGAAAAATAAAATAGATTATATATTTCTCAAAATTATTAAACAAGATTTGTAAAATAATTAAAAAACGAATAGAAAAATATCGGGAACAATCGTATAAAAATGTTTTTT
>NW_017305541.1:104537-114136 GCF_001594115.1 Trachymyrmex septentrionalis | reverse complement strand
AAATAATTTATAAAATATTATTTTATAATTAAAATGTATTGAATATTTATTTTGATATGTAAATTTAAGTGCTCTTATTAATACAGCGCTGATTATTATAACCTTTTTATTCTCTTGAGTTTGCATTATTAATTACGAGAGGGATTTCTAATTGGTTATCTCTCATCGGTTATCAGTTATTGATTTTGATTTTTATTGCGATGAATGAATTGAGGATGAGTAGATCACATTTCAAATAAATTATTTTAAGGATATAGCGATTTGGTCGAAAATTGCAGAAAATTATTTAGGAATTATTATTGTTATTCTTGCAAATTTCTATTCTTTTTTTTATTGAAGAATGTATTTTGGATACTAATAAGAACCAACAGCCAAGAAAAAATTACGAAAAATGCAAAAATAATCTTTTGATGCAGAAAGCACTAAGTTATTAATGTTATTTTATCGTTATTGTTGCAGATCTCTATTCTTTTTTTATTATAAAATGTATTTTTAAATTTTTGGATATTAATAAAAATACCAACAGCAAACAAGGAAAAAAATAAAAATAATCTTGAAAAATATAAAAATAGTTTTGTTTTCACTTAGCAACTCATAGTCATTATGACGTCTTCAGAAATACAGGAAGTTGTGTTAAGCTTCGGTGGTTGAGGCATTCTTGCGAAATGTCTATGCGTTTTAGTAAATTTGCATGTAAAAATTTGACACATGGCTTTTGTTATCTTTTAGCGATGGAAAAAGACGCCTACTTTATGATGAAATTCTTATGAAAGAGCTGGTTAATGCTAATATTTTTTTTTTTTTACCTTCTGAAACAGTTTTTATTTACAAGTTTTAAGCGTATTTAAAACATCGTCGTCCGGAACCAATCGAAGATTGAATAATAAAATAAAATTATTACAAAACATTAAAATATATTAAATTTTACATTAAAATAATAAAAGTGTAAATTGAAAAATAAACGATTCAATTTGTTTTTTTTATTTGTTAAAAAAAAGGATTAGGGATTTGATTTAATAAACGCGCAGAAGAAATATAATTGAAGTATCTACAAATTTAGCTGTAGATTTTATTTAGATATAAATTTTATTTAGATATAGATTTGAAAATAATTATGTTGGACCATCTAAATAATTGTTAGGCGCTCAGCTTAATTACCAAAATGTCGAAATCTTTTTCCACATATTATCATCATGCTTGAGCTTCCAACATAGTTATTTTAGTAATCCAACATAATTCCCAAACAACATAAAGTCTAAAATTGTGACGTAAGATTTTAAATCATTTTTTAGACGCAAAAAACATCTTATAACCCGATTTTAGACACTTTTTGTTATCTGGGTTATTTTTAGATCTATATTATCTTAACTTTTATTTCAGCGGAACCATTTTTTCTGTATGCAACTATTGTACTGATAGCACGTATCAATACAATACATCGTTCTGTGATGCAATCGCGAACAGAATATCAAACTAGTA
This sequence comes from Trachymyrmex septentrionalis, assembly GCF_001594115.1. Taxonomy (NCBI): domain Eukaryota; kingdom Metazoa; phylum Arthropoda; class Insecta; order Hymenoptera; family Formicidae; genus Trachymyrmex; species Trachymyrmex septentrionalis. The sequence goes on along the minus strand of NW_017305541.1, from coordinate 112,657 downwards.
GGTCCGACGTGTCGATCGGCACATTTCTGAAGTGATAAAGCCAGATCAGGGTCATTACGTTAAAAACAACGGCGGAATTTAGTTTTCATTTACCTGACGCACCTGCTGTGGTCGCCAGGTGTGCTTGAAGAAGCTCTCGAAACATCTCATGCTGATCGTTTCTCCTTTGCTGATCATAGCATTATTATCACGCGTCACAATACCATTCGCGGCGCGAATTTGATCGTCCTTTTCTGCCGTAACCCAATCGATCACGAAACTGGGATTGAATTACGATGATGAAGAGCGACATGCGAGACTCCTCGATGAGGAATTCAGGCGTATCTTCGCGAGCACGTATTCGCGTTCCGAAGAGGATGTCTTCGACGTAATAAGGAAAAAGGAAAAGGAAGAAAATCCACACAATGTACGATCGAGAACCGTGCCGTTCGCCGCGCGATCGCCGACTAACGAGAGGAACTCGCGGAGGGATGCTGGCGCGAGTCGCTCCTCCACTTCCGCGTGTCGTACCCACTCTGCGGATACTCGCAAAGGTGCGGCCACATTCGGTCTGAAGCGATCCTCTTCGATCATCACTGCACGAAAAGATCTAAAATCTAAGAAACCTAAAAAAAATCTAAAATCTAAATCTAAAATCTAATCTTTTCACCATGCGCTTGGGAAAATTTACTTTTAATAAATTTAAAATTTTTAAAAATAATTAAGAGTTTTAATTAAGAGTCATTTAAAAAATATTGAGGTGATTTAAAATGTCTAAAAGTTTAAGAGAGCGCGCGCACGAAAATAACTTCAACTTATTTTGAAGTTTTTCAACGATGACATTAGTTTTTTTCAGTTATTCTTAAATAAGTTTTAAAGTCATTTTAAAGAAAAGAGAATTTTAAAGTGTTTAAATTTACTTTATTTTTCAGGTTTTTTTTCTCTACAAATAAATTTTAAGTATTTTTAATAATTTTCTAAAGTAAATTTTCCCAAGGGGGGACCTAAAATTTTGCAGATCTTAATTGCTAAAATAAAATATTTTCAAGCTAATTGTCTAGTAATAGACACACGGAACATTGAGAAAAATTGTGTTGTACGTACTAAAATTTTGTTGATACGTGACTAATAAAAACTTTCTTACTTTTTCATTTAAGAATTATGTCATCCTAGTCAAAATAATTAAATTTTGACAATACAATTTTTAAATAAAAAAATAGGGACGTTTTGTTAGTCATATATCAATAAAATTTTGGTTGTATAAAATGATTTGTCTCAGTGAAAGAACGTTTTTGCTGAAAAATCTAAAATTTTGCATATTTACAGATCTAAAAATAATTTTGTTAGATCATAAGAATAATTTTTTCGGAACTGATTTTCTCACTGATTGCCCTCCCTAGAATATCAAAATTTTCTGCAGTAACGAAATAATTTTTAGGTCTGTATGCAAAATTTTAGATATTTCAGCAAAACCATTTCCGTCTGTTTTTTATTACGGTAGCTCGAGAATATTTTAGTTTAGAAATTGAAGCGATTAGTTGATCATTTCACGAAGGACGTTCTTGCAATTTTCTGATAAGATTTCTATCTTTCCGCGATAAAAAAAAATTTATTTGAAGAATTGAACGCTCTGGAAAAGAATAGAGTTGAATTTTAATCACTTAGTAAAATGTTTATTCTGCAACTGTTAAAAGTTTTTTTTTATTGAAACAGGAAACAATTATATTTTTCTAGATCTAAAAGTATAATCTAATCAACGCAAAGTGTTAATTAAGCTTTGACTTTAAAGTGAAATAAAATATATGCTCGAAATTCACCGAAAATGAGAAAGAAAGTTCTAATGTAGCAAAAACAAATTTATTGTCTCCTTCATAATTACCTGAAAACAACATTCTTTCCTCGACGACTTTTCAAGGTGAATACCTAGTTTGAGTAGTGAATCATTTTTCATCATAAACGTCAAAAATATAGAAAGCATTTTCAGAATGCGATAAAAGTATTCACAATATTTCAGCAGTTTTCATTTTTGATTCCATGCACAAAATATTTTTTTAATATTAAAAAAATATGTTTTATATATAGAAGGATTAAAATATTTCAAACTAATTCACGAAAATATTTTTAGAATGTTTCTACATCGCTTCAATTTCTAAACTAAAATATTCTGGAGTTGTCTGATAAAGAACAGACGGAAGGAATGTTTTTGCTGAGATATCTAAAATTTTGCATACACACCTAAAAATTATTTCGTTACTGCAGAAAATTTTGATATTCTAGGGAGGGCAATCAGTTTGAGTTTCCGAGAAAATTATTCTTATGATCTAACAAAATTATTTTTAGGTCTGTAAATATGCAAAATTTTAGATTTTTCAGCTAAAACGTTCTTTCACTGAGAGAAATCATTTTATACAACCAAAATTTTGTTGATATATGAGAAACAAAATCGTCCCTACTTTTTTATTTAAAAATTGTTAAACCTTTTTTTATTTCTTGCAATATTAAAAAAACCTTTTTTAATTCATTTCTCAATATTTCGTGCGATAGATGACATTTGGAGAGTGAAAAAATTTGGATATAATTTTTTAAATTACAAACACTAATATACATAATACTTATCTACATTTTACATTTATTTAAATATAGTTTTATTATCAGACGCGACTTAAATAATTTAAAAATTTGAACGTTAATGCGTGTATTGTTATTTCTCGTTTTCGAAAATTAGAGAACATTTCTAACTTCGGACCTCAAAGTTGGTGAACGACGGCTGCGTGATTTCTTTCTCGTTACGGAATTCCGTCTTGTCGATCCGGGATTGAGGGCTTCCGACGTAGCGAAGCCATTGTTTCCTAAAATAAAAAAAGAGGAAGCGACCGTAATCTGGCATTTGCGATGACTTTTTCGTATCGACGAGGCGTCCGCGGCTTACATCTCGTTGATCTGCTCCTTTGTCCCTTGCATGTGGCCAAGTACGGTACCGTTCGGGGTGTTCATGCACCATCCCTTCAGACCCAGCTCCTGGCAGCGTTTCTGCGTGTACTGTTATCCACAAGCAAGACAATATGCCTAATGGTGAATTCAATTGGAAGAACTAGTGCGCATTGGTACATATTAAAACCGTTGTTCATTGACGTAATTTGAATATAAAAATGCAAATATTTCAAATTATAAAATATATATTTTATCTAATAGTACAATAAAATGTATTGAGTATTTCATGATTTAATCGACTTCTATGTTTATTTATAAACATATCTTTACGTTATTTTGTGTATACCGGCTTTAATGTGCACTAGTGCACACTGAGTGCGTCCGATCGAATTCGCTATAAGTTTCCCGACGATGAAAGATAGTAGATGAAATTGTGACGGTTTTGTGTTAAAGTAGAAGAACTTAAAGTTATCTATTTATGTTAAATTCTATTAAATTTTATTTCAGACGGAATGTGTCTTGTTTTGATGGAATATCTTTGTCCTTCTTATAAATTAACAATTTTCTCTCTTAATGCAATCCGGGTAAATTTTAGTATTATACTTTGGTTTTATGTTCATTTAAAAGCCAGAAACACTTAAAAAAAAACGTAAGGCAGTAAGACATAAACAATGAGCAAATCGGCCAATCAGAGTAGAGATCTACTTTACGCTCTTTACTATGGTTGGTCGATTCACTTATTGCTTAAATCTTATTGTCTTATGTTTTATGTGTTTGTAGTTTAAGTGACCTAAGTTTAAGACTGTGCTCTGACAAACATGATTTCTGATAAGTTAAAATTTGTTATTTCCTGTTCCTATTGTCTGTGCTTTTCAATTGTTTTCAAGTTTTAGAATTTATGTCAAATAGTATTTTTTTTTCAATCTACAAATCGCAAAAAGATATTACGAATTAAAGAAGTCTCAAATTGCTTGTTAATTAGAAATTAATATATAAATAAATAATTATATCCGTTTTTATATCCGTTTTGAGCAGCTAATTTTTAATAATATTCTTTAATAATTTTTTTTTATACGAAGAAAATATTTTAATTTCGTAAAGCCTGAAAATCTCTTATAAGCGTCAATATATTTTCTAAATAAAAATAAACTAAAAATTCAGATTTCGTCCATCGGAAGAAAAGAACAGCAAGAGATATAATTGCATTAAAAATATCGATAAGAAGGATGTGTGTTCATGTTTACGGTAGGTAACGCGAACATTTAGATTGGTTAATATCGGACATCCGGTAGATGTCGCGAAATAGAAATTTCAAGGTTCTCGCTTGAATCGCCTCGTCAATCGCATTTCCGGCAGCCTCAAATAATCATTGTCGAATTCCCAGATAGACACGAGCTGATTTACTCACCTTCCTGAAGAATACACCTTCGACAAATAAAAAATCATAAATTTATTAATAAAGTAATCGACGAAAAAAATTGATAATTGAAGACGAGTCACCGGACGAGTTTCGTTACCTTGCACGATGCCGAAAACTTCGAAATCTAACGCGAACATTTTTGACATTTCCGTCTCTTCCTCTGCCGATCGTGGCAATTTTACGGGAAACGACGACGAAAACAACACGCAGACAAGAAGGACGAATCTAATCATTCGACGACAAGGACTCGATCGAGACTGTCCGAGCTAGATGCCGCTAGTGTGCGGCATTTATGCGCGAGAATGTACTCTACGTTCCGAAAATAAATGGTATACTTAATGACAAAGTAATCTTCACGAAAATACGTTTGTTTTCTTGGCAAATCCGAAAACCGAAAATTTATGAATGCTATATGCGAAATGTAGGTACATCTTTAGTAAAAATTTTTTTCAGAATTTTCTCTGTCGGAAATTCCTAACAGATCCGTATAAAAAAACATATCCATTTTTAGTAGGCTGAATATGTGCTTTTGAAATCGTAATTCCACATAAGTCCAGTGAACATTCAGATCCACAAATGCAAATACGAGTCGATAAAAAATATATCCGCATTTTATACAAAGGGAGTTTGCATGAAAAAAATAATATAATTTTTTTGTTTGCTATGGAAATATGCATTATTATAAATTTATGTATAATAAAATTTGTAATTTTTAGCAATAAGTAGATACTAAAAAACTAAAATAAAGTTTAATGATATTTGAAATTTGAGGAAACAATTTTGATTGACTAATGAGTGCGTGACGTCACACTGCAGTAAGTCGTCTGCAACCTGCAACTATCTGCTTACGCTATAAAAGGCTAAACCGAAATCTTAAAATTTTCTTCTTAAAAATCTCTTTATAAATTAAGAATATTAAAATAAAATGCCAACCAACTGGATTCAGGATTCATTAAAGTCGATTCAGCGACTTTGTGGTTTGGGAGTATATATTGTTAATTGTTATGTGAGTAATATAATATTCCAGAAGTTTAAAGAATAAAAGCAACTTTATAAGTACATTTTTATTACTACAATGGTAATTTTTTTCAATTTTATTCTAAGTAGCGTGAATAAATATTATAATTAATATATCTATTATAGATCATCAAGAGAAAATTACACTGACTCCGCTATAGTAGAATATAACCTATAGGTTATATTAACGTTAAACGGGAAGGTTCTATTTGTGCAGTAAAAGGAAGAATCTGTGTGTGTGTGTGTGCCCTGAACACAGAGTTCTACAAAAAGATTATACTGTAATCTGTATTGTTGACGAAAGAAAAAAAATAGTTTAACGTGTAGAATACTTTAAATGTGCAGCATCAAAAGGTTAAAATATTTGAAAATATATTGAATTTAATTATAGGAGAATGTAAGCATGGTATAGCCCCTTCTTAATGTGGATTAATTATCCCTTAATAAACCATATCTGCAACTGAAGTTGAATGTTATTGGAGAAAATCAGCCTTGTCTAATATTGCAACTTCAAAAAAATTTATTACAACTAATGAGATGACAATAAATTTTGAATCTACGACTTAAAATTTAGGTGACAACTCTAATTTTATAAAGTAACTGAACAAGCTAAAGCAAAAACAATTAGATAATCAGTCAAGATATACATAAAGAGGAAAGAACGGTAAAAAATTGTTTATGCATGAATATATATAAATATGTATAAATATACATAACATGCATAAATATTCATATAAATGTATAATTACGAGTATATATGAAATATGTCCATATATGTTCATACATCCTTTTTTCTTTTGTAAAACTATTTTTTTAGTATACCATGGTACTAGAAATAATAATAGTAACAGTAATATAAAAATATAAAGAATAATTAAAGGAATAATTTTCGCATTATTTGTTTTAGAAAAAATCAGTTTGAGGAAGTGTAAAAAAATTTATTTACAATTATATATAAAATTATGCATAGTTATATATGAGCAATTTTTGTTTACATTTTTCCAAACTTGTTTTTTTCTAAAACAAACAATACGAAAATTATCCCTTTAATTATTTTATATGCTTTCACATTATTATTATTATTCTTTTTATTACACTAAAAAGTAATTTTACAAAAGAAGGACGGATGTATGAACATGTATGGACATATTTCATATATAATTAAACATGTTTAAGAACATTTCTGCGTATTTATGTATGTTTATACATATTTATACATATTCATGAAAAATTTTTTACGGGGAACAGTTTATATATTATCAATAGAAAAGAACAATTAATATTATCAATTCATCAGTTAATGTTTAACTTTTGCACTAAACAATTCATTGTAAATTGATAATTTCATGACGTTTGCAAAAGAAAAAATCTTTGAAAATTGAGAAAGCAAGTTATTCTGATAAATTTTATTAATGTAAGGTTTTAAACATTTAAAAAATGGCATTTACACATTAAAAACATATTTTTTTATTAATTATGAATTATAATTTTAAAATAATTTCACAAAATCCCAAAATACCTTTACATTTGACATTCAATGTTTTAACTTATGTTTAAGGTTATGTTGAATACTTTTTTACATGAACATGATTAATATTTTTATAATTATACCTTTACATTTGACATTCAATGTTTTAACTTATGTTTAAGGTTATGTTGAACATTTTTACATAAACATGATGAATATTTTTATAATTATTTTATTAAAGAACAAAAAACGTATTTTATATAATACGTACATCAAAATAATCTTTATAATAAAAGTAATTCCATTTTTCTAATTCATCAATACGATGTGAATTTTTAAACCATTTTTTTCACATTTTTATCTTGAGGCACATAAAAGAACAATTTTTCCGGTGTTTTAATTGGTATACTTTTACGTAAAGATATAAAACACGTTTTGAATGTGTTTTCTTTGCTCATTTTTAAAATAAATTAATTTCTTATTGAATAATTGTGGTTTCGTTGTTGCAGTGTAACGTCACAGCGCATTTGGGAGGGCTTGTATCCGGACCATCTTCGGCATTTCAAATAAGGCAATACTTTATTATTTATTTTCTTGCATAATTTGCGTTAAAAAATTATTAAAAAAATTGCAGTTAAAGATATATATAGGATGTCCCGCGAGACTTCTCCAACCGCTCATAGGAAGGTAGATGGAATCGAAATAAACATAAAAGTCCTTTACCGTTTAGCGATATTCGTAATAATAATCGAGATATTAATGTTTGCAATTGTACTAATGAGAGCGCGCCAATAGAAACGTTCCGGCCACTCGAGGTATAGCCCGGCCCACTTTTTTAAATTAAGACTTCCTCTTTTACCTCTCCAACGCGCTGCCGGCGCAGTCTATGTTTGCATGTGAATACGTACGGGCACAAAATATATTCTCATTTATGAGGAAATTACGATTTAAAAAGTACATATTCAGCCTATTAAAAACGGATACATTTTTTAAATATGGATAGATCCGTATAAAAACAGTTAAAAAAGCTGGTAGAATATGAATAGACTGATCTATGTAGGACATTTTATAGGACTTCGCGGCGTTTTCTTTTTACGAATAACATGTCCCTCTCTTGGCAGCGTCACGTACTACACATAGCGGATTTCTGTAAGTTGTATAATAATTGTATCTAAAGCCGGTTCTACATTAGTTGCAAGCCAATCGCAAGTTTGTTGCGATAGTTAGTATGAAGCGTTGATTTCAAAATGCAAGCTTCAGATTGGCTGTTGCAACAAACTTGCGATCAGCTTGCAACTAATGTAG
>NW_017305541.1:97315-104437 GCF_001594115.1 Trachymyrmex septentrionalis | reverse complement strand
CGTTGATTTCAAAATGCAAGCTTCAGATTGGCTGTTGCAACAAACTTGAGATCAGCTTGCAACTAATCAGCTTAATGGGGAGATACATCAATGTATTAGCATCTATATCTTTTGCGTAAGAAAAACTTACCTATTTCTATCTGTGTGTATCGGATGCTGATGATATCTATCCTCAATTACAGATATCATTCCAATCTGCATCTGTGTGCAATGTTATAGAAATTTGTCTACAACTACGATTACAATTCCTGTCTGTTTCTGTTTGGATTGTGATGCATCGAATGCTAATCTATCTGTAATTACGGATACCGTATTCATCTGTACCTGTATACAATGTTGATCTATAATAGATGCAGATGAATCCGGTATCCGTAATTGTGGATAGGTACCGTCAGCATCCGATGCATACACAATCCAGAACAGACAGGAATTGTAATTGTAGTTGCAAACAAATTCCTATAAGTTAACATTGTACACAGATGCAGATAGGTACGGTATCCATAATTGCGGATAGATATCATCAGCATCCGATACATATAAATTGCATACATACAGATAGAAATAGGTAAGTTTTTCTACTGTAAAAACTTGTAGATGCTAATACGTTGACAGATTTCTATTAACAAACCAATTACATTTTTTGTCTGCATTTGCAGATATAATAGTTGCTCACAGAAACGTGAATAAGAATTGAATATTCTTTTCAAACAGTATGTCCATAAAAATTCGTTAGAAGTTCTATCTGTTTCTGACTGTTTCTAATTGTTTCCAATAGAAATTTTTAGAGGCAATAAGCCCGTAAGTCACTCGGGAAAAGTACCGCAATCACGTACATGTGCTAACTGCTAAAGTGCTAAATTACGATCGTAAACTGCGGATAGATTATACTAACTGACAACATTTGCTCAAACACAAATAGAAACCGATAAGTCTTGTACTCGCAAATACAATCACAATCTAGAACATTTAAAAACGTGCAATTGCGGATAAATTTTGTGCATACGACAATGCGTATAGAAACGTATATCCGGTGTGCGTGGCAGTTTTATATTGATATATCAGCTGTTTGCAAATGCGTATAAATTACGATATAACGCAAATTCGTATAGGTACGGATAGAAACACAATCGTAAACTGCGGATAGATTTCAGTATCTGCTAACGACCACGCAACGCAAACACAGATCGATATGTCCTATATTCGCAAATACGAATGTGTATCAGTATTCTGTATATGCAAACAACCTGATAAATTTTTTGTCGTAAAATATAAGTACAATGGAACATTACATGTTGCGTGTAAGTGCATGTAAGTACGCATAAATTTTGCATTCGCAAAAGCACATACATCCGATTGATTACGATAAATTCGGAAAAATTATCGATCAGCATTTGCAGATATTCAATTTACAGTTAATGCCGATAGAAATGTGTAAGATTTTGTAGTAGAAATTTTTTCATGTGGATACATTTAAATATATATCCAATAATTTCTTATAAATTCGGATAAATCTCGTATATGGATTTATCGGTTTCTATTGAGAATTTCCGGTAGGATTTATATAATTTTTTGAAAAATTTGATGTCTTTGTAGAAAATTTTTCAGATTTTTATTACAAATTGAAACACTTAGAAATGCCTAGAGGTTACATTTTTTCTAGAATTTTTATATATTAAAATTCTAAAATATCTTAAAAAATTTCTCATACCATAATTCCTAATAGAATCTTGTGAAATCTGAATAAGTTTAAGATATATTTTCAAAAATTATCAAATATTTAAGAATTATTAAAAATCTTTAAATATTTTAGAATCTATATGTGATCTATATGTGATAAATTTTAAGAAAAAAATGTAGATTTTCTCAGTATTCCCCAGTAAACAAGAATGGATTGAAATGAATTGAAATGAAATTAATGTGAAAATGCCATGATTATAACAATTTTAACTAATTAGTAGCGACTGAAGTCATAATCACAGAACTGACATTTCGATGCTTTTAAGCTAATGTTTACCCTATTTGATCAATATTTATAAATACCCTAGTGAAAATTTTTTTCAGAGTTTTTCATATAATTTTTCAGAATTTCTATATAATTTTATAACTCTCTCACATTTCTTATACGACTTGGAACATTTTTCACAAAATCTGCATCTTCTCAGAATTTTTTATACATGCTAATCATGAAGTGAATCGTAAGATTTCTAAGATTTTTTATAAGTATAATTTCTGATGAAATGTTATAAAATTTAAAAATATTTTTTAAAAACCATAGGATGAGAAATTTCAAAATATTTCAGAATTTACTTGTATGAAAAATTCTGAAAGAAGACGTAAACTTTTCGAATATTTCTGAATATTTCTGAAAAATATTCCAATTCGTATAAAAATTATGAGAAAAATTATCTCCAAGATCCATTTAAAAAAGAAAATTAACTCATGACTCTGTTTCTTGTAGACATTTTATATAATTCTCGATAACAAATTTTTCATAAATATATGTATATAAATATGTATAAATATACATTACATAAATGTATATTTAATTATATACAATGTATGCAATGTATATTATATATATAATTATGTATGAGATATGTCCGTACACATGTTCATACATCCTTTTTTTATTTGTAAAATTACTTTTTAGTAAAAATAATAATATATAATAATAAGAAAATATCAAAAATAATTAAAAGGAAAAATTTTGCATTGTTTATTTTAGAAAAAATCAAATTTGAAGAAATGTAAAAGAATTGCTTATATATAACTGTGTATAAAATTATACATAGTTATGTATGCAAATTTTTTTACATTTTACAAACTTGATTTTTTTCTAAAACAAATAATACGAAAAGTGTTCAAATCTTATTCACTATTTTTGATATTTTCTCAATATTATTATTATTTTTAGTACACTAAAAAGTAATTTTACAAAAGAAAGAAAAATATATGGACATATTTCATGTATTATTATATACGGTTACAAATATTTATGCATGTTAGGTATGTTTATACATATTTATACATATTGATGTATAAAAAGTTTTTTACCGGGATGTTACCTATATATTTGCTTCATAATATTTTATATTAATATATTTAATTATCCATATCTTTTGTTTATATTTTATAATATTTAAATTTACAATTATATATTTCTTAACTTTATTTTAAGATAAAAATAAAAAAAGAAGTATTATTTCAAGTATATATAAAGTATTATATAAAGCAATAATTTTTTCATTTTTTATTTACAAAATTTTACCATTTGTTTTTAATAACAAAAACATTTGTTGCAAATGTTAAATTCTTAGATTTCTTGTTTTCTGTCAGATTCTTATCAGAATAAAATTGTTTATGATATGACATTATTGATACAGAATAATTTGACCCCATAACTTAAATTACAAATAAAATAGACTTATCTGATTTTGTGAAAAACCTATCAGTTTTTAATTTTTTATTGATTAACGCGTGAAAGATTATACTAAAAATAAATAGAATTGTATTATTAAAAATTTTGATCTACATTGGGCGTATTAATTACCTCTTAAATTAAACGAAATTTGATCAAAAGTCTTAAACAAAATAGGGGAGACTGGGGACAATTGCAACGGAGGTAAGTTGTAACAATACACATATCTTTTAAATGATAAGAGATAAGATGATCATATGAACAACAAAAATAATCGATATCAAGGCCTCATGTCATCAATCGCGCGTGCGCCATACATATATAAAAGATTATACATATACTCATTGTCAGACAAGCCACGTAAGTGTAAATTTACGATTTTATACTTTTTTGCTTTAAATTTTGAAATAAAATGTTTTTTATCATATTTTCATTTTATTAATTATAAAATATATTTTCTCAAGCTATGTGTATGTCTTTTTTTAAATAATTTTAAATATATTCATATAAATTTTGACAACATCGGTTTGGAGTATTAAAAGAGTTTGTTGGAGTATTAAAAAAGTACCAGCTAAAGGGTACATTGTAACACCATTAATGATAAATGTTAAGAAAAACTCACCTCAAATTTTGATAAAAATACACTGAATCGATGCGTTTTCGCATAAAAATAAAGATTTGACAAGAAAAAAAATGTCACTTTGCTTCGTGAACTGAAATATTCTAAGTTAAAACTGTTCAGATAGGAAGTCTGTGTAAATACTGTGATGCGAGCACGCGATGAGGTCACATTTTTATGCTCTATAGCCACGTGCGAATGCGTTATAAGTATTTCTTATTGTAATACATACTATTCACTGCTTCAAAAACAAATTATCTATTCTGAAACACAAATTTACTACTTTAAAAATACAAATTCATTGCTTTTAAATAAATGCTCTCCTTTAAAATACAAATTCACTACTTATTAATAGCAAATTTACTGTTTTTTTTGGAAACAAAAAAAAATATAAAAAGATAATTTCTATTTTAGAACAGATAATTTGTTTTTAGAACATATTACAACTTTGTTGCAATACTTACACTGAGAAAAAAACAGTCTAAATTTAAATAAATATTTATTTGAATATTGCCAACTAAACATTTACTTACAATAAATAAATATTTACTTAATAAAAAGAAATGATTGTTAAATTAAATTAATATTTTTTGTACTAAATAAATAAATTTTTATATTTAATAAATATTTAGTTGGTTTAAATATTTATTGAAATTTAAGATTTTTTTTTTCAGTGTAGTTTTGTTTCATTTTGCTTTAAATCGGGGCAAGATGTACTAATTCGGATTCTGACATTTTACTCATAAACAGCCTAAAATTACACTTTTTTGCAAATAATATCATAAAATAAATCATAAATAATTGTTGTGTCATGTGCAAAAGAGATAAAAAATACACTGAATACACTCGATACGTTTTCGCGTAAAAATAAAGATTTGACAAGAAAAAAGTGTCACTTTGCTTCGTGAACCGAAATATTCTAAGTTGATGAGTCTATTCAGATAGGAATAGTCCAAAATCTCACCGCGAGTTTGTGCACCTATCGTGTCTGCAGATGAAATGTAAAAAAAAAAATCGAAGTTTGTGTTGAGGGCAACATTAAACCGCAAGGGTACCTAAAAAAAAAGTGATCAAAAATATCATTACGACTTACGACTTACGAGAGAAGAAGCGAGCGTGCGGCTCCGGGCGATGAACAAGGACGCAGCTGATGGTCACAACACAAACTCGCGCACAGACGTTCAACCGTCAGTTGTTGCAGCCTTGTTCACTGCCTGGAGCCACGCGTTCGCTCCTTCTCTCGTAAGTCGTAAGTCGTAATTAATGATATTCCTAACTACTTTTTTTTAGGCACTCTAGCGATTTAGTGTTGTCTTCAACACGAACTTTGATTTTTTTTTACATTTCATCTGCATATTCGATTAGGTGCACAAACTCACGGTGGGATCTCGTACTAGAAGTCTGTCACAGCCAAATACTGCAATGCGAGCACGCGCTGAGGTCACGTTTGGAAAATGATGTATTCGTAATAATATATCAAATTTATTGGCTGATTTTTAAACTGCAAGCGAATAAAATCTCAAATAAGTTATTGCTCCGCATAATTCATCATCGCGTTTGATTTTTAGAATTATTTTCTCAAATAAAGTTGAGTGAGAGAGGAACTATAATACAATTATATATAATTATATATGAAATTTTTTCTCGGGAATATCATAATTGTAGTACGTTTCTACCCATTTATCGATTATTTATAAGAAAAAAATTCTCATGCATATAAAATTAATCATTGCAAATCTCCTTATTTCAATAAAGTATTGTATAAAAAAAGGATCGATCCCGTTTCATTGTTTTTATATGTTTATAATTATACATAAATAGCATTTAGATTTGCATAGATAAACGTATATGAGTTGCTTATTATATATGCTTATTATATGGTTATTATATACTCTTAATATTATATATGCTTGTTGTATGTAGGTATATCAATAATTGAGTGATCGTTTTAAAAGGTAATATTTTTCTTGTACCATAAGTGACTAAGTATATAACGTCGAAATTACCGAACGCACAATATTTATTGCATAAAAACAATAGAGATGGAATCGCGTAGAAGGTAGTTGCAAACGTAAATATTTGCGTGTCAGCCATTATATCAGGAAATCCGAATGAATTCCGATTGAAATTATTCAATAAAGAAGAACTATAAACCCAATGAGAGCTGACACAGTTGTACGTGTATAATAAAAAATAATATATAATAATATATGCCAATTATACTAATTATGTACGTTTCAATCATAAGATTAAGTTCTCTTCAGTGTAACATTGTCGGAGTCAAATTGATACGTTGTAAAAAATTTTTTTTTTGGTGCTTAGCATATATTTATATTTTTTATTACAATTGTATCGGCTCTCATTGGCTTTGTACTCCTTTATTGATTTAATCTTTGGAGCCTTATTCAATTTTAATCAGAATTATTTAATTATTCCCTAAATTTTTATTGTGTTTTTTTAGAGAAAATGGAATAATTCTGATCGAAATTTATTCGAATAATTGATCAATAATATGTACATATATAATAATTTCTCTGCGCTGAGAGTTTGTAATTTTTAACGACAGTTAGTGTCGGCATCGTTGTGCAGCTTTTTTATTATAAATGTAATAGGTTTAACAATTGCGCAATAATAAATATAGTGATATTGATAATGTCGTTAAGAATTACAGAACTCAAGTTGTTTAGTTGAATTTTTTGGATCGTGCATATATTACTTCTCTTTTTTTTTCCAAATGTGAAGAAGAAAAATAAACTGTGCAAAAACCTCAGAAAACAAATTATGGAAACATTATTCCGGTAAAAAATTTTTCAATGGAAGTACATAATAAATATTCATAAACATGTATAATTATTAATGAAATATGTTCGTCATATATCTTTCTTTCTTTTGTAAAATTATTTTTAGTGTATTAATAATAATAATAATAATAATATTGAGAAAATATAAAAAATAATTAATAAGACAATTTTTGCATTGTTTATTTTAGAAAAAAATCAAGTTTGGAGAAAAATTGCTCATATGTAATTGTGTAAAATTATACATAGTTGTGTATGAGCAAATTTTCTTGCACTTTTCCAAATTT
>NW_017305541.1:90381-96911 GCF_001594115.1 Trachymyrmex septentrionalis | reverse complement strand
TAATTGATTTCTACGTTTATGTATAAACATATCTTTATGTTATTTTGTGTACGACGGCTTTTAATGTACACCAGCACTGAGTTCGTTCAATCGAATTCGCTATTAGATTGCACAGATCATAAACATTTATTATAAATATTATAAAATATTTATTGTAAAAAATGTTATAGTAAATGCTATGAAAATACTTAATGAGACACATTATAAAGTAAAAAATACTTATTAGAAATATTTATTTATATTTATCATAAATGTTACATAAAATATTTAGTCTATATTTTAATAATATTTCGAATAAAGCTTTATATAAAATATATATGAAATATCCATATAAATAACATTTCCAAAAATAAATATTAATAAATATTAATCATCATAAATATTCTGTGCTGTTTGAGACAGTAATATTTTAGTTGTGATATTTTTACATATCCTATTTATTATATATATTCATGCGATTATTTTAGGAACCAAGCATATTTATAAATTAACTTGATTTTTCTTTTTGCACTTGAAAATGAATTCAAAATTGATAACATACAATTGAATTCTTTTTGCTTCTTTTTTTAAATTTTTTCTATGCTATCTGAAAGGATACAATCGCGATGTCATTCTCTCTCTTTATTGTAAGATATCCATTCTTATTTTAAGACTAGCTTAAGTAACGTTTTAAGATATACTAGTACAACCGTTTGATTCGACTTATGACATCTTAAGACTGTACTTAGGACAATTTCAAATATAAAAATCGACTACCAGTCGAATACCGGTCTACGTATAGTGAAGGAATTTTGTTCGCGCGTCATGCGACACAGTCGCGCTCTCGCGGCCGCAGTGCGCATTAGCGAACGGCGCGAACATAGGCGCATGAGCGTGTATAAGTGGCGCACGTCGCACCGGTCGCGCAGTCAGTCTTGTCCGATCCGCCGAGTGGTTTGTGAGCGTCGTTCATTCCATCGGTTCTCGCGGCGCTCGTATAATCTACCCGTCTCTCTCTCTCTCTCTCGCGTCCACGACATCGGATCTCGGACCACGTCGGACTACAATCCCATTCCACGACATCCCACATCGCGTTACTCTCCGACTCCGTTCTTTCACGACACGGTCGCGCCGCGACGGCGCGGCTATGACCTATGACAGAGAACACGACACGTCGGCCGGCGGCGTCTCGTCTGCCGCGGTAATCGCGTAAAAAAGCCCTCCGTGTGTCGTGTAACCGCTGCACGGCGTCGCGCACGAAGCTACGGGACGTCGATGAAGGTAGTGTCGACGACGGCGCGCTCGAAGTCAAGCGCGCTTCGAATCGTCGTGCCGGAGAACCGAGAGAACGCGGCGGAAGAGACGACAAGAAGGCAGACGAGATATATATATATTCCAAATTTCGGTTGACAGCTGATAGTCGAGCGCTCGCTGAAGAGAGAGAGAGAGAGAGAGAGAGAGAGAGAGGAAGAGAGTGAGGAGAGACAGACAGCCTCCTCGTCGTCGTCGTCGTCGTCGTCGTCGTCGTGGTGCCGCGTGTGCGTGTGTGCGTGCATGTGTGCGGGTACGGGCGGCGGACCACCCGGTGCTGAGGAGGACGCGACGGCGACGGATCGCGGACGTGCGACACGATGACGGCGATCCTGGTCTCCGTGGCGGAGCTGTCCAACATATTCTCGGTGCTCGCCGTGCTGATATGCTTCTGCGGAGTCTTCCTCTTTATCATGAGGTACGTAATAAACGTACGCGTTGTACGAGCCACTAGCCAGCCGTGTCATTCTCTCTTTCTTCCCATTTATCTGTCCGTCCGTCTTTTGCCGCTTTGTCGGCTATCCTGCGCGCATACGCGTCATTCGCGAACATCGTATGTAGGTATGTGCAATGCGTACGTATAGATACAGCTAGAGATAACAGTGACGAATCGCGAAGGTGGTACGCGTCGGGCCGAGGAAGCCAGTCTTTAGAGTAATTGTCCCTATTAATGTTGCTTTTGTATTTAAAGCAATATTAATTCTACAATATGCATTTTCTTCCCTGTTTCTTGTCTTTTTCATATTTTTTACATCTTGTCTTTTGGTCTCTTATCTGATTTTTCGTTTTTTATCGCCCGAGATAAAAGTTGACGGACTTCGGAAGGAACGAGAAATATGATTGTCAATAAAAACGGTCGCAAAGAGGAAGGAAAGCAAGAGGTAAAGAGCAAGAAATATAAAACAAAGACCATATTGTAGAATAATAGGCTCTAAAGTTAACGAACTTTGGAAGAAACAGCAGCAAGAAGTACAATTGTTGTTAAGACGGTTAGCAAAGGGAGGTAAAAAGCAAGGAATAGGAAATAAAGAGCATATTGTAGAATATGGTTAAATAAGTCATAAAGAACACAAATCAGCACAAATAAATAAGAAAGTGTTTTTTTTTATATATAAATAAAACATATTTGCATATTTTTTAAGTTCAAAAATTACAATTTTGTGTATATTTTTAACTTAATAAAAATACACTAAAAAGTATCTTTTTTATTAAGTTAAATTATTAATGTTTATATATGATACGGAAGATAATATTCTTTTTTTTTTTAATTATTAAAGTATAGTAAAAATTTTTTTCGTGAGATAAGTAATTTATATAAGTCCAGTAATATCGTAAGATTTTAAGTTTGTTCATACTTGATGTGCCCTCCGAGGGACGATGACTCTATTAATGTGTCCTCAATTTATGTGCCTATCCGCGATTGACTCATTTTAACATATAGTTGCTAAAACAGATGATAAACGTAAGCTATTCGTTTAATAAATAAGTTGATATTATAAATCATTATTTTAATTATACTTACAATTTCAATATATACTCGTAACACAATGCTTTCAGCTTCAATACAAAGCAAAACGGGTTTTTGTATCTATCCAGAACATTAAAAAACATAAATATTTTTTGGATTAAAAAGATATTGTAAGAAAAAAAATTGAAAAACCTAATATCGTTTTTAAATAGGTAAAATTAAAGCTACAATATGTAACAATTAATTCAGTAATGAGCAAGTTGGCTTAAAGGAATCTTATTTTCTGTGATGGATGTATAACTTGACGTCATTGCGAATTAATTCTTCTTATTTAAAACGAAATCAATGGTAATGCCAGACACGAAATTAGTGCTTTTTTAAAAAACAGTACTAAATTACAATATCTTTTTAATTATTTCTTTCTGCCTTTTTTAAATAGATCTTTGGGAGGTCAATACGAATGATTAATGAGCTACAGGTTCCAGATTCAATTTTGGCTTGCATATGTATCTACATTGAAATAAAAGTATATTTGTGATTATATAATTGCATGATAAAATAATATTTTAGGAGCTTCATTCTTATGGTTATTACCGCGTTGTAACTTTAGTAATAATAATCATATGTATAGATCTCTCAAACATAAAAAAAATTGTAAATTATAATATAATAATTTCAAATGTAAAATATTAAGACATAAATAAAATAAAGCAGTATTATATAAATTGTAGATTAAAAAGAAAAAATATATTTAAGGATTAAAAGTGCCATTAAGATGAATTGATAAAAAGAGTAAGAGTAGGAAAACAAATGTATTGTATATAATAACTTGAAAGGACAGGTTGAAAGCACTTTAACTGTTGTTACGTAACGAGACACTGTAAAATAAATTTAAATTTGTTTGTTCGTTACGTTAAAAAACTATTAAAAACGAGCGCATTGGAGTGAGTAGGAGTTATTGTAGTAGGAGCGTTGAAGCACGTTGGAGCATGCGAAACGAACGAACCTTTCCAAGTGATGTCATACGGGAGCTTGTTGGACGAGATACCTCGAGGCTTGTGGTTGCATCAATCGAGACGTCACGCTGGTCTCGGAGACGAGCGAGACGGTGGACACCTTTAGAGGTTAACGCTCTCGTGTTTATCATCTTGATTAAGACCTTATAAGAGTCTAACTACGAACGATTTTATCAAAATCCTACAAGAGGAAAAGCATTGTATGCAGTGATAATTAAGTATTCATGGTGTCGAGCGATCCTTCAATATTCTTGGATTATATTGGAATTTTATGTATTCTGGAAAATTCCAGGAAAACCCCTGAAATTTCAGGGTTTGCCTGGAATTGAGCATTCTTTCATTCCAAACAAATTAGGGCGTGAAAAAAGAAAAAAAATAATCAGAAGAAAAGTTGTATTTAGGTATAAATCCTCCTTTAAAGATGCAATAAGTTACTAATAGAAAATGAGAAACTTGAATTTAATGTTTAAAATAGAACATAGTAGAAAAATTGTTTGCGTTGGCGGAATATTTGTTTGATATTATCTGTAAAGTGATAAATAAGATTGTTCCAAATTTGTTAGCGTTTTAATTCATTCGTATGGAATCGTAATTTAAATACGAAGCATATAATATAATGCAAATCGATAAGATCAATTCTGGAAAAACGGGGATTTTTATCTAGAATGTCCTGGAATTATCCTTGAATTGACTAGTCAGATTCTGCTGGACATGGTACTTTAAAAGAATTAAAGGATTCTTTACACAAATTCAAGACAAAAACTTTATATAACCATAGGGTAACTATCCCTATTAATGTGGGATTACCTTTTAGTCAACTTGATTATTACTGAATTAATTATTAAATATTGTAGCTTTAATTTTATCTGCTTGCAATCAGAATCGATTTTTCAACTATTTCTTTCTCTTATAATATTTCTTAGACTGACTTTAATCTCTCTGTTTAAGTTAAACTCTTTATCTTTTTCTCATTTTTAGAATCGGAAAGAGATACAAAAATAAGTTGGACCGAGTTTAAAGTTGATTTACATAGGTAAAAACAGGTATGAGACCACGGTTTTCGCAACGCGGTTAAATCAGAAATATATAGAAAAATATAAGATGATAAGATATAAGTGAATTGGCCAATCACAATAGAGAACGTGAAATTATTGTCCTGCGTTCTTTATTCTCTTATCGTTTTACTGCCTTTTTCTATGTGTTTCTGGTTCTACAATTCGAGAAGTCTTCGAGATAATTTCACGACAATTTGTGACACGACATATTTCACGGTTTGGAAGAATTTGAATTCTTTTTGAAACGCAACTTTGAGTCTCGTCCTTCGTTAGTTTCTTAACACTATGAGATAAATGTTTGGATTATACAACAAGAAGTGAATAAAGTATATTCGTACTGATTAGAATTCTATTTATACCGTCATTGAATTTTTAATTATCTCACCTTGAATATTATAAATTTAACTGTGAATTTAACTGAATGATTTGTAGTTTTTTTATGGATTTTTTTTGTTCAGATTTTTAAATTATGCAACCACATTTTTTTTTCCTTAGAATAAAGAAAGATTGATTGCGAGCGTATTTTCGCAACGTATTTTATATGTTATATATTGTATTACTATTATACAATAGATATTATAGACTTTATAACTCTTCTCTTAGCACATCAAGGCTCGAAGCCACTTAATAAATTCAGATAAAATCGCGATTCAAACATTATATTTTTGAAAAAAAAAAGATTTCACATTGATTTTATTCGAGATCTATTCCGAGGGACGTAAATAAAAAAAAGCTCACGTATAAAAGGCATAATAAAAAGGCTTTGTAAAAAGGCTGCGATTTGAAACGAGTTTTTTTCGCAGGCCGTGCTGTTAGATAATATTCAACGGATCTTCCGTAACGGCCGTCTCGGGATAGCTCCGGAAGCGATAAATGACATCACACATAGCTATGTCTTGGATCACTATCGATGATCGATGAGGAGATACGAGATTCGATACGAATTGGAATGCAAGGCAACGACCATGACGTCGTTAATTACTCACAGGACAGTCGAAATGCGACCGGGAAATCTCGCGATTAAACGGAAGGTGAAAGACTTAGGCCCAATTCCACAACTTAAGGTTAACTCTTATCTAACCGAGGTTCAACTTATTCATTGTCTCTTTCCAATTCTAGAAACAAGTTGAACCTCGGTTAACAGTTAACCATGAGTTGTGGAACTAGGCCTAAGGGCCATCTCGACTAACTCCGAGTCCACTGGAATTGGCCAGTCGCATCTATCATTAAGTAAAATAACAAATGCAATTGGTCAATCAACTAACCGTCCATTAAAGTTAATCGGAGTTAGTCGAAGTGATCCTAGGGAGTGCAGAAACACGCTCGATGTTTGATCAAGTGAGAGACGCGGTAGCGTCTCATTTCAAGTGTTAGGTACATTTTTCATGAGTACACTCGAAAAAATGTCGGTGTGGTTAAACGTTATATACGTGCTTTTCAGTAAGAGATACAGAGGCACAGTGAATCATTACATCCTAAAGCCTAATTTATAATGTTGTTTGTTTTCTCCTATTTTTTGCTTTTTATCACTTTTTACTTTTTATCTTTTTTCTCCTATTTTTTGCCTTTTACTCAGTTTCTTCGTTTTCTGTCATCCGAGATAAAAGTTGACAAACTTCGAAAAAGACAAGGAATATGTTTTAAAAGAAACGCGTCAATAAAACACAAAGTCACACAAAGAAAAAGGCATGAAGGAAAGAA
>NW_017305541.1:83823-90281 GCF_001594115.1 Trachymyrmex septentrionalis | reverse complement strand
TCGAAAAAGACAAGGAATATGTTTTAAAAGAAACGCGTCAATAAAACAGTCACACAAAGAAAAAGGCATGAAGGAAAGAGCAAAAAACAGGAAGCAAAGAACACAGAGAAAGGTTACTTTAAGTTAAACAAATTTATTGGAATAGTCCAACCAAATGGATGTTTAAACGAAAAATATGATTATATGCATTAAAATTAAATTTTTTAATTAAACGAAATATGTTTCATTTAGAATTAAATTTGTTTCAATGAAACAAATATAAATAGAATTCTTGAGTCGAAACAAATCTTTTCCTCTGTAAACACATTGTAAGATTTATTGCCATATTATATTTGCCAACGTTAAACAAAGGATGGCATGATTTTTATGTCACACTGTGTTTCTTATTGGAAAGTGCAAGTAATGTTATTTCCTTTTCCCATTGCCTGTAGTTTTTAATTAGGCATTAGTTATATTGATTAAGCTTTAGTTATACTTTATTAAATACCAAAAATAATAATTAATATTCAAAATTATTATTTTTATAGAAGCTTTGATAGAAGCTTCAAGATGTTGCACGAAATTACTTAGGTTACTTAGGTATGTCTTGAGCGATTGATCCTCGCGGAAAACACGACGAAACACTAATAACAAGCTCTTCTTTCATCTCGGATGCAAAATTTTCTATAAAAACGACGAATGTACTGGCGTGATGAAATTATAATGTAATATAGGAACGCGTGTCTTATTTCGCGCGAAAAGGAATTCGAGTTGTGTTTGTAAACTTGGAAATTTTTCGAAAGACGAAGCAGGAAAGAAGAGAAGACCAATCTTCTGTTTCTATCAATATAGATTAATTTTAATCTCGGTTTGACTTACACAGAAAAATACACAGATGCAGTACGCAAATAAATGATTACTTGTTTCGGCACTGAATATATATATATACTAAATTTTAATAAATATTTATTTGAATAGTGCCAACTAAATATTTATTTATAATATTTACCCGATAAAAGGAAATGAGAGCGAAATTAAATTAATGATTCTTGTATCAAATAAATATATATTATCTTCATATTTGTTAGTAAATATTTAATTGGCACTATTCAAACAAATAATTTATTAAAGTTAAGTATATTTTTTTAATAAGTATTCCAAAAGTTCGTACATCCATAAATCTGTCACAAATTCATCACAAGCATAAATTTATTCAAAATATATTCTGAAGTCTAATAGGTTTAATACTTCAATTAAAATTATTAAATTAAAGCAAATTTGATTTGCTTGTTATATAAAAATGTCGAGATATCGCGAAGCAAATACGAAATTTGATTGTAATGACGAAATATACATTTCTGTGAAATATTATCTCATTAATTGCAAAAGAAAAAAAAAAATAAAATAGATGACCTATTTGCTAGGAATAAAATTTTATTTCGGCCGTGTAATAAAATGTATTTATCACAAATGTAAGCATCTTTTTCTCAGTGTGATTTTTTTCCAAAAATTTGTAATAAATATCATATAAGATTATTAATAAACATTATATTCTTATTGTTAATTAAAGATTACTTACAAGAAAAAAAATAAATAAATTGAGTAATCACTTTTCTTAGCAACAGAATGATATTTTTCTGTCTGTATTTTGAAAAATTTGAAAAAGATAAAGAGCAGATTAAATCGAGATTAAAGTTAATCTACACATGATAGAAATGAATACTAGTGTGTGTTCTCTGTCTCTCTCTCTCTCTCTCTCTCTCTCTCTCTCTCTCTCTCTCTCTCTCATGAACGACACGGCCGAGACGTTTCGAGAGTCGACAATTTAGTTGAAGTCAACAGTCGCGAGTTCCGCGCTTCCGGATGACGACGACGATGAGAGACGACAACGGCACAACGAGCGATAAGTATCTCTGATTTTCTCGAGTGACGCAGCCACTTTCGTGCTCGGGGGTCTCGAAAGTAGGAACGAAAGAGTCTCGAAAGCTGAGTCGCACTGTTTGTAAATCGTGAAACTCCTCGCAATCGCGAGCAGTAAATTCCCTCATCGACGTTACCATCGTTATCATCGTCGACCGCTTCGTCGTCATCTCGCGCTCTCCTTCCTCCTTCCCGGCTTTCGCGAGTCATCGCGATTATTACAATTCTTGTTGAATCGGGATTAGGTTCTCCTGTATCTCAAGTCATGCGCTTATTTCGTATTCGATTAACGCGTTTCACCTTTATTCTCACATTTTGCTGTTTCGGCCGAATTTTACGATTCGAATCTTCGACACTCATAATTTGAGGTGTCGAACGCTTCGTCAGAGTATTTCTTTTAATACCGCGAGGCCATCGGTAATTTTTCGTGTAATAAAAAGGGGAAATTACCAGTCGTCAAGGATTGACGACTTTACATGTCATTAATTAACATTAAATTAATGCGATTTTTTTTTATAAAAGTCGTTCCAGCGAAATGCTCGCCATCACTCGCGTCATGGTAGATTTGTGAAATTGTAGAGAAAATCGATGCAAAATTACAATTTTAACACATCGGGTTTGACGTTGTTAGAACCGCGATGTAAATTTTATTTCTATGGAATAAGAATGATACGAGAAGAATTATTAATGAAATTTAACCTTCGACATGCAAAGCTGAAAAACCCGTTTCTTATTCTTAATTCTTCTTCATATATGGACTTTGAATTTTTTTTTATTCCTGGTTATTATGACATATTACAGGACGAGACGTTACATTCACAATCCTGAGATGTTTATCCTCTTCTGCCAATATAAATTAACTTTAGTTTCGGTCCAACTTACTCTTCGTCTTTTTCTACTTTTAAGAATTAGAGGAAGATTAAGTGTAAGTTGAACCAAGATTAAAGTCCGAGACACTGTTTGAAAAGCGATAGAACAGGAAGTAATAGATTTCAACCTAAAACTTTGGATTTTTCAGCAAAATATGTTTTTCCATGCAGAGACAGAGCGATTTTGCTGAAAGATCGAAACTTTTGTTGGATTTAGATCTGAAAATAATTGATGTTGCAAGTTCAAAATGATGAAAATCGTGCAACAAAAAATATTTTTATTCTAGCAACCAGTCTGAATTCGATCAAATGAGCAACCAGTCTCTGTAATCAGTGCAATCGAGGATTGAAGTTAATCTACATTGGTGGAATTAAACGGGTATGAAGTGCTCGTGTCTCATAACTCCGAATGCTGAATCACTTAGGCTCGATAGGATTTTGTCTTTCTAATCCTACAACTGCGATCCCTTTCCACCGAATTACTTTTGTCGTAATAGAGTTCCTTTGGGTCTCAAGGCCGCAAGGTCATTGACAACCTGGTTCAGACTCGGTTTCGAACCCGAACTCGGTGGCAACAGTTAGTCGCCTGCATGTTAATCGCCATCGTTTAACTGTGAATGATTGTAATTAATTTTTTAGTCCGTGTCAGCGTTTTGCGTATCGTCTTCACTGTTCTGCAGCATGAAATTAAACGGTGACCGCTACAATAGTTAATCATCGCATATCCGATTCCGCTGATTGCCTTATTAATTCTGAAATTAGCGGTACTCGGCCCGGCAACTTTCGATGAGCCGCTTTCATGCATATCTGACTTCTTTTCACTCCATTCCTCGATTGACCTATATTGTTAGAGGCTAACGGTCTTTGGGACCTCTATTCCTATTCGCGAAGAGTTTTTGCGTTTTTCTGCTAGCTCTTTGGCACTTTTAATCAGAAGTAAGAATTATTTTTCGTTGCGATTGTCAGAACGAGCAATAATAATTTGGCTTTCTTTACTATTAATGTATGTAATAATCTCTAAATTTGAATTAGTGGACAGTCACTAATTACTCAGTAGCATACTTGGCCATTAAAAAAGGAAGAATGTTTGGGCATTCTATCATCTATTAAAATACTGATATTTGCATGTTAATTTCAATCTTCTAACGCTACATCCTCACTGAATTTATGCACTAAAACAAGATCGATAGTTAAATCACATAATAAAGATTAGATAGGTTAGGGATTTCACATTTTATTCATTGATTACCAGTGGCATACTTGACACTACGTATCAGTAATTATTCACTGATTCAGATTTAGAGAGAGTACCTGAAAAATATGGAAAACCTGGAATTGATTTTCTAAAAATAATAAAAGAGTGACGCCTGACATTCTAAGAACATTCCATCATTCTTGGGTTTATAAATAATTATCCGTCAAATGTCTTTAACGATTTCTTAAATTGGAATGGCGAGAAGGTTAAATTGATTAATAAGCCGCGTCGCATCTGTCCCGACTATGATTTATCGAAGATTTTTCGAAAATAACGGGGGAAAAAAAAAGAAACAAAATATCTTATGACATTCGTCATTCTTGGATTTATAAATATAATTAGCATTCAAGCGTATAACGATTTCTTGGATTGAAACAACAAACAGCTTAAATTGATCATAAAATTGCCCATAATTATCCTAGCGTAATAATACGAAGATTCGACAATACACATCATTGATGTCGTCGATCAATTGCTCGAGCCAACTCTGAAAGGCTCCGAAAAGTATATATTCTGTCTGATGTCGCAGGAACATGATGGTGCTACGTGTCCACGGCGACGACTTGATGTTCGGCGGCGGCGGCGGCGTGATAACGCATTCGCCGCGCATACCGCAAATGGAGATGATGAAGGTCCACATTCCCTTCACCTTCAAGCTTCACGAGAGCTTCAAGAGCACGTACGCCGGTAAGTCCTCCGTTTTACGCTCCTCGTTTGCACGTCATTCGGAGTCCGATCCTCCTCATGTCCTCGCGCGTTATGAGCCTCTCGGCTGGGTCAACCGCAGCAAGACTCGTGATTTATAACTGTTTGCTTAGCTCGGAGTCTTGCCGTGTCGCAAGACTCTCCGCGCCTCTTGTAACAGATTTCTTATGCTGTTTTCTCAATGTTACGGCGACTCACGACTTCGTGAAAACCTGGAGAACGCGTAGGAAGAGTCACCTACGCTATAGGTGAAAAAAATTTACGTGAGAAGGAAGTAAGAAATTCGATTTCCACTGTTTTTGCCCGTTCTCTTTCTAGAAAGGCATTGAAAGGAAATTTAACACAGGCTTGCCGCAAAATTGGAAATCAGGGAACTGCAAAACTTTTCATTCTTACCTTCAAAGAAGTACCTAACCTTCAATATGCATCTTATACCGTTGTAATAGATTCATAACGTCAAGTTACATTCAAGTTGAGTTATTTTTAATTGAACCAAATGTAATTTTTAATTACTTATATTGAGTCGGGCTAATTTTGTAAAAATAGGAAATATTAAAATTATACTATCTGTCAAATTGTTATTAGTAAAAATATGTTCTTTGTTTAAACTTAACGGATTTATGTACTGAAGAGGGCCAAATCTTGACCGAAACGTCTACATGTTAAAATAATAATATTGAACTTATTGACATCTTGAGCTGTGGCTGTATGCTTTTTATTTTTTAACCTCAATAATTTAAAATTTATTTTTAATTATTTCTATATATTCGATTGAACTCAAGAAAATGTGTTAAATTTGAGAGAAAGCGAGGCTCAAATTTAATTTATTATTTTTGAAGGACATACGGATTAATATGGATATTATTTATTTTGAAACTGACCACTGAAATGAATTGATTTACATTGCCGTATTTAATTGCTCCCTCAACGAAATATTTCCAAATCGAGATGAAAGTATTGTAGAAAAAATATTATTAAAAGCATCAGGAAAATCAGGTGAAATTGTATCTGAAAATCAGAGAAAGTTATGGATGAGGGATCTGTGACAACTCTGACAGTAAAAATCACAAGGCATCGTCGGATAATAAACTCCGAAAAAGTTTTTGTTCCGCATTCTGCGTTAAAAAGGGGAAACCGTTCTGCTATCTTAACACTCGCGTTTCCAAATCTTATTTGCCACACGATACTTCATATATACGATATTTCGTCACGTTATGCAATCATGACGTGATGCCGCAAATAAATAAAAAAAAAAAAGAAAAGAAAAAAAAATCGTAACTCTCTATAATTGGGCAATGAGAAGCTGGAACATTTTTAGCAAAAGAGCAAATGCTTTCGGCATAGGTGAAGGTTGGTGGATACGAGCGAGTCCGGCTGTATAGATCGCGAGTTGGAATGATCGGCCGTAAAGGAAAGAGACCACGACGGAATAGCCAGTTCTTCGGCCCAGTCGGAAAGTGGGTTATCTCGATAGCGCGCGAGAACAAGACGAGAGCGTTGGGTGTAATTGGCATGCCAGGTGACAGCGACGGCGAAGGCGCACCGGCTGAATTACGAAACGCGCCACCTTGACCGCACCGTTGTCGCAGTCGGGTCACTTGACTTTTATCGACTGTTATTAATCGCGTCCTTTACCGAGGAGAGCCCGCCCCGTTCTCGATCGCTGTTCTCTCTCATTTGTTCGAATTATCTTTTCTTCTTCTTCTTCTTCTTCTTCTTCTTCTTCTTCT
>NW_017305541.1:80299-83698 GCF_001594115.1 Trachymyrmex septentrionalis | reverse complement strand
ATATATATAATACTGTTAAATTTGTAGTGTCGGTTATACCTAATTTGAATTATTTTTTATTATTTCTATACACAGAAAAATATAAAAAAAATTATGTATCAACAGCGTTATTTTAATTGAAAAATAATCTAAGGGGACGATATTAATGAAACAAATATAATTTTATTAAATTTAATTGTAAATCAAGGACATGGCGTGTTGGTTTTATTATTAATAGTGTTATTGCATTAACAAAATTATTTTCAATAATGCTGTTGATGTAGCATCATTTTTTTTTATCAATATATGTATGTAAAAAATCTATTATAAATTTATTAGAAGTATTTAAAATATAATCCTACCAAGTTTAATATCTTAATCAAAATTATGAAATTAAAAATTCGCTAAAAAGTCGCTTCTCCGATCAATTTTGTAACATTTTTCAAAAGAAAACAAATTCTTATTTTGAGTACAAAATAAAGTTTTTCTAAAATTTGTAATAAGTATATTTTAAAATATTTTTCTGAGTCTATACGAAAAGAACGGTTTTGTTGAAGCATTTAAAGATTTAACTCGATGCAGATCTAAAAATAATTTGTTTGGACTATAGAGAAGATAATTATGTAAGACGAATTTGGTTGCTTGAACATCAGAATTTTTTGCAGCATTTTTTGTTGCTTATTATGCTTGAATTTCCTACATAATTATTTTGATGGTCGAACGAAATTATTTTTAGATCTGTATCTACCTTTCGAAATATTTCATCAAATTTTGAAATACTTGAGCAAAATCATTCTTTTCTTGTATATAAAATGTGCATTTCGAAACACAGCTTTCCATCATTAATGCATCCTTTCCTTCGCTCGAGTTGCAAGATCTTAATTTTTTGTCCCTTTCTCTTTCGTCCTTCTTTGTATTGAAAAATGAAAGGAATAACAATTTAGGTCAAATTGTATTGATAGAGTTAATTTGGGAGTAATACTAGTAGAATTTACTGGATTTTATTGTGCAACGCTCTGAATCGAATTACGCGGAGTCGTTAAAAAAAAGAAAAAAAAAATAAAAGGAAAACCTGAGACTTTTTGTCGAGGAAAGAACTTCGTGTAATCCTCACGGTCACCCACGAGAGCAGAATACGAAAACGCTGATCGCCCTTGATTCGTATAACACGAAGCTCGATATATATTCGAAATAAATAAAGGGCAAAGTAAGAGTCAAACACATTTTTTAAATAGTCACACAATTAAAGGAATAAATTACAAATAAAGTAAAATTGAAAAAAAAAATATATATATAACAAAAACTCAGTTTAAATTCATAAATGTAAATCGTTACAAGTTTTGGCTACCAGATTGAGCCTTCTTCAGACTATCTTCGATACATTCTGTGGAAGCATCGACAGTCAGCGTTTAAAGCACATAAAATGTATATACATACGTATAAATAAATAAACAAAGTTATCGATTCCATTTCGAGTTAGTGATCCGTATGTATACTTTTATCGATAAACGCGTGCATTTATTTTTGAGATTTTTTTTATGGTACGGTGAACGAGAAAACCGGTATCTGAGATACGAATACCGAAGTAATTTCAGCCGCAATTGTGTGCAATGTGTATCCCTGTTTTTTTTAAATCGTAATACAAAATCTTTGATTATGAAATACTAAAACTTGCGATATTATCTCGATATTACTGTTATTATGTCATTGAGTCACCGATTACAAAATAAGACAGATTCGAAGTGTATTTTCAGTGTGTGTTTTGCACTGAAAGGAATTACGAGAAATAATTTTTCTTCGTATGATTTTTTTCTGTTAAGAGATGCATCAGAAATATGCTGCAAATCCGATTGATTTAGCAACATCAATATTTTCTCGAGAGAAATAATAGTATTTAATAATAGTATAATAATAATGAGAATCATAATAATGACTTTATTGCATGCACTTAGAAATTATAATTGAGCAACGTCTAAAGGTACAAAAAAAAAAGAAGAAAGAAAAGAAAAAATATTACAAAATCATAATTCCAAAAAATTATCGATATTTTATATTATTTTGCACTAATCGATTTTTATATTAAATTAAAGAACATTGCATATATAGGGTGGCACAAATAAAGTTACAAACTAATATATGTCATATTAATACATTTCAGGAATCACAATTTAATTTTTGGAATTCTTTCAAAGAGGCGAAGGGCAACTTCGAACTTTCAAATGTTAAAATTTCCATATTTCTATGAAAAACGTAACATATATATACATACATATAAAATGCTATTTCTTGTTACTTACACTCCATTAAAGTTATTATTATTATATACTATTATTAATTTTATTTAAATTATTAAATCGTTTTAAAACACACACATATAGATAACACACACATATATATAAATATTTCAAAAACCGGTAATATATTGATTTCAATTCTCGTCTAACCATTCAATACAATACAATGCAAACCAAACTTATTTACATATAGTACACTTATTATTAATACAATACTTGCTTTCCAAGTTAATATTATCTTTTTTAAATTTCCAATCTTCTTCTCTTTCGTCTCTGTATATTTATTCTAAATAATTAAATATTTAATTTTATTTAAAGGAATATTTAAAGATAATCGATGCTTAACTTTTGTTTTAACGCAATCTTCTGAATTAATATTTCGCTAAGCTTTCAAATCACACCTATAGCCGTTCTATCAATGTGGATTGACTTTAATCGCAGTTCAACTTATTCTTTATTCTTTTTTAATTCTTAAAACTAGAAAAAGATAAAGATAATTTAAGGTAGCAAATTTCATGTAATGTAACGAAAGCTTTCAAGCAGATACATTAGAAACATTTAATGTGGTGAAATGAAAGTGAAGTCAAGTAACTTAAATTTAACGTTCACATGCATGAAGTTTCATGCAAATCTACACAGAATTTAATGGAAAATGTACTAAATTTTACAAAATTTTATGAAAAGTACACACTCCGTCATTAAATCACTGAAATTTCTTGTTAACCAAAAAATGGACGAATTTTTTGGTTAAATTTATTAGAATTCTAATTGAGATAACCGGAATTCTGGTTGTACATACAATATTTATGACAAGATCTATTAGAATTTTTATTTGTACGAGAATAATTATATCAATCAGAATTCTAGTTATCTTAACTAGAATTCTAGTAGATTTAACCAGACAATTTTGATTCGTCCATTTTCCACCAGAATTACTAAGACACTGGATAGGTAGGTATTTCTATCCGCCATCTTGGTTCCTCTTGATTAATAGGTTATGATTAGTGACAAAGGTAAATGTTAAGAAGAGTCGAAATTTTGTTAAAAATACATTGAATCGATGTGTTTTTGCGTAAAACTAAAGATGTGTCACAAGAAGAAAGTGTCGCTCTGCTTCGCGAACCGA
>NW_017305541.1:79979-80199 GCF_001594115.1 Trachymyrmex septentrionalis | reverse complement strand
TTAAAAATACATTGAATCGATGTGTTTTTGCGTAAAACTAAAGATGTGGCAAGAAGTGTTCGCGAACCGGGATATTAAATCGATTCAGTGTATTTTTATCAAAATTTTAGGCGAGCCGCGGCTCTTCTTAATTAACATTTACTTTTGTCACTAATCGTATTATAACAATCAAGTAAAATGGTGGATAGGAATACCTACGTATCTAGTGCCTTGGAATTAT
>NW_017305541.1:77128-79879 GCF_001594115.1 Trachymyrmex septentrionalis | reverse complement strand
TTTACTTTTGTCACTAATCGTATTATAACAATCAAGTAAAATGGTGGAATTACTACTTAATTCAACCGGACCACTTTTTCTCAGTGGTTAAATTTCATTTGTGCAACTTAAAAAGTACATATTGAATTTCATTTTTTTGTTTTTGACATTTTAACAGTGTATACTATTGGTACAGACACAGAGATATTAGATATTTCACCTTTTCAGATGAATTGGTATACCAGCGAGCCTCTCCTCTCCCCTCTGCTCGACATGGCGAATACACGGGCACGTTCCTCGAGAGCGAGTCGCTGGCTCGCGGCGCGCAGGTTACGCAAGTTGCGTAATTGCGTGCGCGTGTCGCAATTGCCGGCCCCCAAGATGTTCTCTCGTGTGCGCGCGCGCGCATGATCCAATCGCGATTGCCGCCTTTCGCAATTCGCGCGAGTGAATAACGCGCGAGCGTTTCTTGTGCCATATCTCCCGATATTCCCCCGAGATTTCGACCCGAAACGAATCGGTCACTCGCAATTTCGCCCATTGCCGCCGTTGTTTACGAAACAAGCCGGCAACACATTCGCCGTTTAACATTGACATTAAAGTCATCCTCTTCCAGACTCGCGCAAAATCATTCGGGACAAATCGCGGGTGATTGACGGACTCGCCCGTCGATCACGTAAATCACGCGCCTCGCATTCGAATTGCATATTTGCACGCGCTAATTAACGCGACGCCCGATCGGGAAAGCTACATTTATTGTAGCGTTGGCGTAATGCGGTCTATTTACATCGCTAATACGGAAATGAATGGAAAAAAAACAAAAAAAAAAAAACATTGAAAGAGCAAAGAATCTAAAGAATCTAAAAATTTAGCTAAATACAGCTCTGAAAAATAATTTAAGTAGGACGACATAATTGGTCGCTAGAATATCAAAATGTTTTCAGTATACTTAAGATTTTCTGCAAAATTATTTTGATGGTCCCACAAGATTATTTTCAGATCTACCAAATTTTTAGATTCTTCAGCAAAATTACTTTTTCAGTAAACGGATTACAACGTTTACACTGAGAGAAAAATGTATTCAATTTTAATAAAGAATTCTTGTGTAGACATCTCATTCAACACTTAAGTTTTTAATATTCGATTTCAACGGACTCTACATTTTTTTCTATGGACTTAACACGGTTCTCTGATCGATGAATTTGTCTTTTTTACTTTAATAATCGACGTATTCACTTTTTTACTTATTTATGTATACTACAAGTTGTTAACATTTGACATTATCTCTTATTACTATTATTGGTTCAATCGTTGTCTTCCTCTCACTTGTTATATAAAATAATTTTGAATTCGGAATTACATCTAATATTGCTTCTTTCTGACCGTTTCCCTTTTTAATTTTGTTTAATAAATCATTGTTTAAATACTAATATAACATTTATTTACGGTAAATAAATATTTGTTAAATAAAAAGTGTAATAGTTAAATCAAATTAATGGCTCTTGTACTAAATAAATAATATATGAACAATTATAAGTCGAAATTATATAAGAATAATGATGAGAATAAATCAATTAATAGAAATAGTTTTGTTTTTGGTCAAAGCGAGTCTTAGTATTTAATAATACTAAATGCAAATATATTATTATATCTCAGTTTTATAAACTGAATGTCGATAAGTGCGGTTTATTGGACTTGAAATGCAATCACAACTGAAGTTAAAATTAACATCTTATATTGATCATTCATTTAATAATGATACCAATAAGTATCTTAGATAAATAATTTATCTTAGAAACTTATAAATAATTTACTGCAAAATATATTACTTCATAAATGAATATAAATATGTTTACTTTTAATAATTATTCAACTGGCGCTATTCAAATAAAAATGATTTTAATATATTTTTCTCTCAGTATATACTGGACAAATTTCTGATTAAAAATGAATGAATCAATATACATTCTGATTGCATAAATCTAATCGAGATAACCCAAATGTCCAATTATGATCGGAATTATGATTTATATAATCGGAATCTATACTCGTATATTGATTCATTCATTTCCAACCAGACAGTTTTTCTCAGCATATAATATTTTAAAACGCAATGGCGATCGTAATGGTACTTTAATTCGACGGTATTTCTTTTTCTAGTTTCTTCGTCATTTTATACTAACATTATCGCAATTGGAAAAAAGATACTATCGATGACATTTGTGTGATAAATGGCCTCGAGTGACTAACGAGATATGCTTAATAGATAGATCGTAAAATTCTATTGCGATCTGTTGTGGCCATTCTTGTGAGACAATAAAATAACGTAGTTGCGTGCAATAATTTTATTACATTTTTTTATATTCTTACGTATGTATGACTAGATTATGATAGCGTTATATATTATGTTATTATTATCGCGCGATGAAGATGATAGTAGATAGTAGAAAAGGTGAGTTATAGATAGTAAGAAGAAAATGGACATCTAAAAAAAGAATGAATAATTCGAGTGAGTGGCTACCTCGATACCTCTCAAGTTAATCGGTTGATGGCTGATTTTGGACGTTGAATGAGTCATTCGCGAAGCAAAAAGAATGCGACATTGAAATTCACGTGACACACAATTCCGTTCTTCCCATGGAAGAAGGGTTTGCGCAACAATAGAGAGACTGATGCATCAGGAACGATCACACGATTAATGTATTAATGTTTTACTTATTTTTTATTTTTTATATTTTTCTGGTTGTTAAAACCAGAACTAGAACAAGATCA
>NW_017305541.1:68609-77028 GCF_001594115.1 Trachymyrmex septentrionalis | reverse complement strand
GATCACACGATTAATGTATTAATGTTTTACTTATTTTTTATTTTTTATCTTTTTCTGGTTCTTAGAACTAGAACAAGATCGAAAGTAAGTACATCGAAGTTAAAGTTAATTGCACTAAAAATACAATCTTTTCCCTTTCTTATGTAATTTTTTTTTGCATTATTATAACATTTTAAATGAGGAAAGTCAATAATCCTGCAAATGCAATTTCAATGATTGTGCGATTTAGCCACGAATTTCCTAAATTCCTTTGTTAACAATTCTCATTTTTAATATTATAATAACGCAAAAAATTATGAAAAAATTACCTGTTCTCTAAATTCTTTGGAGTGGAATTTCGCTTTAAGGAACAAAATTGAGTCAGTTTTGAAAAAGAGTATAGCTCAATTTTCAATACTCAAGAATGAAATTTTACTCTTCTAAGTGATAATTCACTGTACAAATTTTAAACAGCAAGAAAGAGAAAACGTTGCAGTTTATTATGCTGTAAAAAATTTAAAAATATTCAGAGATATAAATCTTTATGTGAAAAGTGAAACGATTTCGGCAATTTTAGTCTAATTGCACTCTCGCGCGGGGTTTCACAATTGAACCGGCAGATCGGAAGTTGACAATTCCGTATTTACCTGCCCGATTGCGTATGAAATTGTCGGGTTCGGAAATATTTTGTTTTTACCAAGCGAAGACTTCCGTTAAAAAATATTGAGCGACATTACACAATTATTTGACAGAAATGTTTCACAGAATGTGTTTCACTGATTGGGAAATCCAGTTTGAGTTTTGAATAAATTTACGGAAACATGAAGAGGTGCAACGAAGTCATTTTCTGTTCCGGTGATATCATGATTTTAAAGATGGGCATGGCGTAATGCACAGAAACGGTTCGTGGCGTATAAGATCGTATCAACGCATCCCGTCGAAATTTTGCTTCTACTTTAAGCCTTAAGTTTTAAGAACACATGTATAGACTCTAGAAGTTTTATAATAGATTTTAATCTAATGAGAATTGAGCTCCTACGTTGAGCCTCTAAATGGCAGTTATCGGAAAATACGTTACACCTATATAGGTTTTAACATGAAGATCTTAATATGCGAACACGATTGATGATGCTTAATCTTTTCTATTTTTAAAAACTTCCTTGAAATAAGATTAAACACTTCGCGTTCCGAGAAAAATAAGAAACATTATTAAATTGTCTCTATTAGAAGTAATCTACATATGACGTCAGCACCACAATATCTTGTCCGTGTTTATAATAAAGAAAAAAGGAGTAACGAGAAAATTGCAGAACGTGACATTTGGAGACATTTAATATCATCCTATCTGTCAAGTTTAACTTATACGCAGTTAACGTTAGAGAAAAAAACGTAATATCGGTCCCCTGTTTTGTTCTTTTGTAATATTTATTTTTCAATTATATTCAAGTTAATGATATCACGAACGATAATTTATTAATTTAACGTAAGTTTAACGTAAAAACATTTGTGAAATGATGAAGACAGATGACAACGCATGTTTACAAAATGGGAAAAATCTTTAAAAGAAATATTATGTGACTATCTGAATGTGATGATGAAGTGAGTCTTTATCTACACTTTTACAGAATTTGAATTCTTCAGATCTATTTGGACTTCTCATGCTTGACTTTACAAAAAGTTCTGAATGTATTGAGAAGTTTCTATTTATGAATACATATTCTCCTAGCAATACTTTTCACGTTGCTCCTGTCCTTGTGAATATTTACTATCGGTTTACTACGAGCATCTCTTCCTTGATCCGCAGATATCTCTAGAGACACTTTAACTTTAAATTTTTGTGAAATAACTAGAAAAATTCTTGACACACATTGGAAAACGCTTTTTAATGTGTGTCTTGCCAAACATTAACATACATTTAATTATATCCTGGCGAAAATGTAATCTTGGTTATCAAAATATTAAACGTCTATATTTCCTTCATTTATCCCTGAAATTCTTTTATCTGCGTTGTTATCTATTAGTTACCGGCATTGAGTATAAGTTTAAAGAGCGCTTGAAACGAAGTATAATTTACATCAAATTACACAAATCATTTTTTCAGCTATAAAACATTAAATAACGACTAATAAGGTGCCTAATATTTTTCAAGTTCACTTACTTTCTCAAAATAGAGAGCGATACCTTAAGAATTAATTTAGGATATTATCTCGTTACTACGAAATTTAAACCACGTTAAATTAATAAACCACGTTGACATTAAAAATCGTACGAAAAAACTTTGCTGTATCTTGTAATAATGAAACATTAATTGTCAACAAGAAGATCGCGATCAGTCGTGGCGATAATTGTTTCACAACTTCGATACCTATCTGAGAACAAATTAAGAATCTTTTACAAGAGATGATATTAATTACAATAGAATTTTAAGTAGGGTCTACATTACCACCTTTGTGCCTTTACTGAGTACGTGTTAATTTATAGATAGATGCGAGTTTTCTTCCGGATTCGAAGTTTTCCTCTAAATCTTAAGGCGAGAGAGACGTCATATCGAGTCTGGAACTCGCTTGAAGAGGAAAGATAAAAGGGGCGGGAGGGTGGAGGCGAGTTGCAGCAACAGTCGTGGAAAGAAGCTCGACGAAAATGTCGCATGCCCGAAAGATCAGATCGCGGATTACGAATGTGGGACGCACTTTCATGTTCCATGGTCATCCAGTCGGCCGAACCGGGTCCGATTTGCGCCTCCCTGTTCTCTCTTTCGTTTAATTGGCGGCGCCAGCCATCCACCCCGGGTAGGGATGCGCGATAGGCGTATATCGATTTGAAGTTCAAAGGCGATTTCTAAACCGATCTCTTTGCGCTCTCTAAATTTCTTGAGACGAAATCTCACATCTCTCCAAAAGAGTCGAATTACTGCTGTTGAAAAAGAGCGATAATATTTGCACTCTTGAGTAAGATTGGCAGATTTTCACCTTTTCGAAATGAGATTCGCTGCAGAGAAAAGGACTCTCACTCCTTTTTGGAATGAATCTTACTCGAAAAAACAAAAAAAAAGTGAAAATCTGCCGCACTCTGGCTTCGAAAATGCAAATATTTTCACTACTTTGTAACAATGCCAGTACTTTAACTCTCTTTCGAAGTGAGATTTCGCTCTTTTTAAGATTCACTCGAGAAAAAGGAGTGAGGTTTCTTTCCTTTGGAGTGAGCCTCACTCTAAAAGAGTGAAGACTCTGCCACTCTCGTTCGAGAGTGCAAATATTTTTACTCCTCCAAGAAATTTAGAGAGCAATAAAATCGTTCCCTCCACCCCCTCCCCTCCTCCCCCTCCCCGTAACGATACATGTACTTTTACCGTATCGCACATCCCTACCACCCGGTATATGCGATGATACAGGCACACGTCTTCGGGAGCGAGCGTACGTATAATCTGTAAGCTGCGCTCGTAAGAAAACCGAGGTGACGCGATAAATGAGGGAACGGTCGCTTTTCAGTCACTTCTACGGGCCGGCTGCAAAATTGTCCAATGCATTCTTTTCTGACTTCTCAGCCGCTTCTCGCCCGTGGTCATTAATTAGATAATTATTATGCGCAAGGAGTACGCGTTGTGTCTCTCGTGCATTATCTTTTAACAACAGGCCGACAACGGCTCTCTCGTCTCGGTTTCTTCTTAGCTGAGAAAGAAAAGATTCGTCAAGGACTAAAAGGAGGATGTTGTAAAAAGGGGTCGGTCCAGTCAAACGAAAGGTGTGAATAAAAGGAATAGTATTTGCAGATTTTGGCCTCCTGTGGGTACGACGATAAAAGTTTTATATAACTTTTATCATATTCCGGAGGTGAAATCTACAAAGAACACTATTATTCCTTTTATTTACGCCTGTCTGTACAGAAATTGGCTCCTTTTTACTAATCATCCTCCTTTCGACGACTCGAAATGTGGCTCAAACCGCGTT
Source organism: Trachymyrmex septentrionalis (assembly GCF_001594115.1). Classification (NCBI taxonomy): domain Eukaryota; kingdom Metazoa; phylum Arthropoda; class Insecta; order Hymenoptera; family Formicidae; genus Trachymyrmex; species Trachymyrmex septentrionalis. Next base: position 73,102 of record NW_017305541.1, on the reverse strand, counting down.
TTCCGATGAGTTTCAAATGGAGTCCGACTTAATAAGGTCTCGGAGGTAAGTTACGAAATCGCATGATAAACATCTAACCCAGTTCGCAGAAGTATGGAAATTTCGATGCGTTATTACTGGGTTTGCCGCCTGACTGTCGGTGAAAGGCCAGTTCGTGTAATTCGCGCACATTCGTGCGCCACCGATTCTACGCCGTCTAGATAAATTCACCAGTCGTTCACCATGATTCCATGATGTGGATTGCCAGATGAAGGATCGAAGTGACGCGGCCCTTCCGTCGTATGAATTCGGCAATTTTGCAATTTCGAGCGAAGCGCTTTTTTTTTTTTCGGGAGTGTCTCCTCGAGAAACCTGACGGTTGCGGTCGCAGTCCAGAAGACCGGAGCTTCGTTCGGAGCGGATAGACATTCGTGTAGACGCGGGTAGGTCAGCTCGCTCGATTATCGAATTCCATTACGTAATCGCAGACGATTGCGCCAGGCCTGCCCGAGTGCCCGCATGTTGCCGGTTGTTAGAATCGCGAACCAGTCTACCTCGATATTCTCTCAGGTCACGAAATCGTACGTAAGGGATGGAATTTGTATACAAAGGAAGGAACGGCTTCCCTATTAAATATTTCGCTCGATAGAGATCTGAAAAGAATTTTCTTGCACCGAAATAATTGTGTGTTTAAGTGTTGACAATGTGCTGTAAACAGTTTTAACATTCTATAGTATACGAGTATATAGAAAAATTTGTTGAATTTTAATACACACTTCTTCAGATAGTATAATACTAAACAAACATTTGCTTAAACGGTAAATAAATATCTACTCAGTAAAGAAATGATAGTTGAATTAAATTAATGATTTTTGTATGAAATAAATACACGTTTATGTATTTAGTAAACGTTTATTTAGAACTATTGGAAGAAATATTTATTAAAATTTAGTATTTTTTCAATGCAGTAATCAGTTTGAGCGTCTTGCATCAATATTTTGATGTTCCAAACAAAATTATTTTCAGATCTGTGTGTGTTTACCTAAATGTTTACTTGAGCAAAACTGAAAAAATTAATGTTTCATTAAGAACATTAGCCAATAACAGTCTAATTGAAAACAATCTTGTTCAATGACAGTGTAAAGGCTACAGCGTACAAAAACTTAAAACGTAAGCAGTAAGCAAATCAGCATGTTGGATTTGCTACTGTTTACGTCTTATTGCTTTATGTTTCTTGTGTGCCACAGGTTTTTTTTTTTAACAAATAACATGTATTAAAGCATGACGTATTTGTTTCATTAATATTGTCATAGAATTAATAAGATTATTAATAGACTGTCGACTAATGCTGTTAATACAGCATTTTTTCTGAATATGTTTCGTCGTACTTGTTTCTTCGATAATTTTTTTACAAGAACATTGAAGCGTCAAGGAATGTTAGGTAACTGTCAAGTTGAGTTCATTCAATCAATTTAATTAGTTGACTAATTGAGATAAATGCTCGATGAGTAATCGGTTTCTACATACATTCACAGGATAGATATTAATTGCAAGCACTCTAAAAAGATTTTGAAGGGTGATTCCTTACACAAATTCAAAACAAAACTGCTTAGTTTCAGAGATACAGGGAGTCAAAGTTGAAGAAAAAAACTTTGGTTTTTCTAAAAATTTCGAAAATCACTTTGTGTATGTTTAAAGTTTCATCAAAATGACTTGAGTGATTTCTGATACTCTCTTGGAAAAAATGAAATTTTTTCCTTCAACTTTGATATCCTGTATCTTTGAAATTAAATCGTTACAGAACAAGAAAACGAATATAAATGAACGAATTTACTTCCATTAGAGTGAACGATGACTTTTAAAATGAGTTTAGATCAAGTTCTCAAGGATAAACGATAAATATAAATATTTATATGAATGATGACATATGGAATTTTTGTTTTAAATTTGTGTGAAAAATCATCTCTTAAAATCTTTTAGAATACTTATTGTTAGTATCCATCCTGTGTATATATTATTCTGAATTCTCGTGAACTTGTGTAGTCTCTGTCTCTATTCTTCATTCAGACTTTGATACTTCTTTTAATCTTCTCTCAATTTTTACTCGTAAGTTTATACAAGTAAAGTAACAAAATCTTTTATTGTGACATTCTCAAACTTTAAGAATTAAACGTCATCTTCGTCCGACTGAGAGGACAACCGGTATCGTTGTAAATCCACGTGAAGGTATTTTTTATGCCAAAACAAGGATACACAATCAACCGGTACCATCGAAAAAATTATTCCCAGCCATAAATAGCAGTGGATCGCAGAGGGAACGTGCAAATTCGCACGTACGCCATTTACAACCGGATCCAGATAAAATGAATGAACAAGCAAACGAAAAAATGAATCAATTTTCTTCCATTAGCATGGACGATGACCTTTAAAATGAATTTGGATCAAGTTGTCAAGGATAAATATTATAAATACGATTATAAATATTTAATATGAATGATGACAGTGATAAATAGAAAGAATGTTTTTCCTGATCAGTTGAATTCACAGATTAAACGAACAAGCGCGAACAAACATGAACGAACAACTTGCTTCAGTGAGATGTTTCGGTGCGAAAGATATCGCAGGACAATTTGGCACTGTTCTCATCGAAGTAAGTCGTTCATTCGCATTCGTTCGCGCTCGTTGCAAAAGTCACTAAATTTATGAAGTATCGTAAGTCTTTTATTTTTTCCATTAGAATTCTCTTTCTCCCTTTTATCAAATGTCAAATACCTATTTCACTTTAAGTTTCAAAAGTGTACACTAGTTCAGCCACAGAAAACATATCTCAAGACGTGGTCATTCCAAACTCACGTAATTATTAAATGTATTTTGTTATAAATGTATTGAGAGAAAATATCAATTTTTTTTTTACGTGTAATCAGTTTATTTAGAAACAATGAAATGTACGAATGCTTAATTTATGTATTCTTTGGTCTAATATGGATTTATTTGGCGTTGAAGTTTCAGCGCATATATAAAAGTATATGTAAGTACAGTTCAGAAAATAAAAATGCACTTCAATATATGACCACCGAAAGAGAAAATAAATTTTATAAGAGGTAAATGTCTAGTTTGAAAAACAAAAAATGCATAGAAAATTTTAAAATAGCTACACTTAATGTGTAGATGTAGAAATAGTCATATAGCGTGAAATATTTATGTAAATCATTTTATGAAATATGTATTTCAATAAAATATTTCAGAAATATTGTGTAAATGTTTGTAAAACGTTTTAAAATTTACTTAAAAATTTTTTCCAAAATATTTCATCGCATTTTTCATAAAATTTCTGAAATATTTCAAATCTTGCGATGAAATATTTTGGAAATATTTTTGAAACATTTCATGTTGTATAGATAGTCCAGAGAGTTCAGAAAGAATTCAAAAATAATTCAGTTGTATATTCTGAGTTTCTCCTTAGATGCAAACAAATTCTTTTCAGAATTTTTTAAAAGAATTCTTTTTAGATCTGAAAATGAATTCAGAATTGATGACACAACTAAATTCTTTTTTTTAACTTTCTGTGCTGGAAGTGCATTATGTGCACTATCTTCCAGTTTGACATCAAATCAGGGTTGGCATTATTTTACCCACCCTCCTGGGTTTTTTTGGGTTTTATCCACTTAAAAAAACCCGAAATTTATGGGTTTTTTTTGGGTTTTATTGGAATTTTGTATAAGAAAAATAAATTTTTTAATTGGCAACACATAAAAGAAACGTATTTATAAATATTTAATGAATATACTAGTAAATATATTAAACTAACTAGACTGATACAATGTTAACATATTATACCAATTTTAATACATACAGGGTGTACAAAAAGTCCCGGACCCCTTAAATTTAAATATCTTGAAAAGTATACGTTTTTAAAAAAAATTGTTTCAAAAAAAAGATGTAGGGTTTAAAAAGTTCTACTAATCATATCCGTCTGACCTTGGCGAAATAAAAAATTTTTTTAAACAAAAATTTGTTTAAGCGTTAATTTTAAATATTAAATTATCCAAATAAGTATTAATATAGTTTTTAATACGTAGTATCATTATTTATTTTTCTATCTTCACTATAGAAACCTTGGCAGTCTAAAAACTTAGAATCTCGTACGGAGTTAAAGATCCGGGTACAACTCCTAGCCGCGATAATATTTTTCACAATAAATAGATTTATCTATTAATTTCCAGCATATTAAGAGCTTAATAGATGCCTATTGAGCATTAAAATTCAATTGTGATATTTATTTCAGTTTAGCTGCGTTTTTAAGTTCGATAAAATTTCGGCGTGCAATTCAAATGACTACAAGTATGATATGCATATACATATGTATATTTGGATAGTATATACAAATTCATATTGAATTATTTAATCATTAAAAGATCCAGCTTTAATCGTTATGGACATTTCTTATTTTCTATTTGTTGAGTTTTTATTATATAGAAGTGTTTTGTTTTATATTTAAAAAATTTATCACCATT
>NW_017305541.1:67585-68509 GCF_001594115.1 Trachymyrmex septentrionalis | reverse complement strand
CGTTTTTAAGTTCGATAAAATTTCGGCGTGCAATTCAAATGACTACAAATATGATATACATGCATGTACATATGTATATTTGGATACAAATTCATATTGAATTATTTAATCATTAAAAGATCCAGCTTTAATCGTTATGGACATTTCTTATTTTCTATTTGTTGAGTTTTTATTATATAGAAGTGTTTTGTTTTATATTTAAAAAATTTATCACCATTTTATCAACATTTTTACAAAATTTATTTATAATTAATTTTATTTGAATATGTAATTAAATAATGATAAATACAACGTAAACTAAATATTACGTGAAAAAAATATCAAATAATCAATTTTATTTAAAAAAGCCCCTAAAAATCCAAAAAACCCAACAAAACTCCCATAAAACCCAGTGAGTCGAGTTTTTTTTTAAAAAGCCCGGGTTTTTTTCCTGCATTAAATGTTGAAAAAAATGGATGTACCATTGCGATAAATATAGTGACTTTAGCTCATTATTTGACCTGGTTCCACCTTTATGCATATAAAAAGATCGCATAAATATCTCTCGGCCGGCTGATCATCGTGTCGACCTTGATCGATGCCGGCGATCGATGCTAGATATTGTCGCCCAGTCACGTAGACTGGGTAAAAAATTTCTCTTTTTTTCTGTCCCTCTGTATAATCGAAAGATATTTCGTATTTTAGTAATAATATTTATCGATATTTTAACATAGATGTTATGATAATGTATCGACGTTGTTGATAGCAACGGCAAGAAGTTAGTTATTTAAGTTAAAAAGATTTTAAATTTGATGCATCCCTACTATTATAACTCTCAATGCCCGGATTTTGTAAAATTTTTTTGGGGAATGTCGTTTACAACGGCTTAAAAAAAAAGAGAAAAAGAAAAAATCCCAGTGACTGTGCTTTTTTTTTGCAAAATTA
>NW_017305541.1:66561-67485 GCF_001594115.1 Trachymyrmex septentrionalis | reverse complement strand
ATCTGCACCACGGTGAGGTTGTTAAATGGATTTTGTACATCATTCATTTCTGCGTGTGTAAATTTCAATAACGCATGTTGTCTCCGCGTTGCTCAATTACTGCACTGAGAGAAAGAAATGGTTGGAATAACTATAATTTATAGTCATTTTTTGGGAACAACCATAAATTTAGAATTGTTTTGGCCATATGAATTATAGTAACCTGAAATGATCACAATATATAAATGTATTCATTCAAATAATTGTATGGTTAATCTTATATCATATTTGCATATAGTTAATTTTATTGTAAAATGTTATACATATAAGGTTATTGTTATTAACATTATAGCAATAATAACTATAAAAATGATGCTCCTAATCATAATCATTTTACCATGCAATTATAGTCATAAATACGATATACTTTTCTCTCAATGTGCTTGCAGTCAATTCCTCATATTAATGCAGGTTCTAATTCCTTCTTGCGAAATGTTATTCCAGATTTGTACTACAGCTTGTGATAAGTCTCATTTGAGATTGATAGGTTGTCTTGCCAAATCTCTTAATCTACGATCTAAAAGTCCAATTTTAAGCTTTAATTAAAAAAAAAAAAAAACGTTATTCTACGTAATTTTTCGCGAAGTTACCGTTAGTCAAAGTTGACCAATGTTTGCCCAAAATTTTTCTATGCCATAATTTTTTTGAGTATATATAAATAATTAAATTTGAAATAATTTTGTTGGGTTACTAAAGTAATTATATTAAAAACTAAAAAATGATGAGCATTACTACACAAAATTTTGACATTCTAGCAACCAGTTTAAGTTTCCAATCAAATTATCTTTAGATTTGTGTCCAGCAACATTTTGATCTTTTACCAAATCTTTTACCAAAATCGTTCTATTCTTTTCACGTAGTCTTTTTGCAAAAATATGAAAATAT
>NW_017305541.1:62296-66461 GCF_001594115.1 Trachymyrmex septentrionalis | reverse complement strand
GAATCTTTTACCAAAATCGTTCTATTCTTTTCACGTAGTCTTTTTGCGAAAATAGGAAAACATGAAAAGTAAATATCATAGATTGGAAAATATTTATCTAAGGCGAAAGGAGAAAATATTATGAAATTTTTGTATAGAATCCTAATTTTTCTCTAGTAGTTGTTCACTTTGTGAAAAAATAGTCTTTCTGCGAAAATAGGAAAAGATCGTGCTAGATGTGTTGCAAAACTGCGCCCTCCTGAATACCGGCGGTATCTGGCTTCCACATTTTGACATCCTTAAGCTGTAATCAGATTAGAGATTGGATTGAGATTGGATTAGAATTTAACCAATCAAAAGAAAGAAAAATCTCATGATTAGTGAACTTTTTACTTTGATTGATTAAATTTCATCTAATAATCTCTTAATCTCAGTGTCTAGTCTCTGATCATTTTAGAAAACGCAACATACTCGCCGAATGGAACGAAACATAAAACACAGATCAAGAAACATGTCTCGGATGTCAAGTCAATCAATTAGACTGATTGGATTAACTCCCGAGATCGGGCCGTGTAGGAGATGCAAGCCTAAGAAATACATACAGGCAAGAAACGATTCGAAGCAATTGGCCAATCAATTGCTTTTACAATTGCAAATTGCAGGAACATACTTCATAAATGAGGACTTTCAATCTTCCTAAAAGGTTCGGCAATGATTCCTGTTGATGATCGAGGACACAAGGACGAGCGGATCGGATTCTCACGCGCACGTTTGAGATTTTGTGAGGTACTTCGCGACAGGCGAACGAAAGTGAAAGCTACCGGCGACAAGACGCGATGTTCGGCAAGTCGAATCGAGTCATGGGAAGCTACCGCAACCTAGACTTCAATTCATCTTGCCTCAATCGAATTTAGAAGGGATAATCTCTCTCGTTCGAGAACGACGGTGCAATCGGTTCCGGCGTTTTAGTGGGTGTCGTCGCACGCTCTCTTCCTCTTTCTCTCTCTCTTTCTCTTACAATTAGATTGTTCTTTACACATACTATACACACATTGCATTCTCACACGATTTATATTCTACTGTTATTTCGATTTTATTTTATTTTTCTCTTCATTTATTATTTTATTATTGCGAGAGAAAAGATAATTGCAGTTACCATAATTTAACTATAATTTATATATAATTACTTTTTTTGGGACAGGCATATTTATAATCGTTTTAACCATGCAGTTATAGTCAATTGTGTTATTAATAGTCACACACTACTTGAAAATTTCTTTGGTTAGAAAATCTCATAATAAATAGTAGGTGAATTTAGAAAGATAATTGCATTCACTATAATTACGATTGCATTTGCTATAATGAAAATGTTTATTTACTTACCATTTATATCTTAATATTTTACTAATCGTGAGTATAAAATATTTAATGTTTGTAATTAATACTCGAAATTAAAATTTATAGTATATTTCTTTCAAGTTTGTCAAGAGAATTAAAAATATATCGTTATTGTTACTAACATTACAGTACAATAATCATAAGAATGGAGCTCCTAACAATAATTAATCACTTTTCCATCATTATTCTAGTGTACAGCTTTTCGGCCATGTATTCCTGTGTCAACATTATAATCTTATATAGTACAATAATCTCGCGTGTTAAGGGACTGAGTCCCAGGACGCAAAATAAATAGCGCTTATTTATTTCTTTTTTTCTCCTTCACTTCTCCCCCTCTTATTTTTTTCTCTTTTTCTCGCGGGAGCATCGAATGATTAATGAACGAGAGCGCGGTAGTAGTCGTAGAGAAGTGTGACGCGACCTGGAAACCCCTTTGGTTCCCTTACGCAGTAGATATCTCTCGGAACGAGACCGTAGTAGAGAGAGAGAGAGAGAGAGAGAGAGAGAGAGAGAGAGAGAGAGAGAGAGAGAGAGAGAAGTCGAAAGCGCGTTTCTTACGCAATAATTTTTAGTAACCAGCCGTGAAATAACAGCGCCGTCGTCTTGTCTCGAACTCACCGAGATGCTCATCGCGACGACGAACATCGAGAATGAAATACCTACGTGTGCAAGCACGGTTGTAAATCGGACGAAAATGTCAAGCGTGTGCATCCGATTTCGTATGCACAATTTAAAAATACTATTTATCGCTCATTTACATTACTTGGGATTGCATAGTTGGAAGAGCGTTTCTCTGGAATTGACAGTGACGTGACCTTTCGTCGCCATTTAAACTTGTTTCATCATTATTAACGAGAAACATGTGAATAGATTAATAATTTTTATTTTTCATCATAACAATTATGTAGGATGCTCAAACTGATAACTGAAACATTAAAATGTTTCGCATCATTATCATCAACGCTTACTTAATTATTTCGATGAGCCAACATTATTTCTTAGATCTAGCTACGTTTTTTTGTAGATACTTCTGTGAATAAAATTGTTATCGAAAACTTCAATATCATATAATAGTTTTTACTACTGAAAACTGTTCTTTAAATTGTTCAGTTTTATTATTTCAAAGTAAAACTGACACTGAAGAGTACTGAAAACTGTTCTTTAAAACTGTTTAGTATCAGTTTTACTACTGAAAAATAGTACAAGACCTGATACTGAACAGTTTTCAATATTTTTCAGTAGTAAAACTGATTCAGATTTGTATCAGAGTTAATTTCAGGTATACATCAGCGAAACTTTTTTCCATAAATATTTATTCCATTGCGTAACGCACGTACATCTGTAAAAGAGACAACAAACTCCTGAAAACGCGGAGTGTACACGATTTGAGGTCGACTGCAATTTACTATTAGGCAATTGGGAGATGTAAGAGAGGAGGTTCACGAGATCGCATCCGCGATGCGATCGACGATGCGTTCTCCAGCGGTCCCGGCGGAAAAAAGTACCGACGGCTCTCCTGCAGGTCGGTGAATTACGGAGCGTTGCAAAATCCCAACGTTTGCGCAATTAAGCGGCGAGCGTCTCGACCGACGTCGCTGGGAAAAGAAAACGCCTGGCTAAAATTTCGTAGTTGTAGTAATACCGGTCTCTCGTTGAGGTCTCGTGAACGCGCGCACATTTTACCTCGTATACCTCGATTGCGCCACGTATCGTTACAATCCGAGCTGAATTGTTGCGCGAGCGTAAACGGCGCGTAAAGCGATCCAGCTAATAACCGCGCATTACGTACCAATAGGCCCCTAACCGAGCAGCGTTTTTGTTTCAGCCTCCCCTCATAAAAGCGATAATTGCCGATTAAGCAAACGGATGAATGACAACAATAACGACAAAAGTGTAATTAAAAAGTAATTAATATAAAGGAAACGACCTCGATGGCTGGATCAACGCTCCAGGTCCCTCCTGTAATTGTATCCGTGATTGCAGCGACAGCTCGACAGAACGTTACGTTGGTCGTTACGTTGATCTTGACATTTAAATCTCCACGAACTTGTAATTCGTTCGTAATATTCTGTTTCCATGTTTTACGATTGAGCGATGGATGAATGAAAGTTCGTCGACGGATCATTTCTCGCCTCTTCTTTTCTCTTTCTTCTTTTCGCAGCTGCACTATTAAATTCGTAATGTCATATTATACTCAATTTGAGTTATTTTTCATTATTTTTACAAGTCGCCACTACTCATCAATGTGTCATCAATTTAATTAAAACAGTAGAATTAAATAGTTTAACTCAAGAAAATGTATCGAATGTATTAGATTGTTCGGAAAGTAATTTCGTTTTTTCTTATGAAAATGAAAGACGATTTTCAATCAGACGCGTTTCAAATGATCAAGAACGGTCGAATTCGATAAATTTAATCTCTCAGCGATTTCACGAGTTGTTATTCGCCGGTTTGCATCAATTAATGCTTTTATTGTGTCTTCATCAGCTTCAACTGGCCTTCCAGAACATGGTGCATCTTCAATATCAAAATTGCCGGATCGAAATTTTGCAAACCAGTTTTGGCACTGGCGTTCTGTCAATACATCTTCTCCATACACATCGGATAATTTTTTCTTGCTTGAACAGCATTTTTACCTTTTCGATAGTAAAAAAGTAAAATATGCCGAAAATGCTGCTTTTCACTTTCCATATTTGATAGGGCACCAACCAAAAACTACTGCGTAGAATCAATCGAACTTTTTTCACAATCAAGCCTATATCAGCTGTCAAAATATATAATAATTATT
>NW_017305541.1:58575-62196 GCF_001594115.1 Trachymyrmex septentrionalis | reverse complement strand
CAAGCAAGCCTTGCTATATCAGCTGTCAAAATATATAATGATTATGCTTAAGTGTGTTGGCTGTGAAAAAATACAATAAGTCCTCTGTGGGGAAAAAACGAAATTACTTTCCGAACAACCTAATAGTTTATTTACTAAATAATATGTTAATGTGGATGATGTTGATTTTGAAATTAACTGCAGAAATGGATTGATTTACATTTTGGCAACATACGGAAGGTTAAAAATGTTATTTAAGTTAAAGAGAATCGGATTATCATTGCGCGCTTCCTTTGATATCTAAGAGCATATTCCAGACAGAGCGCCTATTTCTAGAATGAATGAAATTCTAGTCAAATAATCTCGAATTTCTTATGAATATTAGAAATTCTTACTAGTGAAATCTCGCTGTCCTTTCAATTCTCGAGACCTGTAAAAAATGGATTTTCTTTTCGCAACGTGATATTAGCAAATGCATTTCGAATTCCGCAAATACTTAGTTCCTGAGTTTGTGTGTACTTAGTTCTCTCGATCAGTACCGTTTCGCACACAAGTACAATATGCCACTCCTAAATACCACTCCTTACATTCGCAATAATTTAGTGGGGATTGCAGCACATTGAGAGTCGTGCATCTGCACTAAGAAAAATGTCTGAGGAATTCTGATTGAAAATGAGCAAGTCGGAATTTTTTAGTTAAGTCTACTAAATTCTAGTTGATACAACTAGAATTCTGTTCGAGCAGAATCTTCTGGTCCATATATTTTCCACGAAACATTTTTCTCATTGTGCTCTATGAATCGAAAGACTCGAATTCAAAATTCGAATTTTATTTGATCACCATCTCTCGGAAGGTAGAGAAAACCCACCGAGAGTGTCTTGCGAGTATCTTGAATCCTTCTGTACATTCTACAGGCTATTCAAAACTGGCCTTTGTAGGTCTCATATTGAGAAAAACAGTTTGATTACATCAATAAGACGTATACGGTTGAATGCATTTTGATAAACGAAGCAGAACGTCTAATTATCATAGGATAGGATTTGATACTTTATAACGAGAACATTTTGATAGACACTTAAGTGTACGGATTTTTACAATTAAGTTACCGTTGAACTCGAATTCCAGCTCGCTGAAGATAAACGTCTGTTTCAGAGGTGGAGTGCGAGGTGTCGAGCCAAGTGGAGTACTCGCTGCAGGCGATCTGGGGCGTTTGCATAAGAGAGTTACACTTGGCACTCTGGAAACCCTGGAGCACGTTACGAGACGCGTCCCTGAACGGGACCCTTCTACAGGGCCACGCGCAGTACCTCACGCCGCCACAAACGTATCCTTTGAGAATCACTCCGAGATGAGAAACCGTTAACCGTGAATCGCGCATCGATCTTATGCAAGTTTCGAGACGTCGAATAACAGGATATATAATTTTGCATAATCTATTTCGATAGGTTTTCTTTAGCAGGCAGGAAGTATAATTTCGCATAATCTAGCTCAATGGGTTTGTCTCTAGCAGACTGATCACGTATGCATTTTTTTTTTTTTAGGAATGTCTAACGTGCTCTAATCTGATGACTAACTCTAGCTTATCGTTCGCGTATGATGAAGATTTAACGAGAAAATTATATAATTGCGCGTTGTTTGTCAAACCAATTGAACTGGAAACATGTGAAAAAAGTTTCAACAAACTAACTCACGGTCACATTCTCGGTATATTTTTTAAATATTTTTCTCGATCTCATTTACATTTTAAAGAATGTTCGATTGATCGCTCTCGTTCGCTAATCAGTTTTTTTTACTTATCATATGTTTTTTTACTCGCACATTTTTTTCAATTGCTATTCTCCTTGACCGAAACTGCAGTAGACAGCCACACGGTGAGGAAACATTGAGATTATCTCTACCAGCTCCAGAACTCGAGCTCGGCACCCCGCCACGGCTCTGCTATCCTCTGGTGATTTTCCTTACTCGAAGAGACAATCGGGATCCTCATCCTGACGAAACCGTGAGAACTTTTTTTACCATCTTGTAGATAACTTCTAGGATAACTCCTGGTATATCTTACGCACTTATCTACTCCGAAAACTTAATTTCTCTATCTAATATAATTTATCTAAAACTTAATTTAATATAAAACCTTATTATGCTATATAAAGCCCATATAATAGAGCGCGTGTAAATTACTTTCACTTCTTTTACTTTTTCTGACTTTCGTGATATAATTCTCGCTCGGAATAAATACTGGAGTTATTCTACATAATTTTTTGTGAAAGAGAAAAAAAGCAAAACTCATCTCACTTTCACCATTATCATTCACCATTTCCCGCGACATTTGTGTTTAAGGTGGCCCTGGTAAACGTCGTTCACATTAAGGACAGCGTGTGTACGTTGCCGACTTCGATTCTAGCGCAGTATTTGAAGCAGGCAAACGGCCAACTGTCTTGTTTGAAGGTGAGTACAAGATGCAACGATTGGCTCCGAAAGGTGAATCCCAGTATCTACCATTAATCATCGGCATTGAATCTCTTAAATGTCGGACGCGAAAGATTTATATATATTTGTGTGTGTATATATCGCAGATTAATTATTAATTAAGATAACTGTACCTAATATGATCTAGTATGAAGTAGGTCATAGTCTACTTGCTATTTATAGATAGTTACATAAATTCAATGTTCAATCTTGAAACTCATGTAAATATTGAAAATATCTGATATTTTCAATGAATGTAAAATTCAGAAATGTTTCCTATGTTTCCTATTTTTCTGACCATCAATGTTGGACTCAGCAAAAATCGTAACGATTAGGTTGGCCGTATTGGGTGAAGTTACTTTATATTCCAAAAATGAGACAGTGATAGAAATGCGTTTACGTTTCTCTCGAAACTCGCTCACTGATAAACTCGACACCATGACAACTCGTGCTCGCGATTTTTCCGCAGCAATTGTACCTGGCCACGGGCAACTCCAGCAACTACGACGAGAGCGATGCGATGTCGTCGGCTGGTCTGGGTTCGCCAGCCCTGGCGCTTGCCGAGCCGTGTAATAATAACGACAGCGCCGGCGCCGGCAGTCGCGGTGCTCTGGTGGCATCCGGTCAGAGTGGCGACCAGGAGGGCGGCTCGCTTTGGAACACCGCGGGCGAGCAGCTCTGCGTCGTCTGCCAGTATTTTCCGTTATCACGTGCCCTACTACCATGCCGACACACTTGTATTTGCGCCTCGTGCTTCGGCAAGCTGGACCGGTGCCCGATGTGCCGCAGTCCGATCAAGAGCTACTTTTGCATACGCAGCGAGGAGTACATGCCACCGGAGAAGGAGATCAATCCTTGCAAGCAACGTCAGTCCAGCCACGGACCTACCCATTGGCTCCACGATTGGAATGACCGGCTCACTGATTTCCTCGGCTTCGCCCGATAGGAGTATCACTCTATTACTAAGGTCGCACGTTCTATATAAGCAAACGTCAGGATGGTCGACAGACTTTTCGTTTAACACAGATAATTTCTGCAGGTTTATTCCTATGTAAATCCTAGTGACCCGGCACAATATTAAATATCTTGAAATGATTGTGTTTCTATAAAACGAGTATTATATTTCTTCTTTATTGCTCAAATTATTTTTATATGAAATGTTATATATATATATAT
>NW_017305541.1:57606-58530 GCF_001594115.1 Trachymyrmex septentrionalis | reverse complement strand
ATATATATATTACATATTATATAATATCCTCATATATGCACAAAAAAGTTACTTTGAGAAAAAATTAATTTTGAGAATACAAAACTTAGAAAGTGTTTTTCTCATGTTATAACTTCAAAGACAGTAATTGACAAATTGTTTCAATATTATATAAGAAACAGGTTTTAATTTATCTGTATTACAAATCAATCTAACCAAGACTCCTTATAAATCAAAGAACTGGAAAGGATACGGGCAGTACGAGTCACTTCTTTATTTATTAAACCCGCTACTAATGCGCTACTAGCGCGTTTTAGTGAATAAAGAAGTTTCACACTTTATAGATATATTATTTGCGCGACGTCTTCTGCGCTTGACTTCTACTGCCCGTATTCTTTCCAGTTGTTAGGTTTTAATTTGTTACTTATTCTTATTTTAACTTTTACAGCTATTGCAAATGATAATGATTTTACTCCGCTCAAATTTTTCCTATGTGACTGACAAAAACTACGTAGTTTATAACTCAATAGATAGTTTATTATTTTTATCTTTGATTTATGTTGGAATAAATTTGTAGGACTTAATTACAAAACAGAAAGTATCAACCATACTGACACTGACATATCTTGATTTATCATTTAATTATAAGAAAAGTGCGGAAGTTCGTAAGAATTCACAAAGAAAACGCTGTGCAGCCAGTGAACATAAAAGCTCGTATCATTTTTGTTTCCGACCCAAACAAAAGTAATTAAAAAAAAATTATTGACACTTTTTCATTTTTCATATAATGTATATTTGAGAGAAAAAAAAAGTTTAAATTAAGATTTTATTCAAATGTCCTATGTAAATAATCGAGAATTATATTTTTATCACAGACTTTTTCTTTTAAAAAATCTGCTATCATTTATTCTTAATCATTGATTATTCGATTATTTTTTACATATA
>NW_017305541.1:56052-57362 GCF_001594115.1 Trachymyrmex septentrionalis | reverse complement strand
ATATATATATATACATACAATACATACATACAATACATACATATAGTGTGTTTCATTTTAATCACCCCAAATATCTCGAAAAATTTGGATGATAAAAAAAAATGTTTTAGACAAAAATTGTATGGTTTTAAGGAGGATATAAAATGGTATCATTGGTTTAACTTTGAGTGACGTTGCCAAGGTTAGACGAAGGTCACATTTTTTAAATAGAATCCCCCATTTTTTATTACATATTCTTGTAGCTTATCTCGAGAGCTTTCCAAAACACTATAATAAAATATTTTTTCATTAACTTTTCGTGTACTTTTCGAGTTATGAAGCTTGAAAGTCATAGTATGTGTCGGCATTAGCATTATCCAAGGTATATCGGCCGGTAAAGGCAAGACCCGAGGTAAATCCGGCCGATGAAGGCAAGACCCGAGGTAGATCTGGCCGATGAGGGCAAGACTGATTAACTCCATAAAGTCACATCGAAGTTAGTGATAGAGTGTTTATGTTTGGTCTACAGCAAATGTACCATCATTTTGATGAATACATAGTTTTTGCAATCGTTTTTCGAATGCATCGACTGTTTTTCTGAGAACATTGACTAGTATACTTCTACACCCGTCTGATACTTTAGGTCTTCAGCTGTGGTAGGTGCGGTTTAGTAAATAATGTTTTTCAAATAGCCCTATAAGAAAAAATTTGGTGATGTTAGATCTGATGATCTAAGAGGCCATGCTATATGACCACCTCTTCCAATCTAACGACGCTGATAAGTTAAATTTAAAAAAATCCCTTACAGGGCATGTAAATATAATGTGGTAGTGCACCGTCCTGTTGCAACCACATACGTTGAACTGTATTTTCATCGACGAATTCTAACATCCTTGGTAACACTTCTCGTAGCGTACGTAAGTATGATTCTCCTGTAATATTGTCATAAAAAAAGTGGGGTTCAATAATATTTAAAATACTACATCTAAAATACCAAACTATCACCTTCCATCGATGCTGATTGCCTACATGATGAACTCAGTGTGGATTGGTATCGGAATAATAATGCCGATTCAGCATACCATTGTTCTCAAATGCAGACTCGTCACTAAACACTTGCAGAATGTGACACGAAGAATTTTGTCGTTATCAGAAAGTTCTTGACTAATGTGATAAGGATGAATGTGATTGGCACGTACAATTCTACATACAGTTGCAGGAGACACATTTAATTCACTAATTTGACGTTGACTAATGTGCGGATTCATTATTACCATTCTTAATAATCGGTTACGATAATATTGGGTTGGCAAGAAAGTAATTGCGTTTTT
>NW_017305541.1:53875-55952 GCF_001594115.1 Trachymyrmex septentrionalis | reverse complement strand
AAAGTCATCGCGTTTTTTTAAAAGACATCTATCACTAAAAACCGCAATTACTTTCTTACAAACAATGTAAATATATCTTGATAGAGTAAAGTTTCAGCTTTAAAAATCTCTTTTTTAAATTACGATACGACAATTTTTAATGAAGTTATGAGCAATTAAAGTCAAAATAATTCTTTTATTTAATCCGCGATAACTCAGTAATCAAAAATCGTAGGAATATTAAAAAAAAACGATTTTGTAGGGAAAATATCAAGCTTTCACGATAGGTAATCGAAAATTTTCTCAAATTCGTTTTGGACACGTTACAAAGTCCACAAAGTGAGAAGAAAATTTTTCATCTTTTTCAGCTCGTAGTTTTTGGTATGTAAAAATTACCAAATATAAACTTAAAAAATGTGAGCTTTTAAAAGTAGAGATTTCAAGCTTTAAAACCCTTTTTTAAAATTTGAATTTCATTCATTATTGACGAAGATATTGTATAGACAACTTTGAGCTAAAAAAAACGCAATCACTTTCTTGCCCACCCAATAGCATCGTCGTTATTTAATGATTTTTTAGAACGTTTGCGTTTGATCAATTCCATATGCGCTCTAATTGTTAAACGTAAAATTGCTTTATGATGGGGATGTTGTCTATCTGGATACTGATGAGTTGCTTCTCTAGCATTATTATTAGCGGCATAAAAATATTAATTATATCAATTATTTCTGACGGCGGGTGTTCTACCATGTTAATAATAGTGACACAATTAACGGAAGGAAACAAAATGAGTTTACTCTATCAAACAAATTGTCGCAATAAGAGCCAACTCGAATCGATTTTGAGTAAAAAAACAATCAGCTGTATGGAAGTCTAATGAAAATGTTTTAGAATGTGTAATAAAAGTCTGAGTACAATCTGAAACAGCGCGCCGTGTATGATTGCCGTGTGTCATTGTTAATCTTCCGCCGGCGGACGCAGGGTCTCGTAAGACCCGCCAGTTAGAGTTGTTTACTTTTTTCACCTGTGACGCTTGAGTCAAGTATGCTTCCCCGTCTCCTGTTTTATGTTTGTCGAGCGATGTTTTGTAGCAAGTGAAAATCGCCAAAATTAAACTGAAATTTTTCTGAAATGCTGAAATTTCGCTGGAAAGTGTTCCAAAACGTGGAATAATTTCAGCGAAATTTTTCTACCAGGGTATATTATAATAAAAAAAACTGCTTTTCAAACGTTTTAAAACAATATCACTCTTGAGTCACATTTAACCCTGCACCCTGTCCGAGGGTTAAGATACCAAAAACATCTCTCTAATAAGAATAAATGTATAAATATATGTACTGTTATTGTGATGATTTGTTCGATAGAATAAACTCATTTTGTTTCCTTCCGTTAATTGTGTGACTATTAATATGGCAGATTACCCGCCGTCAGATACGATTGGTATTTTTTATGCCGCTAATAATAATGCTAGAAAAGCAGCTCGTCAGTATCGAGATAGGTATCCGGATAGACGACATCCCGATCATAAAGTAATTTTGCGTTTAACAACTAGAGCGCGTACGGGATTGATGAAACGCAAACGTTCTAAAACACCATTAAATAACGACGATACTATTATCATAACCATACTAAGAATGGTAATAACACATTGATCAACGTCAAGTTAGTCGTGAATTAAATGTGTCTTCTGCAACCGTAGAATTTTACATGCCATTCACATTCGTTTCCCTCGGATCTTATCTTCACTGGCCGGTACACCTTGGGTAATGCTAATGCCGGCATACTATGACTTCCAAGTCTCATAACTCGAAAAGTACTTAATGAAAAAATATTTTATTGTAGTGTTTTGGACAGTTCTCGAGCTTTCTAAGCTACAAGAATATGTAATAAAAAATGGGGGTTCCATTAAAGAAATTTAATATGACCTTCATCTAACCTTGATAACACCATCCAAGGTCAAACCAATGATACCATCTTATGCCTCCCTCCTTTCCCTCGAAACACAACTTTTGTCTGAAACATTTTTTTGTATCTTCCATATTTTTCGAAATATTTGCCTGGGGCGATTAAAATGTAACACACTATATATATATATATA
>NW_017305541.1:53137-53610 GCF_001594115.1 Trachymyrmex septentrionalis | reverse complement strand
ATATCTATATATATCTATATTTTTAAATATAGATTGAAGAGACTATTGGAGTTTTAGAAAGCTCTTCATTTTTTTGAAAAAAGCAATTAAAAATTTATAATTGAGAGACTCTATGTATCAACAAATAAGAAATTAAAAAGATTTTTGGACTCTCAATATTTTAAATAAATAATTAATAATTTTGAAATGAACTAACGAGAGCTTTTGTTGTTATTACGCGATTGTTTTTAGCGCATAAGCTTTAATTTATCTTCTCTGCTGTTACATATTACTTAGCATTTAGAATTTCTTTCAGCCTTATTTTTTTCTGAATTAAGGAGACCTTGTGTTTCCGCTATAAAATTTTTAAAAATCCTCTCATTTGATTCAGAATCCATTTTGATGGATCTCTCCTTATCTTTCGAATGAGCGCTCTTAATAGGAAATAGCGATAGCTATTGTGTATTGTTATATGTGAGAAGGAGAGTGGGTCA
>NW_017305541.1:47882-53037 GCF_001594115.1 Trachymyrmex septentrionalis | reverse complement strand
ATGAGCGCTCTTAATAGGAAATAGCGATAGCTATTGTGTATTGTTATAGAATATCAACAAATATTTTATATAATTTTCAGTATAAGTGACTTTAAATATTTTAATTCAACAATCAATCCTGGGTATCAATAATATTAGAGAATAATACAAAGATTATAAAGGTCATATAAGAGTCAATATTAATAATTCTTAATGTAAAAAGTTAAGATATAGAATATATTATTTAAATTCTAAAAGGTTAGTTATACAATAATATTAGAAATCATCGCCACTAATATTCAGATAGCAAAACCTGCAGATACATTTTGAGTAGAACATGCTATCAATTTTTAATAGCAGAAAAAACACAAATTGATTGGAATAATATAAAAATCTTAGATGAGGAAAAAGTTATAAACAAAAGATTGATTTCTGAAACTCTGTGTGTGTGTGTGTGTGTGTGTGTGTGTATACACACGAGGGGGGACCCAAAAAAAACGGGAATTTCGTCATAACTTCTTTATTTCTCAATATTTTAACACCAAATTTTAATCACCTTCAAAGTATTCGCCATTGACCACAACGCACTTCTCCAAACGATTCTTCCATTGTTCAAAACAGTTTTTAAATTCACTCATCGGGATGTCCTTTAAGCCTTCCAGCGATTTTTGTTTCACCTCCTCCACAGTGGCAAAACGCTTTCCTTTCATATTCCTTTTGAATTTGGGGAACAAAAAGAAGTCACAGGGGGCTAGATCCGGTGAGTATGGGGGGTGGACAATTGGTGTCATGGCGTTTTTGGTCAAAAATTGCTTCACGGAAAGGGCGGTGTGGGCCGGCGCGTTATCATGATGGAAGAACCAGTTTTCGCCGAAATGTAAAAAGTTGTTTTACTAAAAAAAATCTCACAGGCGAACCGATGCACTCACAGCGACACAACTTCGCACACTGACGCAGGTGGCGTGACACTAACGGACATGTGGTCAAACAATAGGTTCCCCCACTCTCCCTCCCCACCACAGCGTAATTCCCGGAACTTATGGGTCCCCCCTCATATATATATATATATATATATTATTCAACAAAAAATATATATGTACTATAATTATATATATACTATATATGTATATACTACTCAACAAAAAACTTTCGAACACGCTCAAAATTGCGTAATATTCAGATTTTTCACGTAACTCGGTGAAAAATCGTCGCAAACAAAAAATTAAAAAAAACTTGAAAGCATGAAATCTCTACTTTTTTGAAATTGATAATTGATATTTCAATCTGATCCTTTATGGTTTGATGATAGGATTTGGTGATAGAATAGTAACAGGATTTAGCACACAAGACTTTGTTCAGTCTATCGAATGCTTAATTTATTGTTCGAAGCAATTACACGCGTCTGTATTGGATGATGTTTCGCATCCAACTCCACGACCTTCTCTTTTCGAGATACATTTGTGGCGACTCGCCACCAGAGATCCAACGGGACTCGCTCGGATTCGCGGAAGCACCGCAGCCACGCGAATTTCCTTTAAATAGAATAGCAATCTAAATTCATTTCTTACGTCTTAAGGCAGGGTCCACACTGCATCGCTTTAGTGATGATCTAGTAATATGGGACCGAGACGAAATCCGGCCGCGGCCGATCAAAAACCTTCAGGCCTCCTTAGTGGACGAATATCATTTTCGTAGAGACCGATCTATACGTTATTATAAACCTTTTCTCCTTCTAGCATCTTTTCTTTTCTTTCTTTTATTACCCTATATGGATTTTCAACCCTTTATACACATAGATACTATAACCTCTTATACACAGTGATCACAGTACCATGCGTATTAATAAACTTTAGAACCTCTTCGGGGGCAGAGGCTCGCTTGTTTTTTTCAATAGTGGAATTCTACTTTTAGAGTTTGTAACACTCGAGGGGACCTACACAGTTTTTAACGCCGAATCTGAACGGCGAACCACGAAAAATCGCGTATGCGGGGCGCAGATGGACTCGAACCAGAATTCATAGATTCCGAGTCAATCGCACTGAACGGCGAGCCACTCGGCGCCCCTTATACCAGGTGTACAAGTATGAAATGCGGATTTAAAAAAAAAACACGTTAAATTCGGAAGAATGATAAAAAGAGCTTTATTCAAAGTATGCTCCATTGCTAGTTACACATTTTTCCCATCTTTCGGCCAATTTGTGGATACCACACCAGTAAAAATCTTCCCCCTTTGCCGCGAAGCATTCATCGAGCCATTTTTTCACATCTTCGTACGAACCAAAGCGCTGCTCAGCAAGTGCGTGACCCATCGATGCAAACAAGTGGTAATCGGAAGGAGCCAAGTCTGGTGAGTAAGCCGCATGGGGTAGAACTTCCCAGCTGAGTGCTTCCAATGTGTCGCGAACCGGTTTTGCCGTATGTGATGGAGCATTGTCATAAAGAAAAATGACTTTGTGTTGTTCCTTTTGGTATTCTGGTCTTTTTTCAAGCAGCGAACGGTTCAAATCGATCAATTGTTGTTGGTAGCGTCCAGCATTAACCGTTTCACCAGGTTTTAACAGCTCATAATAGACCACACCCTTCTGGGCCCACCAAACACAGAGCATCGTCTTTCTGCCAAAGCGATTCGGTCTTGCGGTCGATGTGGATGGTGCGCCTGGGTCTACCCATGATTTTTTGCGCTTGGGATTCTCAAAATAAATCCACTTTTCATCCCCACTAACGATACGATGCAAAAACGACTTCCTTTTGTATCGTGCAAGCAAAATTTCACATGTGTTTTTGCGCCTCTCCATCTGCCTGCCGTCCAACTCATGCGGTACCCATCTTCCGATCTTCTGAATCTTTCCCATCTCTCGTAGGCGATTGGAAACAGCTTGTTGACTAACGCTCAATTGCTCTGCGAGTTGTTTTTGTGTTTGTGAATCATCTTCGTCCAACAATGCTTGCAATTCCACATCTTCGTACCTTTTTGGTTTTCCGTGTTCCTTGTCTGCAACATCGAAGTTCGACAGTGTTGAACTATGAGCGAAGCTTCGCTCGTTACGCATTTTCGCACGAATCGATGGAGTGGGAGATCTTCGTCAGCGAAGCTTCACTACATGAAATTGTATCTTAATACATTTCGTGCATAACACTTTTGGATCTTCTCTGTTTCCTTTTTTTTATGCTTTACATTATATTGTTTAGGTTGCTTTAGTCATCCTCGTTTGCACGAAAAGCCTGCATCGACTCTGGGATCATTTCCTGGAAGGAATTAGACTGAGTCAAACGTGTGGCCTCTATCCACTGGAGAGGCTGTCACAAAATTTTTTAATCCAAATTTATTGCATGGTACATGTAACGTTATTTGTTACATGTAACGCGAATAAAAAAGTAACTCCTTTTCTGCTTCCTATTCTCTCTCGTTTGTTAGGAGAACTTCGCCGTTGAGTCGACGCGCGCTGCGGAGGGTGCACAGCAGGAGACGGGAAGATCCGTTCCAACCATCTTTCGATGGCCGAGACATCAACCTCATCAATCTCGGACGCTACTCTCGCTATGTCAACGAGAGTATCAGCCATAACTACACGACGAATTCTGCGCTATAAGTTCGGAAATATGGACCCGAAGCCTCCCAGCGGCCTGTTCGGGTGAGGACTGATGTACATTGTTATTGATAGCTATTTCTATGATCTCTGGGATCAGTACCTCCTATCATCGCTGCAACGGTCTCGCCATACTCATCGACTAAAGTCGCATGCGACTGGATCTCCTGGCAGAAGCCTCTAACCATCTCGCGATAAGTCTCCTGTCGACACTTAGTGACACTTCGAGACTCCTATGTGGGAATTTGTCCTGAAGATATTGATTCATGAAAAGGACTCCCCCGATGGTTGTAGCCAAGGTGGTTGTAGCCTCAGCGCGAGCCATGAGAACTTCTTCTGCTGATCATTTGGCCTTTACGCGATCAACATTCACAGTACTGTTTGCCTCTACTGGATGGGCATGAGCAACGTGTATTCCCAGGCTACGCATGTTCCGAAATGCTCGCTCGCAGTGCTGCCTCGCAAGTCACTGGCGGTTCTTGGCTGCTATGTCAGGCTCAGTCTGGCTGCTGTGCTCAGCCAATTCATTGCGCGCAGAGCCAGCTATGTTCATCTCTAGCGCCTCCGCACAGGCGGAATTCGCATTCGCACATCTAGCACGCCCGAGCCATCCGAGAACCCGGGCGTGAGGATTCCTTATTTGATCCATTTTTAATTGCGTGTAGGGGAGCAAACGGATTGACAGCCGAGAGCCCCCCAAATAGCCGCGTTACAAATTAATGGAAAAAGTAGTTATTTTTTTCAATAATAAATGCTTTTTTCAACCCATTACAAGCAACGATTGATTTTTCTAACTTTGATGTTACCATTACCGTCATAAAAAATTCACAACATTATTATCAAATCGTTATTATAATAAGGTAACGATCAGCAAAGTAACGGCTTTACAAATAACACGTTACTGGCAACCCTACAATAGATTATACATTTATCTTTCTTATGTTTCTTCATAAGGCTCTTTATATTTGATGCAGTAGAACATATTGGTCACATTTCGTGCATAACATTTTTGGATCTTCTCTATTTTTTTTTATGTTTTACACTAATATTGTGTATTGTTTAGGTTATTTTAGTCGGATATGATGGCTTGCATAACGAGTTATGTATTCATAATCATCACAATGGATTATATACTTTTTGTCTATGTTTTTTCATATGTCTCTTCTAAAATTGATAATTGATATTTTAATCTGAGGTCTCCTTTACGGAGTTATACTAATTGTAATAATTTTTAGTCTGTATTAGTCTTATAACCTTTAATCAGATATGATGATTTACAAAGCGGATCGTATATCGCAATCATCAAAATCATTGAATTTATAATCACAACAGATTATAAATTCATCTGTCTTGTGTTTCTTCATATTTATTACATTAAGGTAGTTCTCCAGCTATAATAAAAATGCTAGAAAATTAATCGCGTACAACCCATGATATAAAGACAAGAGTATGCTCATGCATACTCTATGCGTATGATGTAATCACGTGATATTCGAGCGGCCAATCAAAATTGTTGATAAGTTACGTCATCGTTTCGTGATAAATTCGAATGTACTATTTTTCAGTATACTTACAGCGCTTCTTGCAAT
>NW_017305541.1:39327-47782 GCF_001594115.1 Trachymyrmex septentrionalis | reverse complement strand
TTATATACCTATACTAATATTATTAATTAATATTATTAATATTCTTAATAATTATTTTAGTTATATCAGTCTCTTCAATATTAATAATCACGTTTTAATTAAAAAATAAAATTTCAAAAGCATTCAGTAGTGTGAACAGTTGTAAAAAATTGTTTCATTATATTTAAACTGAACAAATTTAGAAAAGAATAGTGCATTAGATTATAGAAAATAATTTCTTTTATAATTAAAAATTATCCTTTTCGAGATAATTTATTGTTTAAACTAAATGCAGAATGAAATAATGATACTTTTGATAACGGAAATGTCTTGATTTACACAAACTTCACATCATTTACTCGTAACACAAATCGCTTCGTCTTTCGAAATTGAGAAATATTTAATCCGACTATTTTTCGTTTTCCAATAATAATTTTTACAGCCTTTTATTTTACATTTTATGTTATTCTACTGTTTTTTAGCTAATTTATTTGATTTTATTATTAATCTACTATGATCAAATACAATAACCTTATTAACAAATATGCTCGCAGTCATAATTTCCGATCATATTGCATGACGTAACTTGTTGTTGATCACGTATTTACCCTCTCTTTTATATCTACGCAATGAATTATCACCGGACAAGTATATCCTTGTCTTTATATCATGATGACCTACGAATATGCTTCTCCGCGCATTCTTTCTAAAGAGAGAAACTTTTGAGGCAAATATACATACACACGCATAAATGTCATTTCTGTGTGCACGAACACTCCGCATTGAAGACAGTTGAAATATGGCATGTCCCTGTCTTGCCGCTCGGCCTGCAAAAAGGAGAATTCCATCAAATTACAAATTCAAACTCACTATTCAAATTCACTACTCTAATTCAGAAACGGCACCGTTAGGCCTCTCTATTTTTTTAAATAAGATTCCTATAATATTTTTATATTACATATTTATTTTAAAAACAAATCTGTAAATAAAGTATTAAAACGTTGCTTCGGCAAGGCTTGATATAGTTTATGTGTTAAAAGTTGAAACTTTGAAGGTGAATATCTCCATTTCGGTACTGCTAGGGTCTTTGAAATTTTAATTATATATAGATAAAATTATTTTAAACATAATATCCAAATTTCGTGACCATTGAGATAACACTTGTCCTTAGATCTTTTTCTATAAGGACTACATTCTCAAATTTCGACGGACTCATCTTTGTGCGCATCGCTTTTATATACAGGGTGTCTCGAAAGTTTTTGCTAATCGCTTTTGTGTAGATAAAGCGGACTAAACTGAGTCGAAAAGTCTATTTTGCGATTTTCGCAATAGTTAACAAGATATTAATTAAATTACTAAATATTGGTCTTGAATAATTTTTTACTCAAATACTATTAACTTTATAGAAAAGCTGCAATAAACAAAAATCATTTATTTCCTTCTCATAAAATTCTGAGAATTTTTTCAGAATTTTTTAATATCGTATTTTCTCAAGTTGTTAAAAATAAGAAAATGCAGTACTAAAAAATTGATAAAAAATTCTGAAAAAAAATTTTTAGAATTCTACACAAAAGCGATTGGCAAAAAACTTTCGGGACGTCCTATCCTCGTTCAACTGATGTCGCTATAATATGCTAATGGACCCGAGCATGTTCCAATCCCGGTTACAGCATAACCTTCACGCGAAAAAAAAATCAAGAAGTTTAAACGAATGGTAATAACAAGTATAAAAAATTTTTGACAAATGGAATTAATTTCACCAATCATATAAATTACAAAGGTTTTAAATAATCAATATACTCGGCTAATTTAATAATTTCAGATGGAATTGTTATATTCTAAGCACAGTTAAATGATTCAAATGACAAAGAATGTTTACACGAATAGGCTTATTTTATCCCCACCAAAAATAAAGTAGCTTTATAAAACTTGATACGAAACCTGAGATGAAATATCCTTCGTCATTTCTTAATCTTAACATCTATAAAGTTGGTAACGTCGAATGTTGGTACGTTAAACCGATTGAAGACCATTTACACGGCTTTCTTAAAACGGTTTAATAACGTGAAATCTGTTTCAGAAGAGGTTTGATTCAGAAGAGATTTACTAAACAGATTTTAATAACATGAGTATTCAAGATATCTAACACCGGTTTTAATTAAAACAGTTTTTACTAAAACGGTTACCAATGCATGTAAACGTAGTCTATGAATACGGGCATAAAACTCTTATATTAAGCAAATATATACCCGAGGTGACAACTGTACGAGCCAAAAGTAAATGAATTTTTTAACTTTTTTTTCGATTTTCTCATGAAATCTAGTGCAGCTAAGGTCCTACTTGTGCGTATTTTAATTCTGTAATAACAATTTTGCAATCCGTAAATCCAATTCGGAGATTTTTTAGAGTGGAAATGATGGTAAAGTAGGACGACTTCATTATAGTATCCCCTTAAACTGTAAGTCTCCTTGAGTGTTGACAAACTCTAAAGAGTAAGAATGCAAGTACTATTAAATGTTAAAACATAAGCAAGCCCCCCGAAGAGGCTCTAAGCTAAAATTAATACGCATAGTATGTGACTCCTTACATTGGGGAGCGGAGGGGGGGGGGAGGGTCGGAAAACCAAAACAAATTTATCAAGACCAAGACCCACTGAGTTGCGTTCCAAAATTCAACTCTGTCAACTTGAGTATCATTTTATCCTTGTTGATCACCAAATGTTGAATAAAGATAAAGGATACTCAGAGTTGACAGAGTCAAATTTTGAAACACACCCTGAGTGGCGAGTCACTTGGCGCCCCGACTCTTCGATTTCGCATTTTCCAGACCGGTCGCTCGTGACTTCCCCGAATCTTCTTTCGCGAAATATTTATTACTTTTGTCATTATTTGTCACTGTTACCTTTGTCGTTATGATTCTAGCAATTAAAAATTTTTTAGCGATCGTTTAAATACACACATTTACGAATTTTAAAGTAACTATATTTTAGAGCCATCGTTTAACTATAATTTAATACATAATTGTAAATACATTATATACGTGTCTTATTTCTCTTTATGTGTGTAAGTGATATGAAGAAACGGTAAAAAAACTGCCTTTAAAGATCCTATCATTAATCTCGTGACGAGTGGAGTATGTATATGTATTGAGAATCTGTGTGTACGTTTTCGAGGACTTGTCGCACGTTTGGCAGCCAAAGTTTGACATTAAATGGCAGAAAAATGGCATCTTACAAACTAACACAGAATTTATCGATCAAGGTATGTCCTCCCCTGTTGAATAACATCGAAATTGTTAAAAACGTTTCTAACAATATTTTGATTTACATAACATTATTCGGAGACTCATGGAAATCAGTTTATGTTCTTGCGAGTACCAAAAACTGATCAAAACGTGTTTTTTGTTACAACGTTAAGGTAAAGAAAAATTATTAACATACAACTTGATTCGAAATCATTTGTAGAGATTTAAAAAAGAAACAATCAACTGAACGTAATGTAATATTTGTTATATGAGTATCCTTTGCGTCCACCGCGTCCTTCATGTCCATCACGTTCTCCGCGGCTGTATTTGCTTCTTTCCCAGCGTCTGGCTATAATGGATTAAAAATGATTAAAATTTTTAGTATAATTCACAAACTTTTGTAACCTTAGTTGTTCGAGTTGTCCTCCCCTATTGAATAACATCAAAATTCTTAAATCGTTTCTAACAATATTTTATACCTAACATTATTCGGAGACTTACGGAGACTAGTTTTTTACGTTCTCAGTTCGAATTCCGACACGGCAAACTAGCAACACTTTTCTGTCACTTAACATATTTTAATATTTCGTGTAATGTATTAAACAGTTTATATATTATTTTATAACAGCTATCGCTATTTCTTACACTAAAAAATACTCAAAGTGGAAAGAATAAATCTGAGAGTTGCGCGATTTGAATTAAGTGAAGTACAATCAAGTCAAGAAGAATAAAAACCTAATTAAAATTACTTCACTAATTAGATGAATAACTTCACGTAGTACAATGTATTCAAAAATTTAGTCAAAGTATATGATTGACCGCTCTAAAATATGGTATATCAATATTAGATATTCAACTACCACAAGGATTATTTAACTGCGTAATAATAATAAATCTGCATCTACATGGAGATCAAATCAATCATAGAGAAAAGTACATTGAACTAATTATTTACGTAATTCACACAATGATAGGACGGTACAATCATAAGCATATTTACAAAGTTGACTAAATCATTATTAGTAGTAAATGAACATGAATGTAACGTAAAAGTAACAAAACTTAAAAGTAATAGGAATTGAATAAATTATTGAAAGCGAGGATGGTCAAATGATCAAACCATTAGCATCGAGTGCTCGATCCGTGGACTCACAATTCGATTCCTCTCGCGCCTCGTATGCGTAATTTTTTCCGCGCTTGTATCCATGATTGCCCCAAATATTCTAGGGAGCTTGTCATCTGCTCCGATTGGTGTATTTCAGCGTTCGCTTCATTATTCTCATGTCGCTGCTTGCAGCAAAATCTGTTAGTTTATGTGGCTATCACAGCCTGCAATCCTGCGAAAGGTTTTTTGAAAGTTTCCCTTATTGTTCCACTATGGATTCTGAATGTGAACATTAGATAAAATCTTATTCGTATGGATTATGCATGTTAAAGGATACTTACCTAGGTACTGCAATTCCTTGTCTCATTGGAGATCCTTAAAAAAAAAGTTAAACTATTAGAAAATATAATAATAATAAATTCGGCTAATAGGAAATTGTAATACGTGCGTGATTAATTTCAATATTGAATTGTATCTATCATAGTTAATTAGTAATTTGTAAACATGTTTTGTTTTTTTAGTCATCCTCAGTACGTATAGATGAATCCATGTGATAAAGCGATGAAATGTATAAGATTAGGCTACGATACTCGTATATTTTTTATTATTTTAGTATCTGCAATGTTTCTATTTGAGGTTAATCTTTATTTCTTGGAGAAAACGCAACCAGTTGGCTGGATGGTGCAACCGTGATTAAGCGCCTTCAATTGATTCACAAAGTTTATTAATAAATTCTATATATATTTGTTAGAAATAATTGTATTATCTCACCTCCATCAAACCACTGCCGATACACGTCAATGATATAAATAATTAGTCAATTAATAATTAAAAAAGCTTCGCAATAAATTATTGTTCGTATTAGAGTATCGAAGTAGACTGTTATCTCGTCTAATTTAAACTGTGAAACGTTAAGGTCTTTCCAAAAGTCGTTGCTGAGTGTCATGTGTCATAAACATTGTTTATGTAGTTGAGAAAATTAAAGCATCTTTAAGATTAAACCATTGACAATTTTCATGCACTTCTTGCCACATCATGGCGACAAACAGGGTGGCTACTAATCAATCGATCTGATGATAGAAATTTTCAATGATTAATTAAATTATTTTACAAAGTAATGGGATCAAATAAATTTAATGAATTGTCCTATTAGATAAATTATTAAATCTATTTCACTCGAAGACAAAGTAGAGATTATCTCAAAATTGTTACTCAACAATTTATTGAGTTACTTATTACTTTGTAGAATAGTCCATTCAAATATTAAAATTAGTCTGTTCTGCTATAGATTTATTTCTTCGTGTTAAAGTACTTTTATTGACAATACAATTATGTTCGTTTTGCTACCAATAATAGTTTAATCAACTTTATAAATATTTTATACAAATTAATTCAATGTTTACTTAACACAAGAAAGATATTAAAGAAACGTTAAAATATTTCTTGACGCAACCCGACAGTTAGTTCGCCATATTTAACTCTGAGATTGAGTTGGTTTACCTCAATTTTTGAGTTGAATTTTGTGATCTTTTTTTACAATTTATTAAGAGTAACCATTCGAAAGATAAAGAGAGATCCACCAAAATGAATTCTGAATTGATTGAGTGGATTTTTTAAAAATTTATAACAGCGGAAGCCAACATAACAAAGTCTTCCTACTCGAGAAAAAAAAGGTTGAAAGAAATTCTAAATGCTAAACGATACATAAAAGCAGAGAAGATAAATTAAAGGTTATACGCTAAAAATTGCGGTGAATTAGTTCTTATTAGCCTATTTCAAAATTGTTAATTTTCTGTTTAAAACACTAGAATATAGATATACGTTCTCTCTTCCACTTTATTATTGACGTCACTCGACTGATCGACCAACAAATTTTAGCTCGCTCAATTAGGAAAAGATTGACCATTGTAACGAACTTCCGCACTCTGTTTAGAAGGCAGAGATCACACGATCAGTTGGATGTACACTCGACGTCATTTTTGTCTTTTTATATGAAATTAAGCAATTCGTTCGGAAAGCATAAACTTAAATCATACTAGGCATTCGTGATTTCGAACTAAGTATTTGTAACCATTTACGAATAATAAAGGATTAAATTATTAAAAGATATACACTAAGTTATTCAAAAGTTTATTTCAATAATAAATTAATTAATTGAAAATAATTTTGAGGACTTTTTTTTATTCAATTGTTACGATGCAAGAATATTTGCACGCGATGTATTCGATCCGAGAGTAATTAATTCAGACATTAAGTTAAAACGACGCCAGTGTACTCGTCCAACGATCAGATAGCCTATTCGAATGGGAATTTAGAAATTGCCTAAATCAGAAGTTATATATATAATGTAATTACAAACATTTTCGGTCTTTAAGCAAACAGCACCATTCCTCTCTACCCTCTTCACCGTGGATTTATCCTATCTGTGTAATCGAGAGAAATTAAAATAATAAATCTATAGGTTTTTTAAATTTAAATACAAATTATCCAATTGTTTAAGAGATTGATTTATATTTGTTTAATAGGATTCTCTTGTAATTGCAAAAATTTTATTTTTGCAATATTTCTCCTTTCTGAGTTACGTATTTTTTGAAAGAGAAATCATATTAGACATTGACTAATAATTGAAATAAAATTTCGAGGATGGCGACTGCGTTCTCTTAAATGACCGTGTATGTAAATATAAGAGATTATACCGGGAATTTTTACTATCCGACATTTTGTATGTAGGTACGTTAGGTGTAAATACATAATGATAAACAAAATCTATGGTACGATTGGGAGCAAAAATGCTGTTCAGTTTTGGTGTAGCGAGCAATTGAACTAGCAATTTTTCCTTTTTATCCAACTTTTTACCTTCTCTCTGATCGATCAATTAGAGAGAGAAAATTGAACATGCAAATCGTAGATTTAATATGAAATAGATCGAGCACGGTTCCGCTGAACTGCTATCAACGAATAGTTGGATGTGACAGAAGAAGTACACGGACACTTTATCTCTTCACACAGAAAAATACATCCTATATACAAGTAATAGTTATTTGTTTCAAGTGTTTTAAAAATTCATATAAATTTATTATAAATTTTTATCACGTATTAAATGTATTTAAAATATTCTGAATTCTAATAAATTCAATACTTCAATCAAGATTATTAAATTAAAACAAATCCACTTTGCTTATTATATAAAATCGTTTCAATTTTTGAATGTTATGAATTGATCAATTTTATAAATATTCTTAAAAAAAAAAAATAAATTTTTGTTTTGAGTATCTAACAATGAGTTTTTCTAAACTTTATAATATTTTTATATATTTATTTATTTTTAAATATATATTTATATATTTTTGGATACCTACTTACTATCTAATAGTCTTTGTTAAAGATAATTAGTAAAGGTGTAAGGTAGATTAAATAATTAATTTTTTTTTTAATAGAATATTTTTCTGTGTGATGCGCACATACACACAATTGTTCGTTCATATTATACATCGTTATTGATAATAGATATAAATAGTATTGTATTATAAAAGAATGTCGCGGAAACGTACAGTAATACGATTGCGTGCAAACCAGCGATAGTATATTTTTTCATAGATGTTTATTACTTCACCCATCCCACCATTCGTTGGCGTCGTATTCTTCTGTAGGAAGCCAGTGCTATTAGCGATATAATCTTGCATTTAAGATTATCTTAAGTAGTATTATTTCTTGCTTGAGTTGCAGTAGAAAGAGTTACAAGGAACAATGTTTTTTCAATTAAAATTAAATAACACGGGTTATATCGGAAGCATACAATTGAACAACAAAATATCGGTCCGAAATCTAAATTTAATGGACTCGTTAGTTAATATAGATTAACTTTAATCTTAGTTAGAATCAGAAAAAAATAAAGAGCTACTTAAACCGAGATTAAATTTAATCTCACATTGATGGAATCGGACTTTGGTTAGATCCAAATGTTTGAAGACTGAAGAAACTGCTAAATAAGATTGCAGCCAACGAACATCTACGATGTCAATGCAAAGTTCTATGAATTCTGAATCGGGCAGCAATACAAAGTTCTACGAATTCTGAATCAGACAGCATTGTTGCTCTTAACTGTGTAACTATACGATTTCGCGGCGT